>NC_059175.1:56336107-56646470 GCF_019923935.1 Bubalus bubalis
TGTTGCAGAGCACAGGCTCTAGGCACTTGGGCTTCAGTAGTTGCAGAGCACGGGCTCAGTAGTTGTGGCTCACAGGCTTAGTTGCTTGGGAGCATGTGGGATATTCCCGGATCAGGGATCGAACCCAGGTCTCCTGCATTGGCAGGCGGATTCCTACTGCTCCTCCACTAGGGAAGTCCCTCAGCCACTAACATTAAATCACCCTTCATGCAAAATCCACTCCCTCCCTCTCCAGACCCATCAAAGTCTTATCTATTGAGGCATCAAGTTCAGGCTTGAGGCCTAAGACCTTGTCATCTAAATCAAGCTCCACTGTGAATGAGGCTCCTTGGGTGTGGCCCCCAGATATAGCTCATTGATTAAAGTCTTGTTGAGTGGAAGGTCTCTGCACTAAAGAGACAAGTTTTCTATGCTCCCATACCATAATGGGACTGGCAAAAGATAACAGCTGTGGACATTAATTTTTAAAGGGCGAAGGTAGGAGGCACATGGGAGAAGGCAATGGCACCCCACTCCAGTACTGTTGCCCGGAAAATCCCATGGATGCAGGAGCCTGGTGGGCTGCAGAACATGGGGTCGCACAGAGTCGGACACGACTGAAGCGACTCGGCAGCAGCAGCAGGAGGCACGTGGCCGTCACTGTTGTAATTGTTCAGTCGCTCAGTCGTGTCTGACTCTGTGACCCCATGGACTGCAGCACGCCAGGCCTCCCTGTCCATCACCAACTCCCAGAGCTTACTCAAACTCATGTCCATTGAATCAGTGATGCCATCCAACCATCTCATCCTCTGTCATCCCCTTCTTCTCCCACCTTCAATCTTTCCCAGCATCAGGGTCTTTTCCAATGACTCAGTCAGTCCTTCCCATCAGGTGGTCAAAGTATTGGAGTTTCAGCTTCAGCATCAGTCCTTCCAATGAATATTCAGGATTGATTTCCTTTAGGATTGAGAGTCCAAGGGACTCTCAAGAGTCTTCTCCAACACCACAGTTCAAAAGCATCAATTCTTCAATGCTCAGCCTTCTTATCAGTCACTAATCCATAGCATTTAAAGAATAATGAGTGGGAGGGATGTTTAAGTGGGAGGGGACATGGGTAAACCTATGGCCTATTCATGCTGATATTTGGTAGAAACCAACACAATACAATAAAGCAATTGTCCTTCAATTAAAAATAAAGAGAAAAAGAAAGAATAATGACTCAGAGGATAGACCCAAGAACCCATGGAGAATGATCCCAGTTAGTAGAACTGAGTCCTGATCATGTGTTAAGTGAATTTCAGAAGTGCATGAAAGAGAAAACGCAATGATTTGGACCAGGGGACCAATCATGGTGGCTTTAAATGCATCCACAAATTCTCTGATAACCCTCCCATAAGAAGGTGGAGTTTGATTCTCCTCTCTTTCTAAAAAATAGAATGTGGCAGAGGAACAATGTTCAACTCCTAAAGCCAAGTCATGAAAATGGACACAACAGTTTTTTTTGACTCATGGGATGTGTGCTTTTGGGGTACAACAGTCACCGTACTGGAGACACCAGATAAAAAGCTATAGGGAGAAAGATAGCTTAGGCACCAGATGTCAGCTAACCCTAGAAACAAAAATAGGAGGAAATCGGTTTATAACCCAGTTTATTATACAGGTGAAGTAGCTAGACTCATCACTTTAATTTCATGGTCCTCTTAAATGATGCTTGGTGTAAAAAATAATCTGATTTCTAATATGACAAAATATATCCTTTCATGACAAAGAAAATCCCATCTATTGCTAAGTTGGAAGACTTTGCTTGAAATATTTGTCTTTTAAACCATCTGGCCTTCTGTTGCTTGGTAGAATCATGAATTTTTTAGAAGTAAATTTTTGCTGCTATTCACCCAGAGCATGCTACCCAGAATCATCCATGTGAGATAGCAAATTGATACCTGCCATTAAAGTCGCCTCTTCTTCCCCTCATTCTGCACAAATGGCTGTCATGCAGGTCTCGGTTTGATTGTCATCTCCCTAGAAGAGCCTTTCTTCACCACCAAATATAAAATGGTGAGACTTTTATCACATCCCTGTGGTTTAAATAGCACTTGCCATTATGGTAATTTTGCCATTATGGTATTTTCTTATTTGTTTCTTGCACGTCTTCCCCAGTTAGGATGTAAGCTCCAGGAGAACAGAAATCGTTTTATATTTATCACTGTGACTCTGTTAACTAGAATGGTGTCTGAACATAGTAGATGTTCAGTAATTATTTCTCGAATCAATGAAGGAATAAATGGTGACTTTCAGCTGGGGGAGGGAGGCACATCAGATGAGATTCCCTAGAGAACAGAGCCCATGGCAGAGATTAACTGCTGAGGCTTAAAAAGGGCAATCCCAGGGCAGCAAGCTTAAGGCAGTGAGGTGGAGGAGGATGGAAGGCAAAGCAAAGGACCGTGTTGCTGTGCCAGCCGCTGCCTCCCAGGGAACCGTGAGAGACCCCCCCCAGGTGCTCAGTAGGAGCCTCTCTGGGGCCACGGGCGATGTCTCTGCACAGGTCCCCCAGGGAATTCCTGCCTCGGAGTTCTCCTCCAGGAAGGAGGAAAGAAATGTCTTCTTGGATAGGTCTTGCCTCCTGGTTCCCATTGGTTGAATTTTGCCACACAGGGGGTCAGGTCCCTCACCTTTGGGCTTCCCCAATAGCTCAGCTGGTAAAGAATCCACCTGCCATGCAGAAGCCCCTGGTTCGATTCCTGGGTCAGGAAGATCCCCTGGAGAAGAGATAGGCTACCCACTCCAGTATTCTGGGGCTTCCCTGCTGGCTCAGTTGGTAAAGAATCTGCCTGCAATGTGGGAGACCTGGGTTCAATCCCTGGGTTGGGAAGATCCCCTGGAGAAGGGAAAGGCTACCCACTCCAGTATTCTGGCCTGGAGAATTCCTTGGACTGTATAGTCCATGGGATCGAAAGGACTCTAACAACTGAGCGACTTTCGCTTCCTCCCTCACTTTTCCATGTCATCTGGTGCCTTTAAAGCCACGTGGGAAGCCATATCCCTCACGTTGGCAGGTTGAACAGTGGTCCCCAAAGATACCCTCATCCCAAAGGAAGATGTGGTACATATGTATGGTGGAGTATTACTCGACCATTAAAAAGAATGACATAATGCCATGTGAAACAACATGGATGCATGTGTAGACTGTCATACTGAGTGAAGGAAGTCAGGCAGAGAAAGATAACTAGCATATGATTATCACTTGCCAAACATATATGCCAAATTTGAAAAGAAATTATACAAATGAACTTACTGACAAAACAGAGACAGACTTATAGACTTAGAGAATGAACTTACAGGGGCATAGGGGGGGAAAGGTGGGGGGAAGGGACAGTTAGGGAGTTTGGAATGGACATGTACACACTGCTGTATTTAAAATGGGATAACTAACAAGGCCTTATGTACTGGACAGGGAACTCTGCTCAATGATAGGTGGCAGCCTGGATGAGAGGGGAGTTTGGGAGAGCATGGATACATGTATATGTATGGCTGGGTCCCTTTGCTGTCCACCTGGAATCATCAGAACATTGTTAATCAGCTGTACTCCAATATAAAATAAAAAGTTAAAAAAAAAAATACATCCTCATCCTGATCACCAGGACCTGAACATGGTACCTTGTAAAGCAAATGAAACTTGGCAGATGTCATGAAATTGAGGATTTTTAGATTATTCTGGGGTATCAGTGTGGGTCCAATGTACTCACGTGTCGTAAGGAGGAGGTAGGAGATCAGAGTCAGCAGGAGGAGAGGAGAAGGAAGCAAGAGGTTGGAGTGATGCAAAGAAGGGGCCACAAGCCGAGGAATGCTGGCAGCCTCTGGAAGCTAGGGGAGGAGTGGGCTGGATTCTCCCTTGGAGTTCTCAGAGGGAACCAGCCCTGCTGACAGCTTGGTGTTACCCGGTGAGCCTCATTTCAGACGTCTGAGCTCCTAAACTGTAAGAGAATCAACTACTGAGTCTGTGTTAACTTGTTCCAGCAGCGACAGGAAATTAACACACATGCCCTGTAGGGGGAGCTCTTCCTCCAAATCTATGGCAGGAGGATCCAGAGGCCCCCAGATGCAGACACAAGTCAGTCTCAAGGGGTGGAAAAGGATGTGCCCGCGGAGTGGCCATCAGCCTACTTGACTCTGAGAGCCTGGCGTCTGACCAGGCCAGGGGACCTGAGGAGATACATGACAGGTACACAATACAGGGACTGTTATTTATTTTTATTTTTTTGAAATTCGGCAATGCTAGGTCTTTGTTGTGGCATGTGGGATCTAGTTCCCTGACCAGGGATCAAACCTGGGCCCCCTGCATTGGGAGCGCAGAGTCATAGCCACTGGACCACTGGGGAAGGCCCAGGGACTGGTATTTTAAATGACCACGTATATTAAGAAGTTGCCTGCTCAGTCAAGTCCGACTCTTGCAACCCCATGGACTGTAGCCTGCCAGGCTCCTCTGTCTATGGGATTTTTCAGGCAAGAATACTGGAGTGGATTGCCATTTCCTCCTCCGGTGGATATTACTGACCCAGGGATATCTGGGTCCCTCATCTCCTGCATCTCTTGCATTGCAGGGGAATTCCTTATCACTGAGCCACTGGAGGAAATGTGTACATGCTGATTGTATTAATATTGCATTTTATTATACTTCCTTTCCAGTCATGGTAAAGAATAGCTGCCTAGTTCCCTGGGCCTCTGAGAGTGAATTCAGTACTGTCCCATAATCTGTATTTGAGTCAGACCATCACAAACATACCTTCAAATCTGTTCATAATCTACTGAGGCAGAAACAATTTTATTTAATGTAGATTTGATGTACAATTTATATCATCCTAAAGAAAATCAGTCTTGAGCATTCATTGGAAGGACTGATGCTGAAGCTGAAACTCCAATCCTTTGGCCACCTGATGCGAAGAACTGACTCATTTGAAAAGACCCTGATGCTGGCAAAGATTAAAGGAGAGAGGAGAAGGGGACAACAGAGGATGAGATGGTTGGATGGCATCACCGACTGGATGGACATGAGTTTGAGTAAACTCTGGAAGTTGATGATGGATAGGGAGGCCTGGCGTGCTGCAGTCCATGGGGTCACAAAGAGTCAGACACAACTGAGTGACTGAACTGAACTGAACTGTATGAGGGTAACTTTAGCAAACAAACTCCTATATTTGACTGCCTAATAAATTAAAGGTGATTTCTTACTTACATATCCGTCCAATATGGGCATCCTGTAGAAAGGATGATGGTTCTGCTCCTGTGGCTATTCAGGGGCCCTGGCAGATACAGGCCTTGCTTTCTTCTACATTTACCATTCAAGCTACCTTAGACATAAACAGGTGGCAGAGTGGGAACAGTGGGTTGGGTAAGGACGTTCACCTCTTAACCTCCTCGGCCTGGAAGTGACATCACTTCTGCTTACAGCCCTCCAGCAAGATCTAGTCACATAGCATTACTTCTATGTGGGGGATGCTGGGAAATGTAGTTTCAGGCTTTTCAGTAACAACTATACATTAGATAAGGGGAGACTGAAGCTTTGGTGGACAGCTGCTCCTCTGAACAAGAACTATTCATGAAGATTCTTTCCCCTAAATATGGAAAACTCTTCCTCCAGCTAAAAAGGAACACTCAAGGGAATTTAAGCCAGCTTTTTCACTTTCTTTCACCTTCATCGAGAGGCTCTTTATTTCCTCTTTGCTTGCTGCCATTAAAATGGTTTCAGCTGCATATCTGAGGTGTTGATATATCTCCTGGCAATCTTGATCCCAGCTTGTGAGTCATCCAGTCTAGCATTTCGCATGATGTACTCTGCATATAAGTTAAATAATCAAGGTGACAGTATATAGCCTTAACATACTTCTTTCCCAGTTTGAACCAGTCTGTTGTTCCATGTCTGGTTCTAACTGTTGCTTCTTGTTCTGCATACAAGTTTCTCAGGAGACAGGTAAGGTAGTCTGGTATTCCCATCTGTTTATGAATTTTCCAGTTTGTCATGATCTACATGACTTAGGGACTGAAAAACAACAAGGGAATTAACTCGAAATCCTATTAGGTACTGAGTCTCTAGGAGCAAGACAGATGGGTAGCCAACATGAGACTGCTCAGCCTATACAGTGAAAAGGAGCCAAGGATGTATGATCAGAAGGCTGAGGCTGCCCTCCCAATAAAAAGTCACCATCCCTTGTCCAGGTTCCAGACCAGAGCCAGTGTTTGGACCCAGGCCCACTGATTGACGCAAGACTGTATGTGCAGGAGGCAGAACCCTACATACAGAACTGTATGTGGTCTTGGGTCTCCCAGTCCTTTACCAAAGGGACCTTCTTGGGCAGCTTAAGTGAACTCTGAATGTTGCCCAAGAGTTTTGGTGGCCAGCAGGCAAGGTCTTAGTAGACATTGGTACCTAGAAACACTAATCACAATCACAGGCCTCTGTCAGAGTACAAGAATACTGGGACTAGAGTAGAAATGGAGCTCTGGAGAAGGAAATGTCAATCCACTCCAGTATGCTTGCTGGGAAAATCCCACAGACAGAAGCCTGGCGGGCTACAGTTGGACGCGATTGATTAGGCACACATATAGAAATGGAGACCTGGCCAGATCCAACGTCCCGTGGGCCCACTGTGTCTGTGGCCCCAGCTAGTGGTCATTTCCTGAGAGCCCAAATGCTTAGTGGTTGCACGACCTCACATGTGTTCCTTGGCTTAGAGTAAGACCACCAGAGTGCAGAGGCCAGGGAGAGTGCTCTGAAATGAATCCCCTCCGTGACCAGGATGGTGAGTCAAAACCGACAGGGCGCCCTGGGTGAAATGGCAGAAATCAGTGTCATCCCTAAAGACCTAGAGGGTCAGGGTGAGGCCCCCACCATGCTGCCTTTTAATGCACAAGTCTGGACCCTGAGAAAACCAAACACGGCCAGTGAACTATGGCAAACTCAACCAAACATCATCCCGGTTGCTGTGACAGATGTGGTCTCATGGCTGGGTCAGAATAGCCTGGCCTCAGTGTGTGTTGTGTGTGATTTAACATTCATTCTGCCTTGGAATTGTTCTTTGAACTAATTTCAAGTGAACTGAAATCAGAAGGTAGAACTGTATGTCTGAAGATACACAAGATGTTTCGTTGTTGTTTAGTCGCTAAGTCATGTCTGACTTTGCAACCCCCTGGACTGTAGCCCTCCAGACTCCTCTGTCCAAGTTGATTTCCCAGGCAAGAATTCTGGAGTGGGTTGCCATTTCCTGCAGGGGATCTTCCTGACCCAGGAATCGAATCCTTATGTCCTGCATTGCCAGGTGAATTCTTTACCACTGAGCCGCCAGAGAAGCCCATACAAGATGTTTAGGAAAGGGTTAATTATTTTCAAAGAGAGTTATATAATTGAAGCTTAATAAATGACATAATAAATTTTCCATATGGTACTTATTTGGCAAGCTCAGTAATTCAGAACACGGCCAAATATCTATGAGGAAGTAAAACTTGGCCTCGCAGCAGTAATTAATAATTGTTCACTGCAGAAGAACTGTACAAAAAAGATCTTCACAACCCAGATAATCACGATGGTGCGATCACTGACCTAGAGCCAGACATCCTGGAATGTGAAGTCAAGTAGGCCTTAGAAAGCATCACTACGAACAAAGCTAGTGGAGGTGATGGAATTCCAGTTGAGCTATTCCAAATCCTGAAAGATGATGCTGTGAAAGTGCTGCACTCAATATGCCAGCAAATTTGGAAAACTCAGCAGTGGCCACAGGACTGGAAAAGGTCAGTTTTCATTCCAATCCCAAAGGTAATGCCAAAGAATGCTCAAACTACCGCACAATTGCACTCATCTCACACGCTAGTAAAGTAATGCTCAAAATTCTCCAAGCCAGGCTTCAGCAATATGTGAACCGTGAACTTCCTGATGTTCAAGCTGGTTTTAGAAAAGGCAGAGGAACCAGAGATCAAATTGCCAACATCCTCTGGATCACGGAAAAAGCAAGAGAGTTCCAGAAAAACATCTATTTCTGCTTTATTGACTATGCCAAAGCCTTTGACTGTGTGGATCACAATAAACTGTGGAAAATTCTGAAAGCGATGGGAATACCAGACCACCTGATCTGCCTCTTGAGAAATTTGTATGCAGGTCAGGAAGCAACAGTTAGAACTGGACATGGAACAACAGACTGGTTCCAAATAGGAAAAGGAGTTCGTCAAGGCTGTATATTGTCACCCTGTTTATTTAACTTATATGCAGAGTACTTCATGAGAAATGCTGGACTGGAAGAAACACAAGCTGGAATCAAGATTGCTGGGAGAAATATCAATAACCTCAGATATGCAGATGACACCACCCTTATGGCAGAAAGTGAAGAGGAGCTCCAAAGCCTCTTGATGAAAGTGAAAGTGGAGAGTGAAAAAGTTGGCTTAAAGCTTAACATTCAGAAAACGAAGATCATGGCATCCGGTCCCACCACTTCATGGGAAATAGATGGGGAAACAGTGGAAACAGTGTCAGACTTTATTTTTCTGGGCTCCAAAATCACTGCAGATGGTGACTGCAGCCATGAAATTAAAAGACGCTTACTCCTTGGAAGGAAAGTTATGACCAACCTAGATAGCATATTTAAAAGCAAAGACTTGACTTTGCCAACAAAGGTTCATCTAGTCAAGGCTATGGTTTTTCCTGTGGTCATGTATGGATGTGAGAGTTGGACTGTGAAGAAGGCTGAGCGCCGAAGAATTGATCCTTTTGAACTGTGGTGTTGGAGAAGACTCTTGAGAGTCCCTTGGACTGCAAGGAGATCCAACCAGTCCATTCTGAAGGAGATCAGCCCTGGGATTTCTTTTGAAGGAATGATGCTAAAGCTGAAACTCCAGTACTTTGGCCACCTCATGCGAAGAGTTGACTCATTGGAAAAGACTCTGATGCTGGGAGGGATTCGGGGCAGGAGGAGAAGGGGACGACAGAGGATGAGATGGCTGGATGGCATCACTGACTTGATGGACGTGAGTCTGAGTGAACTCCGGGAGTTGGTGATGGACAGGGAGGCCTGGCGTGCTGCGATTCATGGAGTCGCAAAGAGTCGGACACGACTGAGCGACTGATCTGATGTGATCTGATCACTGCCTGTGTGCAGTCTGCTCTCCTTGTTTTAACCTTCTTCTTGTTTCGTGAGCACACCAAGCTGTCCCTAGCTTCAGGATCATTGCACCTGCTGTTCCTCCATCCATCATGTCCCTGCCTCCAGAACTTCACATGACTGGCTGTCTTCCTTCATTTAGGTCTCTTATCAAAAGTCACTTCCCTGACTACCCTGTCTGTTCAAGCCCCTTCTTCTGAGTTAATTGTCTTTTTGCCCTATTCTGATTTTCTTCATTGCATTTAGCACATATTAGGTTGTTATGCTTATGGTCAGTCAGTTCAATTCAGTCTCTCAGTCATGTCCAACTCTTTGCAACCCCATAGACTGCAGCATGCCAGGCCTCCCTATCCATCATCAACTCCTAGAGTTTACTCAAACTCATGTCCATTGAGTCAGTGATACCATCCAACCATCTCATCCTATGTATCCTCCTGCCTTCTCCTCCTGCCTTCAATCTTTCCCAGCATCAGAGTCTTTTCAAATGAGTCAGTTCTTCACATCAGGTGGCCAAAGTATTGGAGTTTCAGCTTCAGCATCAGTCCTTCCAATGAATATTCAGGACTGATCTCCTTTAGGATGGACTGGTTGGATCTCCTTGCAGTCCAAGGAACTCTCAAGAGTCTTCTCCAATACCACAGTTCAAAAGCATCAGTTCTTTGGCACTCAGCTTTCTTTATAGTCCAACTCATATCCATACATAACTACTTGAAAAAGCATAGCTTTGACTAGCCAGACCTTTGTTGGCAAAGTAGTGTCTCTGCTTTTTAATATACTGTCTAGGTTGATCATAAATTTTCTTCCAAGGAGTAGCATCTTTTAATTTCATGGCTGCAGTCACCATCTGCAGTGATTTTGGAGCTCCCCCAAAATAAAGTCTGTCACTATTTCCACTGCTTATGGTCAGTTCCTAATGACTCCCATGCTCTTGTGTTGTCCCCTCTCATGATGACTCCGGGCTTAGCCATGCCATTTACCTTGGCCATTGGGACATTAAAGGGTTAACCCAACCAGAGGCCAGATAAAAGCTTGCATGTTCGATTGCCTTCATGGAACCCCAGCTGCCAAATGAGGAGCTAGAACTAGCCTACTGGAGAGGCCGTATGGGGAGAGCTGGCAGCCTCCCCCAGCGGCCATGCACCAAATGCCAGTTGATAGCAAATGCATAAGTGGGGCCAGCAACACCACGGCGTGGGTCTGAGACATGCTTCTCCAGCTAGCCTCTCCCCAGTCTCCAACCCATGGAATCATGAGCGCATAAAAGTCGTTTTAGGCCCCTGAGTTTGGGGATGGTTTTTTACGCAGCAGTAAATTATACCTGTCACTATTTGAAATTGTATATACACATGAAGATTTGCTCATTGCCTGCCATCCCTTCTAAAATTTCAGCTCTGTGAAGGATAGGAACTTTACCTTGGGTACACCATGGTCCCCCAGTCTGTCTGGCCCATGGAGATACCCAGAAGACATTTTTTGTTGAATGAATGAACAGTCTCTTATGGAACAGCCTCATCTGGTCCTCCGGCTTCCAGTAAGCTCTCTACATTTGGCCCATTAAAAAGATCTGTCCCTGTGTTGTATTTGACCATGCAACAGGATCAACTAAAATTCAACATTTCCCAAGCTGATGTTATTCCTGCCATGTCCATCCCCCAGATTTGTTCCTAACCATTCCCCTCTATTTCACATTTTAGTAAGGGCACAAAAATATAACCAGTCTTTAAAAGGGCCATGATGATGGTTAATTTTAGGTGTCAACTTGGCCAGGCTTTGGTGCCCAACTGTTCAAACATTAATCTAGATATTAATGTGAAGTTACTTTTATAAATAAATAAACAATAAATTTATTGATAAATAAATTATATAAATATAAAAAATGATCTAAATATAACAAATAAAACTTTTAATAAATAAATAAATATAAATGTGATTAACATTTATATCAGTAGACCCTGAGTAAAGCAGATTACCCTCCATAATTTCGGTGGGCCTCACCAATCTGTTGAAGGCCTTAAGAGAAGAACCTGAAATCCCCTAAGGAAGGTGGAATTCTGTCTCCAGACTACATGTGGACTCAAGACTGAACATCAACTCGTGTGGGAATTCCCAGCCTCCCAAACTCCCCTGCAGGCTGCAGACTTGCCTGTGCCCACAACTTTATGAACCAATTCCTTAAAACTGCCTCCCTTTGTTGCCATACACACACACCCTGCTGGCTTTGTTTCTCTGGAGAACCCTAATACAGGGGTTATCCTGGACCATCTCCTCTCCTCCCCTCCCAGCACTCCTTCCGTCATGAGAGCCAATCAGTGCTTTGTCATGTCGACCCTTTCTCTGTCTCCACCTACCCCATCTTGCTTTAGGCTGTCAGTTAGCATCTCTCATCTCAACTATTACAAAAGTCTATTAGTCAGTCTCTCTGTCTCATCTTTTCTCAATCTCCTGCCACTCCACCACCAGGGTTATCTTTAAAGATAAGAATCAGATCATGTCACTTACCATCAGAACCTTCCCAGCATCTGCAGGATACAGCTCAAACTCTTTAGTATAACATGAGATCTCCTGATTAACTAGCCTCCATCTCTCTTACTCCTCCACAAACCCCCTAAATCTGAGCTTTATTTAACTACTTGGGGATCTCCAAACATGTTGTGACCCCTTGATAACTTCATGCATTTGCACACTTTGTTCCATTTGCTTGGAATGCCTACCAGTCTGTCTTGAAAACATTCTGACTTCCTCTTCAAATTCTAGCTTAGAGCTACTCCGTTCCAAAGTTGTGCCTGGATGCCTGGTCATAATTTTTAGGCCATGATAAAGATCTTTTCATAAATCTTAGCTTATTCTATTAACATTCATGTATGTGTCTGTATTTCTCAAAAGACAAGGAAGGGGCTTTTGGATGGCCAGGACTGTGTCTTATTCATAATCAGATCCCCAGTCCTAGTCTTTCCTTTGGCTCATACGAACCACTCAAAACATGTCAAGTCCATGTTTATGTGATATTTTTAAGCCCTTTGAAGGCATGCGTGGTATCTCTCAGAGGATCTTGTATACAGTTGATGTTCAATGGAAGAAGATTAAATTCCATAGATAAGCTACAGTTCTCTGGAGAAAACCTAAATATTTCCTTTCCCGTTGCTGTCATATGTCAGAAATCATCCGATTCCCATGCTCTGTTGTCACAATGAGTTTAAGTCAAGCAAGAGTCCTTGGAAAGGAGAAATCATCAAAGGTCACAATCTTGGGCAAAAGAAAATAGAAGTGATGTGTGTTTTAAGATATTTATATATGAAAACTTTCTCTATTTCTTATTCTCTCACATAGTCTTCTAAAAAATAGTTGACCACATTCAAACCCACAGGAAAGTCAAAAGAACACAACAATGAACACCCAGATTCCCCTCATATAGACTCTGTAGTGTCTTGCCACACCCATTTCCTCTGTTTCTGTATTTATATACCTCTCTCTATACACACACTTCCTTTTTGCTGAAAGCAGATGGCTGCCCCTCTGGTATTTCACCTCTAAATGTTTCATATCGC
This sequence comes from Bubalus bubalis, assembly GCF_019923935.1. Classification (NCBI taxonomy): domain Eukaryota; kingdom Metazoa; phylum Chordata; class Mammalia; order Artiodactyla; family Bovidae; genus Bubalus; species Bubalus bubalis. Next base: position 56,348,772 of record NC_059175.1, read on the forward strand.
CTCACTCAGAAGGAGGACATTCCCTTACACCACCACAACACCATTATCACACCTAAGAAAAGCAACATTAATTCAACAAAATCACCTTCTGTGCAGTCGGGACTCAAATTTCCCTAATTTTCCCTCCGAATGTCCTTAATAGCTAGCTTTTGACCCAGAATCCAATTAAGTTTCACACACCGACTTGGCTGTTGTATTCCTTTATTCTCCTCAAGTTCTTCCTCTGTTCTTGATATCAAACACTGAAGATTCAATCCAGTTGACCTGCAGAACATCTTAAGTTCCAGATTCCTCTGTTTTGTCAGGATTTGATCGAGAGCAAATGTTTCCAGCAGGTTTTGTTGCATCTCACCCATGGCAGGAGGTCTGTTCTTCAGAAGGTCAGATTGACACACTGCTGGTGATGCCAAGTATGAGGAGAAGCAGATAAGGTCTCTCCAGTGCAAAGACACACTTTTGCTTTTGTAATTAAAAAGTAACCGTGAGGTTATGTCTATACCCTCTTTCCTAGAGTTTTTTTCCCAGTGGTTTGTATTTTTCATTGACGAGCATTGCTTGAATCAGTTATTACACTGAGAGTTACAAAAGGGTGCTTTTCTAAATCTGTAAGTTAGTCTATACTTACTAGCTTATAATGTTTTTTTAAATTAATTTATTTTTTATTGAAGAATAATTGCTTTACAGAATTTTGCTGTTTTCTGTCAAACCTCAACATGAATCAGCCATAGGTATACATATATCCCCTCCCTTTTGAACCTCCCTCTCATCTCCCTCTCGATCCCACCCCTCTAGGTTGATACAGAGCGCCTGTTTGAGTTTTCTGAGCCATACAACAAATTCCCCTTGGCTATCTATTTCACATATGGTAATGTAAGTTTCCATGAGGGTGAGATGTATGGAAAGAGTAACAGAGAGCCTATAATCTTTTATAAAGCAGAATTTGGTCTCTTTCTCTTTTGAGTCACCATCAGTTCAGTTCAGTCGCTCAGTTGTGTCCGACTCTTTGCAACCCCATGAGTTGCAGCACGCCAGGCCTCCCTGTCCATCACGAACTCCTGGAGTTCACTCAAACTCAAGTCCATTGAGTCGGTGATGCCATCCAGCCATCTCATCCTCTGTCGTCCCCTTCTCCTCCTGCCCCCAATCCCTCCCAGCATCACAGTCTTTTCCAATGAGTCAACTCTTCGCATGAGGTGGCCAAAGTACTGGAGTTTCAGCTTCAGCATCATTCCTTCCAAAGAACACCCAGGGCTGATCTCCTTTAGAATGGACTGGTTGGATCTCCTTGCAGTCCAAGGGACTCTCAAGAGTCGTGTCCAGCACCACAGTTCAAAAGGATCAATTCTTCGGTGCTCAGCTTTCTTCACAGTCCAACTCTCACATCCATACATGACCATTGGAAAAACCATAGCCTTGACTAGTCACTATGGAATCATAAAAATTTTTTAATTCAGTATTTTGTAATCATTTGCCAAGATTATTCCTTTTGATCCTCAAAGTTTTCCAGATTTGGTCAATGGAATCCCTTCCAAGTTGGCTTCTGTGTCCTTTTGATATGAACTATTGAATCATCTTCAAACACGTCTTTGCTTTCCAGCAGGCAACATGTTCCTAACTCAGACCTAGCATCAGCCAATTCTCTAAGGAGCCTAGTTTTTTTTTGGTAGAAACCAGGGGCTTCCTATGTGGCTTAGTGGTAAAGAATCTGCCTGCCAATGCAGGAGATGCAGGTTCACTCCCTGGGTGGGGAAAATCCCCTGGAGAAGGAAATGGCAACCCACTCCAGTATTCTTGCCTGGAGAATCCGATGGACAGGGGAGCCTGGCGGGCTACAGTCCATGGGGTCACAAAAGAGTTAGACACGACTTGGTGACTGAACAACAACAAACAACAACAATAAGTTGGAAGCCATCTGCTCCCTAAGTGAGCTCATTGCTATGGGGTATCGTTGAGTCAGGCTCTTTCTGTGGGCAGAGTTAGAATATTATCAGATCATGACCTCATACTTACTGATATCTCCAATTCAAATCCTACACCTCAGCCCTTTGATGATCTGGATTTGAGGCTTTTCTGCAAAAGCTGGGCCTTACTTGTGTGTGTGTGTGCTCAGTCATGTCTGACTCTTTGCAGCCTTGTGGACTGTAGCCCGCCAGGCTCCTCTGTCCATGGCCTTCTCTAGGCAAGAATACTGGAGTGGGTTGCCATTTCCTCCTTTGGGGGATCTTCCCGACCCAGGGATCTAACTGGCATCTCTTACATCTCCTGCATTGGCAGGCAGGTTCTTTACCACTAGCAGCACATAGGTGGTGGCAAAATCACACAGAAGGAAAGATTCCCGAGCCAGTCAGCTAGCTGTATGCCAGGGCAACTGCCTGCAGGGCTTCTTGAAGTGGACAAACTTCTGTACAGAAAGGGAGGGACCTCTCACAAGGGAAGGCAACTGTCCAAATGAACATTATCAGAACAGCCACCTGGGATCCAATACTTACCTGCCTGTGGATTTTTTTTTTTAACATAAAATCAGGCTTCCCTGGTGGCTCTGACTGTTAAGTGGTGGCTCCGACTGTTAAGAATCTGCCTGCAATGGGAGAGACCCAGGTTTGATCCCCAGGTCAGGAAGATCCCCTGGAGAAGGGAATGGCAACCAACTCCAGTACTCTTGCCTGGACAGAGTGGAACCTGGCGGGCTACAGTCCATAGCGCTGCAAAGAGTCAGACATGACTGAAGCGACTTACACTTTCACTTTCAGCTTTTGAAGATTTTTCTACTTAGGAACAAATTAAGGACAAAGCTGCTTTTGTTGTTTCCTCTGCACAAATGACATCTTTACCACTCAAAGCTACTTGACACATTAGCCCTGGAGAAAGGTCCCCTTTATTTCCTCTGAACAGGGTTCTCAGTGGCATGTTGTGGTTAAGCCACCCCTGGGGGTGAGACTGGTTTCTCTTTCTGATTTTGCACTGTGCAGAGGATGCTGTGAGATTCTATTAGTATACAAACTTTAGTATGTGTTGCAACAATTTTTGCATGTGGTTTATGTCTTCCTGTGAGATACTGGGTGATTATTACAGACTGGCTGGGGATAGCATCTAGGTTCCCCACCCTAGGTCATGACTATATTATCTCAAGTCATTCCCACAACATTCTTGAGACTCATGTATCGACCCAGAGATGGCACTGAGTGAAGTAAATCAGAGAGAGAAGGAGAAATAAGCCATTCCTTATATGTGGAATCTAAAAAGAAATCGGACTAATGAACTTACTTATAAAACAGAAACAAACTCACAGGCTTGGAGAAGGAGCTTACAGTTGCAGAGGGGAAGAATGGGGGGAAGGCGTAGTTAAGGAGTTTGGGATGGACATGTACACACTGCTATACTTAAAATAGATAACCAACAAGGACCTACTGAACAGCACAGGGAACTCTGCTCAGTACTATGTGGCAGCCTGGATGGGAGGGGAGTTTGGGGAGGATGATAAGCATATGCATGGCTGAGTCCCTTTGCTATTCACCTGAAACTATCACAACATTGTTAATAGGCTATACCCCAATACAAAATAAAAAGCTTTTTAAAAAGAAAAAGATGAGGAGGGGACTTCCCTGGTGGTCCAGTGGCTAAAACTCTGTCCTCCTAATGTAGGGGCCTTGGGTTCGATCCCTGGTCAGGGAACTGAATACCACATGCCGCAGCTAATACCTGGCACAGGCAAATAAATACATATATAGCTCAGCTAGTATAGGAAGCTGCCTGCAATGCAGGAGAGCCCGGTTTGATCCCTGGGCTGGGAAGTTTCCCTCGGGAATGGCTAGGCTACCCATTCTAGTAATCTAGCCGGGAGAATCCCCATGGACAGAGGAGCCTGGTGACTACAGTCCATGGGGTCGCAATGAGTCAGACATGTCTAAGCACACAGCATCCACCTATTTTAAAAACAGATGAGGAAACCAAGACTTAGTGTTATAACAGAAAGCTAGAGAGTCACTATATTGATTCTAAGACGGCATAGATTTGAAGGTATATTTCATTCCCAGGTATGGTAAAATGGAGTGGGGGAGGACTTCCCCAGTGGTGCGGTGGATAAGAATCCACCTCACAGTGCAGGGGACAGGAGTTCGATCCCTGGCCCAGGAAGATTCTACCTGCCCTGGGGCAACTAAGCCCATGCAGTGCAACCACTGAGCCTGTGCTCTAGAGCCCGGGAGCTGCAACCACTGAAGCGTGGGAACCTGGAGTCTGTGCCCCACAGCAAGAGAAGCCACCGCAATGAGAAGTGCATGCGCCTTAAAGAAAAGTAGCCCCGGCTCAGCACAATCAGAGCAAAGCCCGAGCGGCAACAAAGACCCAGTACAAGTGCAAATAAATAAATATAGGGGAAAAGTGAGTCTTAAGACCGATATAACGCAGACGTTAGTGCTTGGACTTCCCTGGTGGTTCAGATGGTAAAGCGTCTGCCTACAATGCAGGAGACCCAGGTTCGATCCTTGGGTTGGAAAGATCCTCTGGAGAAGGGAACGGCAACCCACTCCAGTATTCTTGTCTGGAGAATCCCATGGACGGAGGAGCCTGGTAGGCTACAGTCCATGGGGTCACAAAGAGTTGGACACAACTGAGTGAGTTCACTTTCACTTTCAGTGCTTGGACACTAAGAGCTACAATTAATGTAAGATCTTCATGACTTTGAAACCCAGGTTCTTTGCACTTGAGGAAGGGTTTCTGGACAAGGAGTAGAAAGCTACAGATTGGGGAACTAGGGCTTGAGAAGACAGGAAAAGGTTTTACTGTGTCAGCAAAGGCGTGAATGAGAGGGCTTGCTTGGAGTGTGGACTCAGTGAAAAGTTAATCTGACTATAGCTGAGTGTTCAGATTAGCATTAGCTAATGGTGGCCCTAGTGTTAAAGAACCCACCTGCCAATGTGGGAGACATAAGAGACATGGGTTCAGATCCTCTGAAGGAATGTAAGGCAACCCACTCCTATTCTTGCCTGGAGAATCCCATGGACAGAGGAGCCTGGAGGGCTACAGTCCATAGGGTTGCAATGAGTCGAACACGACTGAAGTGGCTTAGTAGCACAATCTGCCTACAAAGAAGTGTGACTTTTAGAGAGAGGTGACCCAGGACTTTAGAAGGTGGCTTATAATTATTTCAGTTTAGGGGTCCTGGGTAACTGGCATTGTTGGAAGCATTTGGGTGGGTGTTCCATGTTGCAAGCGGAGAAGGCAATGGCACCCCACTCCAGTACTCTTGCCTGGAAAATCCCATGGATGGAGGAGCCTGGAAGGCTGCAGTCTATGGGGTTGCTGAGGGTCGAACATGACTGAGCAACTTCACTTTCACTTTTCGCTTCATGCATTGGAGAAGGAAATGGCAACCCACTCCAGTGTTCTTGCCTGGAGAATCCCAGGGATGGGGAAGCCTGGTGGGCTGCCGTCTATGGGGTCACACAGAGTCGGACACGACTGAAGTGACTTAGCAATAGCAATCCATGTTGCAAGACGTGTTTTGGATGAGACATGTATGGTATAAATCGGAAGTGAAGGGGTTAGTGCAGTTCAGACAGGCAGCAAGTGATGAATCTGGGACAGAGGAGGTGGCTCTGAGACTGGAGAATAAGAGAGATAGGCATGGGAACATTTGGGAAGAAGGGTTCTCAGCGGTCACTGACAAATGAAAGATGGATGGGGAGCCTATATAATTTATCATCCAAACCTGGACACCTTGAGAAAGAAAGCAAAATGCTATTAATAACCATGGCAGACAGCAAGCATAAGCCAGGGCTGTCGTGGGCAAACCCGACATATGGTTACTCCAGACAGAGAAGGAGGGAGAGACCAGACTCAAAACTCACCCCAGTGTTTCTTGCCTTGGAGACTGTGTGTTACTGTGGTTGACAAGGCAGTCATAAATGTTCCCTCTTGTGCTGCAGTGGGATTTCTCTTTGTGATCTCCCCTTTTCCTCTCCAACAGGTCTTGTAAGGAATCAGTCCCACATGGGATGGGTTAACTCAAAAGAAATGTTGAAGCTGGGGAGTTCTCTGGGGCCCATCGTGGGGGAGCATTCCCAAAGAAGGAGTCTCTTCCTTCCAACTCTGTCCCCTCCCTTCTTTACAGGGCAAAAGTGACAACCAATTCAGGGCTTCCCAGGTGGCGCTACTGGTGAAGAACTCATCCACTAATGCAGGAGATCAAAGAGACATGGGTTTGATTCCTGTGTCGGGAAGATCCCCTGGAGGAGGTCCACTCCAGTATTCTTGTCTGGAGAATCCCATGGACAGAGGAGCCTGGCAGGCTAGAGTCCATGGGGTTGCAAAGGGTCAGGCATGACTGAGAACCGTCACTATCACTCAAAGTGACTTAGCACAAACACACATGCGAGAACCACTTCATCAGTGGGAGAAAAAATGGTTTATAGGTCCACTGGATGCATGGTTGGCAGAGTTTGGGAAATCCAGCTGTCCAGAACATGGGGAATATGAGAGCCTGTGGGTAGCTGGCTTTGAAAGTGGAGGCCCCTGAGTCTGTGGGACCTTAAGTTCACATGCATCTTCTCCCTGGAGAAAAGAGAAAGGCCTTCAGTCCCAGCCCAGCCCTTGTCCATGCAACCCAGGGGAAGCTCCCAAGGCCATTTTGGGAGACCTGGTTTAGAGCAGGGGTGGGATGAGAGTGAGCGTGCAATGGGGGAGACAGAGACCATCAATTTTCAATAAATTGGTCTCCAAGCCAATATAGTATACTGTGGACACATGCTCAGTTATTTCAGCCGTGTCTGACTCTTTGTGACCCCCTGCCCTGTAGCCAGCAGGCTTCTCTGTCCATGGGATTCTCTAGGCAAGAATACTAGAGTGGGTTGCCATGCCCTTCTCCAGGGGATCTTCCTGACCAAGGGATCAAACCCGGATCTCCTGCATCTCCTGCATTGCAGGGGGATTCTTTACAACTCAGCTACCAGGGAAGCCCTTGTAGTATACTATGAACTATATTAAATGCAATCTCCAAGTTCCTTTGATGACTCAGAGGGCACTTGAGTCCTGTAAAGCCTAAGGGTCCCCATGAACAGCCCTGGCTGGGCCCCTCCATGCACAGGTCTCGGAGGATGCAGGTGACACGCCTGATTGCACGTGTTGGCAGTGCCTGGACCACTATATCAGCCCAAAAAGTCACCAGGTTTTGTGCCCGATTTCTAATGAACTAAAATTAGTAAGAGGCGACAAACCAAATACAGACTTTGGAGGGATATCCGTGGGATGTAACGCTTGCAGCGATTCCATGACATTCCACTACTCTAATTTTAGCTTCAAGAATACCCCTCGAGACTGAAGGCCTGATTTGGAGACCTGCATTTAGAGACAATCATATTCACGGTTTTGCTTTGATGATGGACGTCCAGCTGGAATTCCTGGGCCTCAGGGGACTGGAATTCTATCGGTTCTGTGGTAAAAACAAAGAAAAAGACAATAAAAAAGGAACTCACAAATTTCAGGATTCCTCCTTTGCTCACAGAATTGGGTCTAAACTTGCAAATGATGCTCAAAACTCCCTTCTGTTGATCTGTCTGTCTGAAAGTCTCATCGCATTTTCTGTTGCACGTGGTCAACCTGATCTGGCCTGTGAGCTCACACCAACCTCGCCCCTCTGCCAAGTTCTCATACAGGCTGCTTCCTACCTCTGATCTGGCTCTTGTTCAGAAGCCCTGCTGCTCTCCGAGCCACAGAAACCATTGCCCACCTGCTACCTGGCTTTTCCAAAGATGCTCCAAACATGCCTTCCTTGTCTCCCCGGTCTTAATGAAAAAATCTGTCCCAGGGTCTCTGCCAGGCTCTGTATAATCCGTTGCCCCAGATACTTTTCTGCAACACCAGCCAGGCCACTTGACTCTCCTGCTGGAAGCCTACCCAGGGTCCCAAAGCTCAGACTTCTTAGCGGTCCATTGGAGGACACAGTAGATTTCCATCCCCACCTGCCAGAATCCTAAGAGTTTATTGTTGTTGTTGGTGTCTAGTCCCTAAGTTGTGTCCTTCCACAGAGGCCTTAGTGGAGCTCAGTCACACTGACCACCCGAATGGTCTCAACACCACACCTGTCTCTCACGGCCGTGTCCTTGGGACCGCTCCCACTGTGGGAACGGTGGGCAGAACATACATCCCAGGACAGAGGAGGGGATGCGGCGCCTCCAATCGCCTGGGTCTAGTTTGAGTGTCAATTAGAGGTCACGTCCTCTTGGTGAACTCCTTCAATAGGACCAGAAGGGCGGCCAGTCCGCTAAGGTGAGTGTAACTGCTGGGCCCGTGGGAAGGGGTTGGCAGTTAATGTTCTGAAATCATTGCTGCTGCTGATGTCTGTGCTGATGTGTGTGCCTGTGGGTGGATGAAATAGTACCTTTTCAGGATACACACTCCTGCAGTGTGACTCCAGGTCCCTTCAATAAACCCTCCTGAAGACTTCCAAAAGCTCTTTTGTATATTATTAGGGAATGATACCTAACACTGAGTACCCCAACTTGGTGTGGTTGGCCACCATGCTAGAGTTCATTTCTGGTAAGCATCCCCCTTACAGAATGCTTGTCAAATTAGGTTTTTCTGGTTTGGATATTGCAGTTCTTATAAGCACAACAGTCAATCCACACAGAAAACCAATTCCTTTTGTGACTTGGGCCTTAGAAACCAGGCACAATCTTCCTTTCCATTCCCCCTGTTGTTGCTGTCGTGGTGTGGTGTTCCTATTTCTCTCTGCTCGGTGTGATCTATTAGGCTCTCTTGTTGTTCCTGTTCAGTCTCGAAGTCATGTCTGACTCTTTGTGACCCATGGACTGCAGCACACCAGGTTTCCCTGTCCTTCACTATCTCCCGGAGTTTGCTCAAATTCACATTCATTCAATCGGTAATGCTATCTAACCATCTCATCTAACCATCTCATTCTCTGCCGCCCTTTTCTCCTTTTGTCTTCGATCTTTCCCAGCCTTAGGGTCTTTTTCAATGAGTTGGCTCTTCACATTAGGTGGCCAACGTATTGGAGCTTCACAAAATTAACAAAGCTTAACAAAATTATCAGCACACAAAGATCTATCTGCCAGAGCAATAGGACACAACATGGCTACACAGCTCCTTCATGTAAGGACCTAGGAGTCTAACACGAAACATTTTAGGGGAAGAAAATATGGAGGCATTTCCCTCTTGTCCTAAGGCTTTAGCTTGAGGTTGCCTGTGTGGCCTCCTGGAGTAGGAATTAATTATTCATTGCTTTTTTCTCCTATTACAAGCTTTCTAGCTACTTTTGGAAGAGAAAGGCGAGTGACCTCTTTTAAGAGTTCTTGTGTGTATTTTGGCTTTCTTTGCCTGACTGGTTATTTTCTAAACTGTCACTTAGATTCAGTGGCTACAACTGTTTTCTTTGTCTCACTCTCTTCTTTTTTTCCCTCTGACATATCCCCAGTCTGTTTTCCTTGGATCTATATTTTCAAATTGTCTACCTCATTAGTGTGAATCACTCTGTTCCCCGTACATGGTTGTACAAAATTCAGAAGAGACTCTTAAACGATAAGATTACTCACAGGAGTTTTAAATGTGACATGTTGTAGAGATGAGGGGACATCATCTAAGCATCATCAGTATTATTTTGATGCAGTCTTAGCAGTGAATACATTATTCACACATCACAAAGTTAATTAGGCAAAAACACCCAGTAGCACCCAGTTATGTGTCTAGGCCAGCATCTGCTCCTGTGACATTATTTGCTGGTAATCATTAGAGGTCAGAGGTGAAAGAGATGGCGGCACTTACTCCAGCTGTGCAGCATTTTAAGAGAGAAGGAAAGATTTCACAAAGCTGTGAGGAGGGAGCTTTATCAATAAGTGGAGGTAAGCGTTGCAACCCACACGTAGCAACTGAAGTTGAGCTTTTATGTGTCTTGGCTGTCAACAGCTTTTGCTACTTCAGCATATCCTGATGACAGTAATTAAATTCCAGGGAGAAGAGGAATGTGTAGGATCTTGTGGACATGTTTCTAGAAGCACATCACCCTGGTTTGGAAAATGGGGATATCAGGTTTCTCAATTCCTCCCTCCAGTTGTAGAGTCTAGGGCAACCCTTGGGCTGTCTCAGTCCTTTGCTAAGCAAAGGCCAGATGACACAATAAACCATCCTTAATCTTTCAAAAGCTCCTGCACCAATGCTAAGAGAGGGCACAACACTCAGGGAAAAATTGTTGTTGTTGTTTAGTCGTTAAGTGATATCTGACTCTTTTGTGACCTCATGCCCCACTGGGATACTCTGTCCATGGGATTTTCCAGACAAGAATACTGGAGTGGGTTGCCATTGCCTTCATCCAGGGGATCTTCCCCACCCAGGGATCAAACCTGTGTCTTTTGTATTGGCAGGTGGATTCTTTACCACTGAGCCACCAGGGAAGCCCCAGGGAAAGACTGTTTTTTCTTTTGTGGTAAAAACACCAGAATTGCTTGCATATTGCTTTTTCATGCCTCCCCAGCTACTGTATTGGGTTGTCATGAATCTGTTCACAGACAAGCCAGAAACATGAGACTTTGCATTGCCAGCAGGTCAAAAACCAAACTTCCTTCCACTAGTGGATCAACTGAGGTGATCTGCTGCAGATACACATAAGGAACCATGACCTCCACCTGCCAGTTCACAACTTTACTTGTGTTGATCTCCTGACAGACATGATGCCTCCTCTTCCCTACCTTATCCTGCCTTTACTGCCCAGTTCAGTCGCTCAGTTGTGTGCGACTCTTTGTGACCCCATGGACTGCGACACACCAGGCTTCCCTGTCCATCACCAACTCCAAGAGCCTACTCAAATTCATGTCCATCGTGTTGGTGATGCCATCCAACCACCTCATCCTCTGTCGTCCCCTTCTCCTCCTGCCTTCGAACTTTCCCAGCATCAGGGTCTTTTCCAGTAAGTCGGTTCTTCAGATCAGGTGGCCAAAATATTGGAGATTCAACTTCAGCATCAGTCCTTCCAATGAATATTCCTTTGCTGCCCTCCTGCTTACAATTCAGGACAGACACCCTCTATTCCAAAAAGCTCCCGGAAACCTGACTCCTCCACTTGTCCCTAATTTTTGATGCATGACTGCTGTAAGGACTCTGAGCCCTGAGTGATTATTTCCGTCACAGCAGTAATGACAATTGTCACTGGCCCTTCCTTGGACTGTGAGCTTCCTGCAGGTGGAAGCCATACCCACAGAGCTGAGCAAGGGGTTGAGCACATAGTAGGTGCTCAATAAACCTCTGAGTAAATTAGGCTTACACCCTTTTGGGGTATAACATACACACAGGAAAGTGCATACATTTGCAATGTACATCAGTGAATTTCTTCGTATGTGTACACCGAGGTATAAACATATATAATAACCCCCAGATGAACACTCTAGAACATTCTCCAGAGGCTCCCTGGAAACACCAGGCTTTAATAGCTCTGAGAATGAGCCCCATCCATCCTGTGAAAGAAGTTGGTTGCCAGTAGTAAACTCCAAGAGGATATAAGATGCTCTGATTCATCAAGGTAGAATGCTCTGCAAAGGGAAGGAACATTTTATTCTAGAGAAAAGTGACAATGGGGATGAAGGAAGAGAACATTTAAAAAATGAAAATAGGGAAAAGTGAACATAATCGTTTACCTTTTATCCCAGCCTCCCCAATCACCCAGAAGCACCAGTGAGGCCAGGTCTGAGAGATCTCAGAACTCCTGGTCACTCCGTCACAGCACCTGACCCCTGCCCTGATGCCTGCTGCGACCACAGTGACTCTGGCCAAACCTGTGTAACACACCCAAGCGGTCCTGCGTCTCAGGTCCCCGCTGACTTGTGCCCTCCATAGACCAGCGTGCATTTTGGAGCCAGATGACTTTGTCCACAAGTCGGAGAGAGGAAGCCCCCTGCCACAACGCGGTGGCCTGGCGGTTCCTGATTTGTAAAACCAGAGGGCCACATGCTTCCGAATGGACCCAAAATGTTTCGCCCCCCACCCCCTCTCCTCCCGGGCCCTTTCCTTTCTCAATCCAGCCTTTAAATCATCACGTTGTTCTTAAGAGTCCTGAAGATTTCGGCTATGGGGGTGCAATCTGCCCCTGCAAGGGCACTCGGTGGGGATCACTGGGGGCTGAAACACGCTGCCAGGCTCAGGGGCGCCCCATTATGCCCTCTAAAGCTGCAGGATGAGCGACCGGAGGCCCTGGCTGGAGAAAGTGAGGACGGCCAGTTGCTTCCGCCAGTGGCCCGGAGACTCCCTTTTAGATAAGCGGGCGGGCGGCGGCTGGGAAGGGAAAAGGGGATCACTCCGGTGGCCCCGCTTGAGGGCCCCCGCTCCCCCGGGGACGCCGCCCGGCCCCGCCCAGCCCCGCACCAACCCGGCCGCACCCACTTCCCCCGGGAGGCGCCCCGCCGCGGCCGACGCTGACGTCACAAGGCACCCAGCCGCCGGCGCCCCGCGGTGCGCGCCCCGCGCGGGGACCCGCCGCCCTCTCGGCGCGACACCGAGGCGCGCGCGCGCGCCCGAGCCCGTCCCCGCCCGCGCCGCCGAAGATGGCGAGCCCGGCGCCCCCGGAGCCTGCTGAGCAGGGATCCCCGGCTCCAGCCGCCGCCCCCCAGGCGCCGCCGCCGCTGACCCGGGCTCCTCCAGAGGAGCCGGAGGGGGCCGCGCCCCCAGAGGAAGGGGCGGCGGCGGGCGCGGGCAGGCAGGTGGAGGAGGCCGCGGGCGGGGTGGCCGCCGTGGTGACCTGGCTGCTGGGGGAGCCGGCGCTGTGGCTGGGCGGCCGCGCCGACGAGCTCCTGAGCTGGAAGAGGCCGCTGCACAGCCTGCTCGCCTTCGTCGGGGCCAACCTGGTGTTCTGGTGAGAGCTCGGGATGGGTGGGGCGGGGGGTGCGGGCAGGTGACCTTGGGGCGCCCGGGAGCGGACGGAGGGCGCGCCCGGGACCCGATATGGGGCGGTGGGGAGCGGTGCACGGCGGACCCTGCGGAGGAAGGTATACGCCCTGGCCCGCTTTCGCGGCCACCCTTCCCCGCACAGGTCTACACACACTCCCAACTTTCCTCCAGACTCACCTCCCGCTGTAAGCAGCTGTCATCCTCCGTGGGGGTAGCCCCGCCTCGCGGGCGAGACGATGGGCTGACCCCGCACGCACCTGGACCGGCAGGTGTGCCCCCGAGCGCACTGGACCCTTGGCTTTCTGAAACTCGCAGGTCGTGACCTGCTCGCCCAAAGCCCGCCGGACCACACGCACTTGAACCTGTGTCCGTTCTTGCCCCCAAGAGAGGGCATATCTGGACCAGCTTGGGCACACGCTCAAGAGTGAGCCGTCGCCATCAGTCAGCTGAGACGGGCACCGAGTGATTTGTTTTCCCATCCCACCCGGAGGCTTGGGTGTACTGTCTCTGCTCCCCGAGAAGAAAACAGGAGGCAGACAGGTGGATTATGGACATCACCCCGCTCCCCAGGTGTGCATAGTGTAAAAAACAGTCTTATTTTTAGCTGAAGAATAAAGAGACTACCCAGGAATGTTCTCTGAAAAGCCCCTGATCAACAGGTTTGTCTCTTCCAAAAGCGCCCTTCGCCCTAAAGACCGGAAATGTCTGGCTCCTTCGTGGAAGCCCCTGCCTGGTCATCTGTTACCAGTCTAATGGGGGTGGAGAAAAAGCTGCTTTGTTTGCACCTGTGTTCTCATAACAAGCATGACCGACACTGTGCAAAATAAGCAGAGCTTCAGTGACCCATACATATCTTGACACAGGACATTGGTTTCTTAACCTTAATAAAGTTAGGAAATAAACGACCAAAACATACACAACCTGCCACCTCCTCAGTTAGCTCGTTTAACCATAATGTTTATCTGCAGATCTGTGCCAGACTGATCTTGTCTTGAAACAAACTGTTTCTTAATAGAGCCCCTGAGTGTGAATTAACCTTACTTTGGGTCTCTTAGCTATCATTGTTTCTAGAGCTTATTCTGTATTTCTCTAACCTGTTATGAAGTTATAGTGAGCACTCAAAATCAGGAAGATATATGTATGATGGTAAATTGGGCAACAATAGTCATTGGGCTGTATCTCTCTCATTTTACCAATGAGGAACATGTTTTTAAAATTATTAATTTTAAACTTTATTTATTAAAAAAAATAGCTAATAGCCTCAGAGTTCACAAGTTTAAGGTACAAAAAGTTAAACAGTCTGTAAATGTCTTTCCTATGCCTCTGGCTACCCACTTTCCTACCAGAAGCAACCAGTGTTACCAGTTTCCTGTGTGTCTTTCCAGATAGTGCATATTTCAACACATACAAAATATTCTCTGCAAATTGTGGACTACTATCTGGGCTATTTTTCTTCTTAGCGCAGTTTGGCAATCACTTTCTTGTGATCAGCTGAGTCCCACTGTATGGATGTCACAGATTAACCTGTCTCCTACTGACAGAATAAGATTCTTTACAAACTTTTGCTATGACAGCGTTATAGCTAAGGGTCTGAACATGCATTATTTTGCATGTAAGCAAGTATTGCTGTAGGAGGAAGTCCCAGAAGTGGAATTGTTGGGTCAGACGGGATGCGCCCTTGTAGTTTTGATGGCTGTCATTGCATTATTATACTTCCTTGGAGGGTTCCCAATTTATGCTCCTACCAACAATGCATGTGACTGCCTATTTCTTTTTATACCCTTGCCAACAGCATTTTGGAGAAGGCAATGGCACCCCACTCCAGTATTCTTGCCTGGAAAATCCCATGGACGGAGGAGCCTGGTAGGCTGCAATCCATGGGGTCCCTCAGAGTCGGACACGACTGAGCGACTTCACTTTCACTTTTCACTTTCATGCATTGGAGAAGGAAATGGCAACCCACTCCAGTGTTCTTGCCTGGAAAATCCCAGGGACGGAGGAGCCTGATGGGCTGCTGTCTATGGGGTCGCACAGAGTCGGACATGGCTGAAGCGACTTACCAGCAGCAGCAGCAGCAACAGCATTTTAGCAAACATTTTGATTTGTAAATCTGATAGGTAAAAAAGGCTATCCGCTATCGTGTTATGGTTTTGCATTTCTCTGAGCTTGAGCATTTTTTATTATGTTCAGGAACCATTATAATTATCTTTTCTACGCATTATCTGTTTACAGAAAACTTTTATCCGTATTTTTAATTGAGTTATTAGGCTTTTCCTATTTAGAGTTCCTATGTTAGAACTCTTTTTATATTAAGAACTTTAGCCTAATTTCTGTAACATGAGTTGCAAACATTTTTTCCTGTGATATATTTTTAATGTCTATTGAAAATAATGATTTTTGCATTAAATAATTGAAAGGCATATTTAATTTTATTTGTGAATGATGTCTTCCATCCATATATTTTGTTAATAAGTATGATAGCAAGGCAAACACTGGCCATAGGTTTTCTGTTTATCTGTTTTATTTCTCCTTTTTGGAGAATTTACAATCCTATTGTATATTTTCATGGACAGAAAAATGACTGTCCTGCTTTTGAAATTTGAAGTACTTGTTAATTGGAATTTCTGACCCATTTATTAATTTCATTAAAATGTTGTAGTTTTCCCCATTGTTGCTCCTAGGTTGAAATATTCTTTCAAGGACTTTGTTTTCTCTAAATAGTGTACCTCTTATCAAGCTATCTTAAATTATCTGGCACTGACATTCTGTGTCCCAAGAACTCTAAAACTCTGTATTTTTATGCTCACTAATGTTTTATTTATAATAGTGAAAATCGAATAAAACTTAAATGGCAAAACATAAGAGTGGTTTCATAAACTGAAGTACTATGTCTAAAGAGTAGATCATGTAGTTAGCAAAGTATAATTAAGTATACAGCATAACATAAAGCTCTGTTTTGTTTTTTTTTTTAAATAAAAAATCAGTGTTAGAAGCATGAAGAACCCAAATTTGTATGAAGCAATCATGATGATTTCACTTTCACTGATGTTATGTTTGTGAAAATTAACTTTTTAAATACATATTTTTGACTGTTTAGTACCTGGTACCAGCAGTAGCTCTCAGGAATTTGAGTTTGAGTTCAAAAGCCTTAACATTTATTATCTGCCCATTTTTTGCAAGATTTTAGTGCTGTGTATTGGAAGGACAAAAGCTGAGACAGGGGCATGACCGTATGGGTATAACTCAAGGCTGAATGGCACGAGTGTGGTTGAAGAGTCAGAGAAGGAATCATTCATTTTGATGCAGCTTTTTGTTGGGCAGGTGGCATCCTGGATAGATGAGGCTGTGGGGTCTTCTTAAGGAGACCATGCTTGAATCAGATTTTGACGGACAGGAATGATTTGGGTAGATCTAGTGCATGAAGGCGATGGCACCCTACTCCAATACTCTTGCCTGGAAAATCCCATGGGCGGAGGAGCCTGGTAGGCTGCAGTCCATGGGGTCCCTCAGAGTCGGACAGGACTGAGCAACTTCACTTTCACTTTTCACTTTCATGCATTGGAGAAGGAAATGGCAACCCACTCCAGTGTTCTTGCCTGGAGAATCCCAGGGACGGGGGAGCCAGGTGGGCTGCTGTCTATGGGGTCGCACAGAGTTGGACACGACTGAAGCTACTTAGCAGCAGCAGCAGCAGTGCATGGTGGACAACACTCCAGGCCTAAGGAATTGTACTTAATGTACTTATTTCCACCAATATATTCAACTGATTTAGTGCCACATGAGGTAGTGGGAAAAAGTAGGGGAGATGAGACTGGCTAGGCATTTTGGCGACCCATCTGGGGGCAGTGGTTGCCTTGAGTGTCATACTTCATGTTTGGATCTGTTTTTTCTTTAGGCAATGGAGACCCCAAAATGCCTTGTGTGAGTGCCCAGGAATATTTTAGTGGGCAGGTAAATTGTGGTTTATTCATTTATTCTTACCATAAAATTCTTTCCATAGAGCAATAAAAATAAACTAGAGCTATAGGCAACAATGTAGATGAATTTGACAAATGCAATTTGGGGAAGAAAAGCACCTTTAATAATATGTACAGAATGATTCAGTTTTTTGAAAGTTTTAAGATGTCCAAACCTGAACAGTATTGATTAGGGATATATAGATAAAAGACATTCTTATCTGTAAAATCAAGAGTAGAGGGAGAAGGTTTGATCACAGAAGGCACATGAAAGGTTCTGGGCTGTAGGCAGTGTTCTGTTTTTTGACTTCGGTGGTGGTAGTTACCTGATGTTCAAGTTATAATTATTTTAAAACTGTGGTTGTGTGTGCACATTCTTATCTTTGATGTATTTTTGAAAAACACTAAACTCCTAAATAATGCTTTAAACAGTTGTTATTTACTCAGAGCTCAGAGGAGAATCCCAGGGACCGGGGAGCCTGGGGGGCTGCCGTCTCTGGGGTCGCACAGAGTCGGACACGACTGAAGCGCCTTAGCAGCAGCAGCAGAGGAGTTTAGTACAATGCAGACCATATAGTTCCTGTCTCAAGAAGCAGGGTTTCCACAACCTGAAATAGATTGGGCAATAGTCCAGTAGTCATAGGGTTGGGTCTCTCTCACTTTACCAATGAGGGACATGTTTATAAATTCTTTTTCTTATCTTAAATTTTATGGATTTAAAAATGGCTAATGATGCCTCATAGTTCAGAAGTTTAAAAGTATGAAATTAGATGTCTTTCCCACGCCTGTCCTTGACTGCCTATTTCTTCCCAGAGGCAACCAGTGACACCAGTTTTAAGTACACCATCAAATAGAATGAACCCAGTGAAACAGAAAATGCCCCATTTGCTTTTGTTTTTAAAGAAATAACTTCATGCAGTATACTGTCAATAAAAACACACACATTCTAAGGGAACAGCCAAGTGTAAACACCTGTGGAATCAAAATGGCAATCAAGATCTAGAACATTTCACCTCTCTTAAAGATTACTTTGAGTTCCTTTCCCATCCACACCCACCCCAGGGATTGATCTGTTTTCTCTCACTATAGATTAGATTTGTCTTCCCTGAAGTTTCTTGTAAATGATACCTTATAATATGATGTCTTTTGTGCCTGGCTTTGCTTACCCAGCGTAAAGCTTTGAGATTCATCCTTATTGTGTTTATCAGTGGCTTGTTTCTCATTTTTGCTGACTAGTCTGCCTCTTTGGGGGCTTTCTGGAGGGCTCAGTGGTAAAGAGCTCACCTGCCAATGTAGGAGACACAGGAGTCGCGGGTTTGATCTCTGGGTTGGGAAGAGCCCCTGGGGGGGAAAGGGCAAGCCATTCCAGTATTCCTGCCTGAAAAATCCCATGGACAGAGGAGCCTGGCGGGCTCCAGTCCATGGGGTTGCACAGAGTCGGACAGGACTGAGTGAGCATAGCACAGCGCTGCTGCTTCAGGGATATACCACAATTTGTTTATCCATTTGCCAGTGGATGTTCTTTTGGGTTATTTTCACGGTTGGCTGTTATGAGTGAAGCTTTTGAAAAAATTCAGGCACAAATCTTTGCATGAAATGTCTGGTTTTGGTGAAAGGAGTGACGAGCTCTCACTGTGTTTTGAATGGCCATATGGTGATTGCCTTGGATAGCAAGGGCTGGAGGAGAAGGTCCCTCTTGTGCTCCTTGATGGTCATGATACTGAAATTGAGTCCTTCACGATGCCACCTAGAAAGCTATTCTGATGTGATCTAGTCTTGAACCCGCAGTTGGAGACCATGCATGCAGAGAAGTCTATGCTGGGCCTTTTTCCTCAGAGCATCTGGCACTTCATGGTAACAGTACACTCCACTTACATGGTTAGTTCAACTGCAAGAAGGTGATTAGTCTGAGGTGATGACACAAGGGTGTGCCTGGCAGGAGACCTTGAGTTCTCTGACTTTTTCCATTTCTCAGACTGGGCACCTGTGCAGTCTGAAATGCCCAGGACCCACTGAGAGTCCTTGGAGGCCTGTCCTCTAGAGTTGGTTTGGAAGATTGCAGAATCCAACTCTCACTTGATGTCAAGAGCCCCCTCTATGCCATCACTGTTGGGTTCGGTCAGCTGATGTCAGAATAGTATCCCTCAAAGAGCCAGTAGCCACCAGCATCTTCATGGCTATCTCCGGGGTGCTTGTAGAGATGCAGATCGTGGGCTCCACCCCATTCCTTCAACCAGAATCCCTGGAGGTGGGGCCAGAACATCTAAGTTTTCTCCAGCTCCCCAGGTGACTCAAGTTTAAGAATCCTGCATTTGAGCACTCTCTGGGTCATGAAGTCTTCTCCATAAGGCAGCATTTCCACTGCAGGACAACTCTTGACTAGCAACTATTTTTCTAATACTGAGTTAAACTCACCTCTTTGTTACCTCTCCAGCTGCCCAAGATCTGGGCTCCCTCCCCACGACAGTCCTTTGTCTGTTTCCAGATTTGTTCTATTCTCCATTTCCACTGAGTCTCTCTTCCCCAGGTGAGAAATCCTGGGCTCCTTCGACTCACCAGGCTCTTCTGAACACGCTTCAGTTATCCACATTCTTCCTCAAATGCAGCATTCTGAGATGATCTGAACAGTGTGGGTTTTCCCCCATCCTTCTGGACAGCATCCTTCTGTTCACATGGCCTGAAATAGAAATTCTTTGTTCTACTTGATAGTAACTCCTTTCACAGCCGCTACTATTAATGACTGCTGCTCTCCTCAAACTATGACTGTATATATAAATGTAGAAGCAGGTAGAGTTTGTCAAACTACAAATATTAAAATGATTAAAGATGCTCACAGTTAGCACCTCATTTAAGTTTTACAGCAACAAGAGAAGCAGATATTGTTCTCTTTTTACAGAAGAGGAAACAGGCCCATAGAAGTTAATTGAATTATTAAAGATGACTTTGTACTGTTCCATAGAAAATTTGCAGTGATGGAAATGGTCTACATTTGCTCTGTCTTATAGGGTAGCAAATAGCCTGCTGTGGTTATTGAATTTACAGTGTGTGGCTAGTATGACTCAGGAACTGTATGTTAAATTTTCTTGAGTTTAAACTTCAATTTAAATAGCCACATGTGGTTAGTGGCTGCCATATCAATAGCACAGTCCTAACCTGGCTCATGGGCCTAGGTCATGAAGCCACATACTTTCTTTTTTTTTTTTTAATTCTATCACTCTAAAGAATAATAGAAGACAGATATGGGAGCAGACTGGAGGAGGCATGGCAACCCACTCCAGTATTCTTATCTGGAGAATCCTCATGGACAGAAGAGCCTGGAGGGCTACAGTCCAGGGGGTCACAAAGAGCTGGACACAACTGAGCGACTAAGCACAGCACAGCACACATGGGAGCCAAAAATTAGGGCTTACATTTTACAAGTATTACAGAATTTCACTTAATGGTTTCAGCATAGGTGAAAATAACTTTATTGGGAGAGGATTGTTTCTACATTGAGAGGGATCTTTTTAAGCCTATTAGCAAGTCTGGTTCACATCCCCCACCTTATCTCAGCTCCATCTGGGCCTGAGGAGCCATGGAAGAGTGTCTGCTTCAGGCCTACATGGCGCTGGGCCCAGAGGGTATACCAGAAGTCCCTGGTCTGCACTTGGCTTTGAGAGCTTACTCTCTTTGGAGATACAGCTGGTTCAGTGAATTGGTTGAAACAATGTATCACACTTCTAAATTGCATGCCACGGGCTCTCTGGGGCTTTACAGTTTAGGAATAGTGAATATCAGAAAGGTTTGGAATAGTTGATAAAAGCTTTGTATGATTTACTGTATGTATAGCCTAGCTTACCTGGTGGCTTATAGGTAAAAATCCTCCTGCCAATGCAGGAGACACAGTTTCAATCCCTGAGTCGGGAAGATCCCCTGGAGAAGGAAATGGCAACCCATTAAAGTATTCTTGCCTGGGAAATCCTGTGGACAGAGGAGCCTGGTGAGTATGGTCCATGGGGTCGCAAAAGAGTCAGACAGGACTTGGTGACTAAACAACCACGACAAAATAGCCCTAGAAGAGAAGATGTAACTGTAAAAGTAAGGTTAACAATGAGGGTTTTCTGTTTGGGACAGACCCAGGAATAAATGGGGGACAAGCGCTGGCTGTTGTCAGTCTAGGGAGACTCACCTGCCTCAGGCTGAGGATATATATCTGAGAAATTCTTATTCTCAGATACCTGGAACCATCGTGGGGTCTGAAATGCTATAGATACTCACAAAGGTTTAGTGAACTGGGCTGGACTAGAGGATATTTTGGAGAAGGCGATGGCACCCCACTCCAGTACTCTTGCCTGGGAAATCCCATGGACGGAGGAGCCCGGTAGGTTACAGTCCATGAGATCGTGAAGAGTTGGGCAAGACTGAGTGACTTCACTTTCACTTTTCACTTTCATGCATTGGAGAAGGAAATGGCAACCTGCTCCAGTGTTCTTGCCTGGAGAATCCCAGGGACAGGGGAGCCTGGTAGGCTGCCGTCTGTGGGGTCACACAGAGTCGGACATGACTGAAGAGACTTAGCAGCAGCAGCAGCAGAGGATATTACCCTATACTATACTTGCCTATATATATATATATATATATAGGCAGGTATAGTCTGTCAAACTACTACTATTAAAATGATTAAAGATGCATGGTTATCCTGGATAGGGTGAGGATGGTTTAAGGAAGGTCTTGCAAAATAGAGAATCTTCAGGTCATTGAAAATCGTGGACAATTTTTATTTTCAGCAAACATTTCTTGAGTGGTGGCCGCATGTGCTTATTATTAGATCCAGGGTACCTTTCACGAGCTTCTCTGTAAGGCTGTTTTCTAGATCTTGGTCTTTGAAGACCAGGAGCTGCTGGTGGGAGGTCCTAAGAAAAAGGGCTGTTTTTAACCAGATTAATGTTTATTCCAGAAACCCATCAGGTTTTCTTCTCTAGTGTAATAACCACAAAGCTCATTTTTAGTGATTTCTCACAGTTTTATGGTTATGCTTATTTGGGTAATAACTTTGTCTCAGCTTCTTCTTGCTACTCTTTCTCTTCTTGTCCTGCTGTGCGTGAATGTTTTTAAGCTGCCTGATTGATCCAAACGAGTACAGATAAATGTGTTGTATCATTATCCCTAGCTGCTGGGAATATAGTGATGACTAAGACACATTCTGATCCCTGGTGAGAAGCGCAGATTAGTAAGCAAGTAATTCTGAGGTTATGCTGTGAGCACTAAACTATCACACATGGGCCAAGAGGAGCCAATAGGATTTCCTTAGGCAGCAAATGAGGGTATGGAGACTGGGGAGAAGACAGGATGATCAGTATATAAAAGTGGAAGAGAACTAATATGTATTGAGCAGTTATTATATGCTGGGTGCTCAGTTAATTCATGGACGCTTGAACAATGTATACATAGTGCTTATAAACGCTTATATTCATTTATACATACTGTGCTCAGTCGCTCAGTTGTGTCCAACTCTTTGTGACCCCATGGACTGTGGCCTGCCAGGCTCGTCTGTCCATGGGGATTCTCCAGGTGAGGATACTGGAGTGGGTTGCCATGCCCTCCTCCAGGGGATCTTCCCAACCCAGGTCTCCCACAATGAAGGTGGATTCTTTACCATCTGAGCTACAATGGAAGCCCAATAGGAGAAGACAGATGTTGGGTGCTGGGCTAAAACTAAAGCAGAGACAAGGGAAAGGAAGGGTTAGGGACCGGAAGGGACAAGGAGATGCTACCTTCCTGGAGGATGGTCAGTGCTGGCCTCTCAGAGGAGCGACCATGAGCTGATGTCCAAAGAGAAAGTTAGGGAAGGATCCAAACAGCTACCTCTGTAGTGGAATGCTCCTGACAGAATGGGGTGTGCAAAGGCCCTGTGGTAAGTGAGCCTGGGGGGTTTGCAGAACAGCATGGAGTCCAGTGTGACTGGGGCTGGGTGAGCAAGGGAGACACCCTGTTAGTTCTAGCTCAGAGCTTCATGTAGCGAGTGGACCAGATTCTGCTTGCTGACTTTCCATCACCCCTCCTTGGATGAATTAGGAGAGGGAAAACCCAGAGCCAGAGGTGGGTCAGGACCCCTTTGGAGGAACATGTGGTAGTGAGGAGAGGCAATGGGGTGGGGGAGACTCCGGAGGTAACACTGCAGGGGCTGAGTGATTTCTTGTGGGAGAAGAAGGGGGGAGTGACTCAGCCTCTCAGGGTAAGTGAGGAGTAGCTGGTATTAACTGTTCTGAGGGTCTCTGGGGTTCAGCAGGTTGGGGTCACAGGGGAGGAGGGTGTTTTCCTGATTGGGGGGGTTGCTGTGCCCATGGGCTATCCACTGAAGTTATCCAAGTCAGTCCCCACGAGGTTGATATATGGGTGATGCCTAGGGACAGGTTGGATTGAAGGACAGGGTGTGTTGGGATGCAGGTTTGGGGTGGTGATGTTTCCCAGGACCACCTGCTGGGTCAGATGGGAAGAGAGTCTGGGAGGGTGGAGGAAACCAACAGCAGGAAGGTGGTTTTGAAGGACCATCTTTGGCAGGAGGGTCAAAGCATGGTGTCCCCGAGGGGCCAGGTCAGCTCGCAGCCGGGTCTGCTAGGATTCCAACCAGCAAGTGCCCTTTCCTGGCCAGCATGAGAGCCTGGCTTTCCTAGTCACCCCAGACAAGGGGCCCTCCCTTCCTCTCAGCGCCTCCCTGCCACCTCCAGCCCCAGCATCACGACTCAGTCTCTGTGGAGACTCCCTGTCCTGGTCTGCCTGGTCCCCTCTTTGTCTAGGTCCTCCGATCAGCTCTAGCCTTGGCCAGCGTTGAGTCCAGGCAGCAGGGGAAATCTGTTCTCTTCCCAGTGCCTGCCCTTCAGGCCCATCAAGATATCTGATTTTGAATGTCAGCGGCAGGGTTTTTAGCTGTTTCCATGTTCATTCCTTCCTTCCGTAGAGTTCTCACCGCCTCCCCATGCCATTCTCCACCCCCTGCTGCTCCCCAGATGCCTGGTGAGTCCTGTGAAGGGCGTGGGCCCTCGTGAGCTTGGAGGAAGGGAGAGGGAAGGGTGGAGATCCGGGGGACAGGGACGGCAGGGGCTCTGGGGGGCCCACGGGGGCTGGACTTAAAGGACACCTCCTCCTCTGACTGCTGAGGACCAGGACCTGGCGGGCAGGTGGCTGGGGGCCCCTGCCAGTGGTGGCTAATATCTCTTTGAAGGAAGAGGATGAGCTCCTGAGGTTGAGGCGGCTTAGGGAGGAGGAACCTGACTGTTGATTTCATGGGGAAGGATAACAGGAACCCAGAAACTATTGGGTGCGGCATGGGGGGGAAGCTCGATTACATTTTCTTGGCTTTATGTGTGTGTGTTTGGCCATTTCTTCAGTGAATGCATTTTTATCAGGCAGGAGGTCAAAGCATGGTGTCTCCGAGGGGCCAGGTCAGCTCGCAGCTGGGTCTGCTAGGATTCCAACCAGCAAGTGCCCTTTCCTGGCCAGCACAAAAATGAAAATACATTTTATCATGTATTTTCATCTTTGTCCTCATAGACCAATGAGTTTTCAAGGTGCATGTTTCATAGAAGAGCACCAAATTTAGTGTTGTGGTCGCCTCTGTGGTCTGTGAGCTTAACAGGAAATATTTTCGGGGAAGTTTCCCATTTGCTGAAGAAGCGAGATTGCCTGTGTCTGGGGTTTGCACATGTCACTACACACATGCTGTCAGAAGTGTACAATGCAGGTATTTTCAAAGATTCTTTGTTCTCTGCCGATTTCAGTTCATTGGGGCAGTAAGTGTTTTTGTCTCGGGCATGAAGGCAGCATTCCTGAAAGGAAAACAGGTGGAGCGAGGTGTGACTACCTCCCACTCCAGGCGGCATCTTCATCTTGTTTAGTTGCTAAGTCATGTCCAGCTCTTTGTGACCCCATGGACTGTAGCCCTCCAGGCTCCTCTGTTCATGGGGATTCTCCAGGCGAGAATACTGGAGAGGGTTGCCATGCCCTCCTCCAGGGGATCTTCCTGACCTGGGACTCAAACCCCCCTTTCTTATGTCTCCTGCATCGGCATGTGTATTCTTTATCACTAACACCATCTGGGAAGCCTGAAGAATGCTATACAGGAAAATAAAATACTCTTTTTCGTCTCTCCTCTCCCTCTTAATTAGATCAATGAATTCCACCAGATTTTTAATAAAATTAGAGCAGTCTCTTGCTCACCTCTTCCCACTTCCAAGTCCTGTTTCTCAGGGAAACTGTTGTTAATTTTCTGCTTTTAGCTCTGTTTAGGCTTTTCTAGATAATGTGCTTAAAATGCCATTTCTTTTTTTCCCCCTGCATTTATTTTATATTTACATTAGTAAAATTTTGGGGGTATAATTGATGAACGTTATATTAGTTTCAGATGTACACTATAATGATTTGATAGTGTCGGACACGACTGACTAGCACTTTCGCTTCCTTGACTTTCATTTATATACATTGTGAAATGATCACTCCAGTAAATCCAACATCCATCACCACACATGAGTGTGTGCTTAGTCGCTCAGTCGTGTCCAACTCTTTGCGACCCAGTGGACTGTAGCCCACCAGGCTCCTCTGTCCATGGGATTTCCCAGGCAAGAATACTGGAGTGGGTTTCCAGTTCCTTCTCCAGGGGATCTTCCCCACCCAGCGATTGAACCCATGTCTCTGGCACCTCCTGCATTGGCAGTGGTAAAGGATTCTTTACCACTGTACCCCTAGGTAAGCCCTATCACCACGCACAGTTACAAAATTTTTTACAATGCCATTTCTGGATTTAGCAATCCGTTGACCTCCTCCCTCTACTAAAATGAGGTCACCGTTTCAGGTTCTGTCTCAACATCAGTGTGGTTCATACGCGAGCTGGAGGAGGATGCCATGTTTATGGTCCCTTTCTGGTACAACTATTTTGCCCTTGCTCCTAGCATTTTTTTCTGTTAGGTCTTTGTAACTCTCCAGCATTTCTAGAAAACTCCTTCTGATAAAGGTCAAGCCTATCAGGCCCACACTTCAGTTTCTCTGTCTCTCCCAGGGAGCCCCATTTCTTGGAGTCCTCACCCCACACATTGTCCCCTGGACCTCCTCTCCCCCAGGATATCTGCATCATCACTTTACCCCCACCTCAAGGGTGAGAGCCTCTGCTACTGGCCTGCTGCTGAGAGCAGGTTCGGGACAGTCAGCTGAAATGGGGGAGCCCCTGTTTCTTCTCCTTGAGGTTATTCCTGATGGTTTAAGGTTTCCTTGTGTTCGTGCTTTGCCTGTCTGTTTTCTGTGTTGCTGCACTCTTTCTTGGTAGACTCTTCATCCTGAGAAAGCACACCCTCTACCTTGGAGAGAGGACAGAGGAAACAGCACATTTTGGGAACTTGTGTGTGGAAACGTCTATATCTCACCCATCCAGTGGGCTGCTGGTTTGGTTTGGCGTAGAATTCAGAGCTTGGAGTCATCTTCCTTTAGAATTTTGAAGCACCACCCTCTCTCACTCGCATCCAGGGTGGCTTTTCACAGATGGATACCTTTCCAGTACCCTATCTTGGTAGATCGTCTATAGTTGGTCCACCCGATGGTTTATCATTTCCAGTATTTGGTTAATAAACTCAGGAGTTGGCCTGAGTGCTGTTACTATAGCTCGTGCTTTAGCTCTTTGGGGCAAGCTCATTCCTCTCTGCCTGCCTGACTTCTGGGACCTAAAGTCCGCTTGTCTTGTGAAGGCTGCATCTGACTTCGGTGGTCCATTCTTGAGGTGGATGGAATTGAACACAGGCTTCTGTGTACCTGCCAGGTATACCTGCCAGGTGTACCTGCCAGGGCTGCTCACGCAGAAACGAGCCTGAGTAATGCCTGTTGCCCCACCCCATGCCCACCTCCCTGTTCCCACAAGCTTGGCTGAGTCGTGCCCCCTGGGCATCAGGCCTGGTACCTGACCTGGCTTTGTGGAAACTTACATCCTAGGATCGGAGAAGGCAATGGCACCCCACTCCAGTACTCTTGCTTGGAAAATCCCATGGACGGAGGAGCCTGTTAGGCTGCAATCCATGGGGTTGTGAAGAGTCTGACACGACTGAACGACTTCACTTTCACTTTTCACTTTCATGCATTGGAGAAGGAAATGGCAACCCACTCCAGTGTTCTTGCCTGGAGAATCCCAGGGACGGGGGAGCCTGGTGGACTGCCGTCTATGGGGTCGCACAGAGTCGGACACGACTGAAGTGACTTAGCATAGCATACATCCTAGTATAGGCTGGGCCTAACTGAACTAAAAGGCTGGGAGAATTCATACCTTGACCTTGTTAGCACAGCCCTCAAAACAGATGGTTAAATAGCATGACCAACTCAATGGACATGAATCTGAGCAAATTGTGGGAGTTGGTGAAGGACAGGGGAACCTGACGTGCTGTGGTCCATTGGATCACAAAGAATCAGATACAACTTAGTGACTGAACGATGAAAACCACAGAACAAATAGTTTCCTTACTTGTCATAGACCAGGACGCTTGAGTCCAGAGTCACTTCTCACTTTCTGGGTCTGGCGTGGAGCCGAATGCTACGTAGGTGCCCACTTCTGCTTTGTCTGCTTCCATAAAGCCTCATGGGTGCTTCTCTGTGTGTGCTTTGCTGACCTGTGCAGCGCTGGATGAAATGGACATCTGGAGTTGCGGGTTGCAGCCCAAGAGTCATCGAGTAAATCTATTAAAATCAGCTAAGACCCTGAATGCCCCAGTTCTCTGATGGTACTGACCTGCTTTTGGTATTTCAAACAACTGGGGAAGAGGCTTAATTCTACAGTCAAGTTGCAGTTGCTCTGACCTAGTAAACTGTATTATTTATTTTGTTAGTAACTAAAACCTTTCAAAGGCAAGCACCTGTGTGATGAAATAAAAGGTAGGCGATCTTTGCTTCAGTTTAATCACCTCATTTTATAGATGAAGAAACTGAGGCCCCAGGCCTCACAGAGAGCTGGTGACAATGCAGACCCTCCTCCACTTTAAAAAAATATTTTAAGCTGATATGTTGTATTTTCAGTTTTATTCAGTTCAATACATTTTTCTTTTTCTTCTGCCTTCTCCCCCTTTTTTTGGCTTCATGGTTTGTGGGATCAGACCCGCGCCCCCTTCAGTGGAAGCATGGAGTCTTCACCACTGGACCCCCAGTGGGGAGTCCAACCCAACCCCTTTTGAAAACTGCATGCTGCCAAGTGTGGAAGCAGTGAGCGAGGAAACTTAGAAAGGTGGAATCATAAGGTTCCCAGGGCAGAATCACCCTTCAGGTTTTGCAGGCCTGTATAGAGGCTTTGCTGAGTTGATCCAACCATGTCTTTGGGGGGTCTTGAGCATCTGCAGTAGGTATATTGACGGTCTCCCCAAGACTTAACCTCAGGCATTTCCTCCAGATTTACCTGCACTTCTTACCTGCTGTCACAGGAGCCAGTTCGTAAAAGTCACTTTTGACAGAAGGGGACTTTCTCCTCTCTCAGTAGTCAAGGCTTACGTTTGATCGCGTCTACTGGAAACAAGAAGTCTATGGTCCAGGTGATGGAGCTCCGCCTTCTTTCAAGTGATGAGGTAACTCCATCCTGGGAGACCTTTCAGAGGGAGACTTGGTGTCACTTGACTATGCCTTTATTATTCAAAGGAAATATTTTTACATGTTCTTGAACTACAAATGGATAACATTTGCTCAAGTATCATTGAGACCTGTTAAATTCGACAACGTACTCGGTAGCTTTGTTTTCAAACCCAGCTGAAGGACTTTTTTGTTGGTGATAAAGTCTCTTGAAAAGAGCTCTTGACCTCTTCCCCTCAAGCTCTCCTGTAGCTGCTACACATAATAAAAAAAAACAAAAAATTATGTACGCACTCAATATTTTTAAAATATTCAAAATTTCAGGGGAAATAACAGCCAAATAAAAAAATAAGGATTAAAGCTATTCATTCGAACAGTGAGATTTAGGGACTGGTACAGGCAATGCCAAAGAATGCTCAAACTACCGCACAATTGCACTCATCTCACATGCTAGTAAGGTAATGCTCAAAATTCTCCAAGTCAGGCTTCAGCAATATGTGAACCGTGAACTTCCTGATGTTTAAGCTAGTTTTAGAAAAGGCAGAGGAACCAGAGATCAAATTGCCAACATCCACTGGATCACGGAAAAAGCAAGAGAGTTCCAGAAAAACATCTATTTCTGCTTTATTGACTATGCCAAAGCCTTTGACTGTGTGGATCACAATAAACTGTGGAAAATTCTGAAAGAGATGGAAATACCAGACCACCTGATCTGCCTCTTGAGAAATCTGTATGCAGGTCAGGAAGCAACAGTTAGAACTGGACATGGAACAACAGACTGGTTCAAAATAAGAAAAGGAGTTCGTCAAGGCTGTATATTGTCACCCTGTTTATTTAACTTATATGCAGACTACATCATAAGAAACGCTGGACTGGAAGAAACACAAGCTGGAATCAAGATTGCTGGGAGAAATATCAATAACCTCAGATATGCAGATGACACCACCCTTATGGCGGAAAGTGAAGAGGAACTAAAGAGCCTGGTGATGAAAGTGAAAGAGGAGAGTGAAAAAGTTGGCTTAAAGCTCAACATTCAGAAAACGAAGATCATGGCATCCGGTCCCACCACTTCATGGGAAATAGATGGGGAAACAGTGGAAACAGCATCAGACTTTCTTTTTCTGGGCTCCAAAATCACTGCAGATGGTGACTGCAGCCATGAAATTAAAAGACGCTTACTCCTTGGAAGGAAGGTTATGACCAACCTAGATAGCATATTCAAAGGCAGAGACATTACTTTGCCAACAAAGGTTCGTCTAGTCAAGGCTATGGTTTTTCTTGTGGTCATGTATGGATGTGAGAATTGGACTGTGAAGAAGGCTCAGCGCAGAAGAATTGATGCTTTTGAACTGTGGTGTTGGAGAAGACTCTTGAGAGTCCCTTGGACTGCAAGGAGATCCAACCAGTCCATTCTGAAGGAGATCAGCCCTGGGATTTCTTTGGAAGGAATGATGCTAAGGCTGAAACTCCAGTACTTTGGCCACCTCATATGAAGAGTTGACTCATTGGAAAAGACTCTGATGCTGGGAGGGATTGAGGGCAGGAGGAGAAGGGGACGACAGAGGATGAGATGGCTGGATGGCATCACTGACTTGATGGACGTGAGTCTGAGTGAACTCTGGGAGTTGGTGATGGACAGGGAGGCCTGGCGTGCTGCAATTCATGGGGTTGCAAAGAGTCGGACACAACTGAGCGACTGATCTGATCTGATCTGACACAGGACTTCCCTGGTGGCTCAGACGGTAAAGCGTCTGTCTACAATGCAGGAGACCCAGGTTCAATCCCTGGGTCAGGAAGATCCACTGGAGAAGGAAATGGCAATCCACTCCAGTACTATTGCCTGGAAAATCCCATGGACAGAGGAGCCACAGAGGAGCCTGGTAGGCTACAGTCCATGGGGTCGCAAAAAGAGTTTGACACGACTGAGCAACTTCATTTACTTACTTACACAAGATTGCAGCTGCTACTGATTTGCCCAACTCTAGTCCCCCCAGGGGAATTTCACGGGTGGTCCAGAGGTGGCCTTGTGTGCTCTTGCTTGGGGCTCTGTTGCTCATGAGTTGCATAAAATCCAAATCCATCTTTGTCAATGGAGGAAACGGCTCATAAACTGGAGGAAGGGATGGTAATGAAATTCCTTCTGCAGCTGAGTTCCTGTCTTTGAATGGATATGTCTTGGACTATTGACTGTAGCTTGGAAACCTTACTTCATCTAAGTCATCTTTTTAGAATGAATATATATTTCCTTGTCATACCTGATGGTTTTAACTTCCAAATACCTTTGGGATAAGTTCAAAACAACAGCTTGCAAATTGTTACATTGTGTAGGATATCTGAGAGTTATAGCAAGGAACTTTAACTGGTTTATTTTTATAGTTTATGAAAAATATGGTACATATGTGAAACTACAAACCTTTTTCTTATAAATTACATCCAAATATTTAAAGATATTTAACAATGATGTTTCCCTTTTCGCTCTAGTTCCAAGTTTCTTAGATTTTAAAGTATAAGCTAGTGGAAATGGAGAATACGATCTTAGGTTGCTTTTTGCTTTTTTAATTCACTAGTAGGAGCAGACTCTAGTTTTCATTTATCAAAGTGGAAATTGATCATTTTCATTCAAAGCTTCAGTTTTAGTAATATCCTGAGTATTTTAGCTCTGATGTTGTCCATGGAATCTCTGCTGTGTGTGGGTTTGCCTGGCGCACAACGTGGATGTCTAAAGCCTTATCAGCCCCTGATTCATGCCATGCTTGCCGCGTGCCTCTGGCATCCAAAATCGAGGCTGTTAAGAGAAGACCCGTTGTTGGGTATTGTCTTCAGAGTGTCAGAAATGATCTTTTCTTCTAGTTACAGCTCCTGGATGTGTGGAAAGAAGCCCTGGCTCATACTGCTTTCACGTAAGCCTGGCTGCCTGGACAGCGTGCCGTCATCGGCCAGGGCACCGTCCTCAGGGACCTGACCAATCACATCATTGCAGCAGGGCTTTATTCAGCACCGTGGCAAGTTCAGAGGGCCAGACTGACTTCCTATTAGAGAGATACATATTCACCTAGGCCAGAGTCCCAGGGCCATCATTTTATCAGTTGCTTTTCAAAAGGTATCCCAAAACTCTGCAGAAATATTTATGCTCCATAGGCAATTACTGTCCCTTCCCCTCTACCCCCTCCATTTTGGCAAGCTGTTACTGTTGTGATAGTATGGTGTGCTTTAGGGAGTTCATGATTCACGATAACGTTAATTACATGCATAATTATTTAATTATGTTAATTGACCCATCCATTTAGTAAACACTGAATGAGCCACAATACCAAAAGGCATTCTTGAGCACCTGGGACCAGCCAGGTGGTGGCCTCGTCCAGGGGTGACCTTGGTGAACTGGCAGAGGGGATTCTTCCCTCCTGGAGCTAATGGTTTGGTGTCAGCAAACGATAAACAAGCAAATGAATGTACAGGTAGGAATCAAGATGAGTCATGAAAGGAATAAGCGTTTTTCTGGGAAAGCAGTAGGGTGTCGAACATGATCACAGTCAGCCAAGGAGACTGGTTCTCCGGGCTCTGTTGCTACTGAGCATGACCACGGGGCAGTGTTTGCACCGGGTGCCTTTACCAAGCTTTTGAAAACGCCCTTTGCCAGAGAACTCCTGTCATCCTTGATCAAAATAGCCAATCCCTTTTGAGAAAGCAGTTTTGATGTTCTGATGTAGCTGACTGCGTGGTTGGGGTCATTTTTAAAAGATGTGTTGGGAGGGGCTGGTACCTGTACCTGTTTTCTGGTGGGTGGAGAGAGCTACAGTGTGATCCAGCAATCTCACTCCTGGGCATGTATCTGGAGAAAAAATAATTCAAGAAGATAGATGTGCCCCAGTGTTCACTGCAGCTCTGTACACAATAGCCAGGACATGGATGCCACCTAAAAGTCCATCAACAGAAGAATGGTTAAGAAGATGTGGTACATATGTACAATAGAACATTGCTCAGATGTAAAAAAAATAAAACAATGCAATTTGCAACAACATGGATGGACTTAGAGGTTCTTACACTGGATGAAATTAGTCAGACAAATATTATGTGATAGTGCTTATATGTGGAATATAAAAAAAGGCTACAAATTAAACCATCCCTGGGTTGGGAAGATCCCCTGTAGGAGGGCATGGCAACCCACTCCAGTATTTTTGCCTGGAGACTCCCATGGGCAGAGGAGTCTGGTGGACTACAGTCCATAAGATTGCAAAGAATCGAACAGACTGAAGCTACTTAGCACTCAAGCACGAGCTTATCTATAGAACCAAAACAGAGTTACAGCTTTAGAAAATAAACGTAGGGTTACCAGGGGGTAAGGAGGAGAGGGATAAACTGGAAGATTGGGATTGGCACCTGTGCACTACTGTATATAAAATAGATAACTAATGTGGACCTATTGGGGACCTGCCGTATAGCACAGGGAACTCCATTCTCTGTGACGGCCTGTATGGGAGAAGAATCTAAAAAACAGTGGATGTGGGCATCTGTATAGTGGATTCACTTTGCTCTGTACCTGAAACTTGCACAACATTGTAAATTAATTATTCCCCAATAAAATAAAAAAAAAAGACATGTTAACAACTGACCGAAGGCATCTTTCTGTCGTGTGTGTGTGCGTGTACACATGTGCTGAGTCGTGTCTGACTCTTTGCAGCCCCATGGACTGTAGCTCACCATGGCTCCTCTGTCCATGGGATTCTCCAGGCAAGAATACTGGAGTGGGTTGCCATTTCCTCCTCCAGGGGATCTTCTCAACCCGGGAATCAAACCTGGGTCTCCTGCATTGGGAGGGGGGTTCTTTACTCCTGTGCCATCTGGGAAGCAGTTTTACCTCACATTCACTTCTCATCTGATTGAAATGCCTGCTTATGCCTGAAATGTGGATCCTATCCGGTGTCAGGCTCCTCGTGTCTGCTGTTTGCCGTTGCACTGAGGCGTTTTCTCTTGTCGTTCATGTTTAACGTCAGATGTTATAAACACAGTGGCAGAGTCGCTCATTTGGAGACCTTAGTGAGAAACTGTTGTCTTTGCTCATTATGTTTGCTTTTACTCTGCTTCCAGGCATTGTTTTTCACGGGCGTTGTCTATATGTTTGGAGAGTTAATTTGGCGCTGGGAATCTCAGGTGGCATTCTCAGGAGGACATGTGTTTTCCGTTGGAGGTTGGTGAGGGCCGTGCTAGGGGACGGCTTTGTCTCCCTTGTTTAATTAGAGAGAGTTGCACCGCTGCTGTGCAGGTGTGCACAAGAGGACAGGCCTGTCGGGTGATGCTCACACCTTCTAGCACACCCACAGGAGTTTTGAAACTGCGTGTGTTAGAGCAGGTGGCTTGGGTTCCTCCTATAACACTCCCAACCACCATTTATCTTGTCTTTCTTTTATTGCTCCTTTTGGACAGACAGTCAAAAGCATTAAACCCAGCATCTCCAGAGATTCCCTTTTTTTTGTAACCATTTTTAAAAATTGAAATACAGTTAATTTACAGTGTTGTGTTTAGTTTCTCGTGTACAGCAAAGTGATTCAGTTATACACACACACACACACACACACATCTGTCTTCAGGTTCTTTTCCTCTATGAAAGCGAAAATGTGACAGTGTTAGTTGCTCAGACGTGTCTAA
The DNA here is from genome assembly GCF_019923935.1 of Bubalus bubalis. Lineage (NCBI taxonomy): Eukaryota > Metazoa > Chordata > Mammalia > Artiodactyla > Bovidae > Bubalus > Bubalus bubalis. The sequence continues at coordinate 56,382,818 of NC_059175.1, forward strand.
TCCTTTGTGACCCCATGGACTGTAGCCCTCCAGGCTCCTCTGTCCATGGGATTCTCCAGGCACGAATACTGGAGTGGGTAGCCATTCCCTCCTCCAGGAGATCTTCCTGACCCAGGGGTTGAACCTCGGTCTCCCACATTGCAGGGGGATCCTTTACAGTCCGAGCCAGCAGGCAGACCCTTTATAGGTTGTTATAAGACACTGAGTGTAGTTGCCCGAGCTGTACGTTAGGTCCTTGTTGTTTATTTTATACGTAGTAGTGTTTATGTGTTCGTCGCAAACCCTGTCTTCCTCCCATCTCTTTTGTAACCATAAGTTTGTCTTCTATGTCTGTAAATCTATTTTGTTTTGTAAATAAGACCTTTTATATCATTTTTTAAGATTCCACATACAAGGGATAGCATATGATGTTTGTCTTTTCTCTGTCTGACTTCACTTTTAACAAGTCAGGGATGCATTGTCGTTCAGGTCATTATTGCATCTCCCAGGCTCTCATAGTGAGGTTTTTTTTTTTTTTTAATTTTAAGCTTTACAATATTGTATTGGTTTTGCAAAACATCGAGATGAATCCGCCACAGGTATACACGTGTTCCCTATCCTGAACCCCCCTCCCTCCTCCCTCCCCATACCATCCCTCTGGGTCATTCCAGTGCACCAGCCCCAAGCATCCAGCATCGTGCATCGAACCTGGACTGGCGACTCGTTTCATACATGATAGTATACATGTTTCAATGCCATTCTCCCAAATCTTCCCGCCCTCTCCCTCTCCCACAGAGTCCATAAGACTGTTCTATACATCAGTGTCTCTTTTGCTGTCTCGTATACAGCGTTATTGTTACCATCTTTCTAAATTCCATATATATGTGTTAGTATACTATATTGGTGTTTTTCTTTCTGGCTTACTTCACTCTGTATAATAGGCTCCAGTTTCATCCACCTCATTAGAACTGATTCAAATGTATTCTTTTTAATGGCTGAGTAATACTCCATTGTGTATATGTACCACAGCTTTCTTATGCATTCATCTGCTGATGGACATCTAGGTTGCTTCCATGTCCTGGCTATTATAAACAGTGCTGCGATGAACACTGGGGTACACGTGTCTCTTTCCCTTCTGGTTTCCTCAGTGTGTATGCCCAGCAGTGGGATTGCTGGATCATAAGGCAGTTCTATTTCCAGTTTTTTAAGGAATCTCCACACTGTTCTCCATAGTGGCTGTACTAGTTTGCATTCCCACCAACAGTGTAAGAGGGTTCCCTTTTCTCCACACCCTTGACGTGATTGTCTATGATTTCACAACTTCACTTACCCACCAACTATATTTTAATTGATGAATTCTTTTCCTATTAAGAAGATGAGGAAATGCTCACTGTTTTAGTTTGCCTTCTACTATTGGGGGTGAGAAGGATTTTTCTAGTGATGAAATATCAAGTTCTTACCCCAAGGAGGTCATCTCAGAACCAGATTTGTGGCTGTCATTTTGCATCTCAACTCTTGGTTTGATTTCTTGTGGGCTAAACTTAAACCTGAATGATTGTCTTTTCTTTATTTTTCCTCTCTCAGTTGCTTTTTGGATTGAGATAGAGTAGAAATAAATGCTCATGGAGGCACACAAGTGTGTGTGTGTGTGTGTCTGCCTCTCTCATTGTGTGTGTGTGTGTGTGTTTGTGTGAGGCTAAGGAGGAGGGGTGAACGGGAGGTGAACTAGCTTCTAGCAAGATGAGCCTGGTTAAAGGACTTAATCTCTCTGAGCTTCGGTGTGCTCGTTTGTCAAAAGCAGTGAGGATTTCGGAGCCAGACGCCTCACGTTCTCAGCACTCCAGCTGTGAACTCATTCAGGCTCGTGCCCTGGCCTCATGGCTCTTTTTCAGAATCACAGTTTCCCACTTAAAAAAGCTCCATTAGATTGTATGTTACCACTTGTTTGTGCTGTATATCAAAAGTTATTCTTTTTTTCATCATAAGATGAGAAAGAAGACATTAAAATATTCTTTTAAATAAAAATAACTTCTTAGGGGCTGGAGGCCTGATTTATAGGTCGCCCTGCACTTTCGGGAGCAGGCTCCCCCAATCCAGGGCAGGACACTTTCGTGACAGTAGCGCTCCCTCCCACCGGCAAGTCCCCGCGTGTTCTCCGTCCGGGAGGGCGGGAGAGGCTCTGCTCCGCCTGCTCAGGGATCCTGTAGGTCCCAGGACCAGGGGCTGGAGTTGGGGACCCCTGAAGAATTGACATCCATCAAAAAAGATTCGTTCCTGGGGCTTCCTTGGCAGCTCAATGGTGAAGACTCTGTGCTTCTAAGGCAGGGGATGTGGGTTCGATCTGTGATCAGAGAATTAAGCTCCCACATGCCGCGAGGCATGGCCAAAAAAGTAAAAATTAAAAAATTCATTCATATCCGAAATTTACTCTTGGTTTGGAACACTCCAGAAACACATTTGAGGCCAGGGGTCCGTGAGCAGCTGCTGGTCCTCTCTCATGCCTTGTGTACTGATGAATAACATAACCCCCCTCCCCGGCCCCGTATATCTGTCTCTGTCTCTCTTTTCTCTTTTCGTTGGACTCATAGGAAAGAACCAGAAAGGGTTTTCTTACCTGGATGACAGAGCATGGTCTTGGGCCTGGAGGCAGCCCTGTCAATCAGAATCCAGGCAGGCAGTGGCCGTGCATTCAGAGTAGGCCTTTCTGGTGGCCTGGGTTCTCCCCTCCTGTGCCAGCAACTGGAAGGACATCCACCGGACCTGCACACATGCTTTTGGTTTCTACTCAAGTTTGGAAAACATCTCCCACCCTGTGCTGGTCAGGCAGTCACCCAAGTAGGGTTGTAGTCTCCCTCGTGGCGCAAACGGTAAAGAATCTGCCTGCAATGCCGGAGACCTGGGTTCAATCCCTGGGTCAGGAAGATCCCCTGGAGGAGGGCAAAACCCAGTCCAGTATCCTTGCCTGGAGAATTCCCATGGACAGAGGATCCTGGCAGGGCTACAGTCCATGGGGTCACAAAGAGTTGGACATGACTAAGCAAGTAACACTTTCACTTTGGCCTGTCCCCGTGTTGCCTTTTGTGGGGACAGACGCCTACCTGTTGTCATCACTGCTGTGTCCCCTGAATGTACCTGTGCAAACTGTGATGACACGATTCTGGGGTGATGTGATGACAAGATCTGGGTAGTATATAGTTTTTTGAATGTTTTTGCATCAGATGAAGGTGGGTGACTTTTTTCCTGGCATAGCTCCTGGGTATGGTGTTCCTGATATTAAGGGAGTGTTTATGTGGGGAGGCTGCTTACTCGTATTCTTAGGGGGGGAATGTTGGTAAATGGGGTGACCCATGAAGCTTCAGTTCAGTTCAGTCACACAGTCATGTCCAACTCTTTTCGACCCCATGGACTACAGCACGCCAGGCTTCCCTACCCATCACCAACTCTAGGAACTTGCTCAAACTCATGTCCATTGAGTCAGTGATGCCATTCAACCATCTCATCCTCTGTCGTCCCCTTCGCTTCCTGCCTTCAGTCTTTCCCAGAATCAGGCTCTTTTCAAATGAGTCAGATCTTCACATCAGGTGGCCAAAGTACTGGACCTTCAGCTTCAGCATCAGTCCTTCCAATGAATATTGAGGACTAATTTCCTTTAGGATTGACTGGTTAGATTTCCTTGCTATCCAAGGGACTCTCAAGAGTCTTCTCCAACACCACAGTTCAAAAGTATCAATTCTTTGGCACTCAGCTTTCTTTATGGTCCAATTCTCACATCCATACATGACTACTGGAAAAACCATAGCTTTAACTAGACAGACCTTTGTTGGCAAAGTAATGTCTCTGCTTTTTAATATGCTGTCTAGGTTGGTCATAACTTTTCTTCCATGAGGCTTCAGTATACTGATAAAGGACACTTGATCTTGGCCTTCCAATAAATGGCCCTCCCAGGATGGCAGAATTACTAACTCAGTGCTCAGTCTGTTTGATGTTTTCGACATTTGAAGCAAATTAAACTGGTGCTTCTCTGTGTTGTGTATTTGTCTGGCTCTTTAGTGGGTGAGTGTGTGATCTTCTGTCCTATCCTAAGGACGCCGGACCAGGTGTCAGGTGGCATACTATGGTTTCTCTAGTCTTAAGTCACCTGTCTCTTCTAATTTGCAGTTTCTTATAGTTTGTTCAGCTCTTTCAGCCTTGGCGTCTTCGTTAACTGAGTGTAGCAGCCTGAGAGAATGTCTTCTTCCCTAGCCGGGAGGGAAAAGACAGGATGGTCCTCAGCTCTGCAGGGTGGCCCTGGGGCAACTTTAGGCTCATTCACTTTGACACAGAAGTAGACCTTGCCGTGAGCAGTTCAGTCCAGACACTTGGCCCAAGGGCTGTAAAAGCCTCAGTCCTAGTTCTGGAACATTATGGACTCAGACCTTCGAGGCGAGGGTCTGGGCTGTGTGAATCTTGTTGCTGAGCCTAGGATCTTGACTCAGGGAATGGGTCATTCCAGGAGGCCCATTGAGGTGAGACTGTGACCCTGTACAGTGTATTATCAGGGTGTGATCAAGATTTGATCACCTGATAGGGGTTGGCTGGAGCTGGGGAAGCAGAGTCCTGGCCAGGCTTCCCATGAGGAAGAAGAGAAGGACCAGGGTAGGGATAGGCTGGAGAACCAGGCTGACCAACAGGGCAAGACCAAGTGGGGCGGGGGCCACATGGAAGCACCGGGACTAGGGCGTCCAGTTCCCTCCATCCTTGGGTTTTCAGAGTGACGAAGCTGGAGGAGTAAGATCATCGACAGCTGGGGCAGTGCTGTCAGAACTGCAGTGTCTGACCCTTGTGGGGCCCTGGACAGGGTGCGTTGGAACGGGGTCTGGGAAGGAATGAGAATGAGAGGAGCCCATATAACAGTTGCTCTTTCAACCCTGCTATCTAGGGACTTCACTGGTGGTCCAGTGGTTAAGATTCCTCACTTTCACCACAGGAGGTGTGGGTTCAATCCCTGGTTGGGGATTGAAGACCCCTGCATGCCTCACCAGGGCCCCAAATTTTTTTAAAGAATCCAAGCAAAACAACCACTCCCCTGCTATCTAGAACATTCTGGTGCTTTAGATTGGTTGGTTAAAGTGGGAGGCCGAGGGACTCTGTAGATGGTATGTAAACAGAGCAGTGGACTTGGAGTCAAGAAGACCCAAACTCTTTCGGTTATATGCTGCATGTTTTTTGACAAATTGCTCTAACCTAGTCTATTTATCGGAGAAAGCAATGGCACCCCACTCCAGTACTCTTGCCTGGAAAGTCCTATGGACGGAGGAGCCTGGTAGGCTGCAGTCCATGGGGTCGCTAAGAGTCTTGCACGACTGAGCAACTTCACTTTCACTTTTCACTTTCATGCATTGGAGAAGGAAATGGCAACCCACTCCAGTGTTCTTGCCTGGAGAATCCCAGGGACGGGGGAGCCTGGTGGGCTGCCATCTATGGGGTTGCACAGAGTCAAACACGACTGAAGCAGCTTAGCAGTAGCAGCAGTCTATTTATAAGTGTATGTTTCCAAATATCTAGCTTCCCAGGTTGTGCAGGAGCATTAGATGAGATGAAAATGTAGAAAAACTTACAGTTATCAAAGGGGAAAGGAAGTGGAAGGGAGGGATAAATTACGAGTATAGGATTAACAGATACAAACTGCTATGCACAAGAGAGAGGTGTGTGTGTCTGTGTGTGCTAAGTCGCTTCAGTCGTGTCCAACTCTGTGCGACCCTATGGACTGTAGCCCACCAGGTTTCTCTATCCATGGGATTCTCCAGGCAAGAATGCTGGAGTAGATTGCTGTGCCCTCCTTCAGGGGCTCTTCCTGACCCAGCAAGCTAACCTGTGTCTCTTACATCTCCTGCATTGGCAGGCAGATTCTTTACCACTTATGCCACCTGGGAAGCCCACACAGAGAGATAAGCAACAAGAATTTACTGTATAACACAGGGAACTATATTCATTATCTTGCAATAACCTATCATGGAAAATAATCTGAAAAATATATATATATATATATATAACTGAATATCTTTGCTATACACCTGAAACTAACACAATAAAATGAGATGAACATGTGAAAATATTTAGCACACGGTAAGTCCTCATGACACCTCAGCTTCTTTTTTTCTCGGGCTCTCATAAAGGTTCATTGAATTCCTTACTGTGTGTCTGGCCCCCCTTTCCTCTTCCCAAGAGCTAGTCATCTTAGAAGCCCCTTCCACCCCTGCCACTGTGGATTGAACTCAGTGTTTACATTCATTTATTTATGAAGGAAGAGGCCCCAAGCTCAGCTCGGATTTGGATCAGCCGAAAGGTATTACTTCTGCATTTACGGTTCATGAACTCAGAGGATGTTTGGATGGGAAATGCCCAGGGGAATCATTGCAGTTCATTGTTTGCAAACCTGGCTGTTAACACGGAGACTCCTGTGCCCCACCCCAAGGCTTCTGCTCTCCCAGGTGCAGTGTGGTGCCCAGGAATCTGTATTTGGGAAAAGTGTCCTGCGTGATTCTGATGGTCAGTCAGTTTGGGGAAGGACTTATCTAGCCAGCGTCCACTTTGCAGATGAAAATACTGAAGCGTAGAGAGGAGGATGGAGGTGTTTCTCACCGGCCATGTGATTTGGGGCTGAAATTCAAACTTTGCAGTTGCCACTGGGCAGACACACCATATATCTCCTTGCTATTGGCATAAAAGCCTATGTAAACCCAGGTGGCTCACTGGTAAAGAATCCACCTGCTGATGCAGAAGATGCAAGTTCAATCTCTAGGTCTGGAAGATCCCCTGGAGAAGGAAATGGAAACCCACTCCAGTAGTCTTGCCTGGAAATTTCCCTGGACAGAGGAGCTGGTGGTGAGGGGGTGGGCAATATAGTCCATGGGGTCACAAAACAGTCGGACATGACTTAGCGACTGAAAAACAAAACCAACAGCAATGCCATGAAAACAGATGCCTGACCTTGTATTTATTTTTTTCCCTCCTCTGTGCTTCTGGGTTTCACCATCCCCCCGCCCCACCAAACCCCACTTACCCTTGCCTTCCCTCCGTCATGCCCCATTGCAATGCATGGCTCTGATAGCATCTATTTCTTCTTTTTCTAGCTCCTTTCTGTGATGGAATCTTGGAGTTAGTCTTTAACTTACTGGGAACTCGCTGGAATGGGCTGTAGAGGTTGACTCACTAACCCTACTTGGAAGTCAGCTTCTACTGAGCTACAGAGACCACCTGGGACAGGTGTGGGGCATGGTGGATGGGCAGATATTGTAGCCCAGGTGGCGGTGCTAGAAACCCACTGCTTGCCCAGGCGCTCCTGACTTGATTTGCCCGTGGCTTTTCTCCTAATTCCTTTGCAGAGCTGGGGTAGGGTAGGCCTGAGTTCGCCTTGCCTTGACTTCAGTTGGACTTGGTTCCTCTCCAGCTGTGCCCTTGGCTTCTCCCACTCCCTGGGCTCAAGAACACAGACGCCCCATGGCTCCTCCCCACAGTCTTGTGGTTTGTCCACCGTGAGTTGCTGAGCTGGGCACATTCCCTGAATTCACTGGATTATCACCACTGGTTTCTACTGGAGCCAGCCAGACTCCCTCCTCCACTGGCTGCAGTGGACCCTTTCTGCTTGCCTCATTCTGACGCTTCCCTGCCTATGGGTGGCTTCCAAAATGTCTCCTCTCCCTGGGTCAAGAGGCTCACCTCTTTATTTTTCTTCATACTTCTCACCTCTCTTGCTTCTGATTCACTTTTTTGGTCATTGCAACTAAAGTACTTCTCTGGAGAAAGAAAAAAAAAGCACTTCTTTGGAGACTAACACTTCAGAGTTTTAGTCTCTGATTTGCAATTTCTTGAGTCATTACTTTATCTCACTGGATTGCATGATTACCCTCTTCTTTCTCAATTATTTAAAATGTGTATTTAGCTGATTTCTAAGTAATACATCCCTACCCACCTTGGCATATCTTCATGTTTAAACAGATTTGAATTTGGGACGCTATTACAATTCAGAGGGTCATCGTGTATTTGGCAGATTTTTCCCCCTTTTGTGGTGTGTGTGCTCAATCGTGTCTGACTCTGCAGTCCTTTGGACTGTAGCCCGCCAGGTTCCTCCATCCATTGGATTTTTCAGGCAAGAATACTGGAGTGGGTTGCCATTTCCTCCTTCAGGGGATCCTCTTGACCCAGGGATTGAACCCATGTCTCCTGTGTTTTCCCCATTGGTGGTGGGTGTGTTATTTCACATGGCATTTTCAGACAGTATTTTTGCTGGATAAAAGACCAGGAAAAATTAAAGCCAACTTCAGTGAAGATTCAGAATTTTGTGATATTAAGGAGGACTGCTGCCAGTACGCCTAACTCTTGACAAGATGATGGAATTATTTTCCAGAAAAATGTGATCTGGAGTTTGAATAATGTTGGATAAATCATATGAGGCCCTTCTTTTATGATTAGAGGCGTGTAATGTTAATGTAATATTTAATAAAGCTCTATCTAGGCAAAGCCTATGGTTCTGTATATTTCAGTAAAGAAAAACTAAACTTCCTTCTTAGATCTCTGTTTTGAAAGAGCTACAAAGCCAACATTATAGATGAATTTGTGCTTGAGAACTTGGAGAGTTTCAATGCTTTTGTCTTTCTTTCTCTGGAGACAAAAAAAAAAGTGTGTTTTTTTAGCTGTCAACAGCCTTCATTTCATTGTAAAAAGTGAGTTATACTTTACCCAGAAAGGAGGGTTAGGTTTTTACATGTGGGTTGAGCTAAATATTGTCCTTTTCATCCATTAACAAAGAAATTTTTGTTTCCTTTTGTGAATTATCCCTTTCTTTGCTTCTTAAGAAATGTATCCTGTCAAGCCATTTAATTTGGCCTTGCAAAGCTCATCAATGAAGTAATGGAAGATTCAGTTAGTGTTTTCTTATCAAATAGATACACAACTAATCAAAAAAAAAAAAAAAAAAAAGAGGTTTAGAGACTGTAGTTGGCCACGGAGGGGAGGTTCACAGAAGGTTGCTGGGGTACTTTCACCTCCTTCTCATCATGCACACGGTCCACACAGCCCTTCCTGGGCGCTCCCAGCCTGGCGCAGTGCTCTGCCTGCCCCCAGTCCTGAGTTGCAGCAGGCACCCTGGAGCCCCACGCACCTTTGGAATGCCTGAAACCAATGAGCTTTGAGGGAATATCCCCCTGTCCATGGCTTATAGGCAGTGATTTCAGACTGATTTTATATTAGTCAAAGCCTATAATTTGATAGGAAAATTTTCTACTTAAAATCACAGTACTTTCCAAAATGGACATCATCTGGGAGTTCCCTGGTCTCCTCTATTTTTTTTTTTTTCCCACCATTAGAAGAGTCATGTAGTCACAGTCATATAGATTTTCTCTGAGTCTGTTTTCCTTGTACCCTCCCTTGTCTCTGAGTATACAGGTTGAGTCTTATTTCTTAGCAGAGCAGAGACTAGTGTTATAATCCATCCCAACAATACCAAGTGGACTGTGGCCATTGGTGACTTGGAAACTAGATTCAAATGCAAATTGATGTACCTGAACTGGAGAAGAAAGTGTAGAATACAGAAAGGACAGAAAGAAAAAAGCAAATAGACAAATGTATTTATTCCAGTATAAAAATGAATCAGAAATGATGCTATACTAGCCTGGCTGGACATAATCCGTAAACTGTAATTATCACAAGCTAGACATGAGTCAGCCTGGTCATGCAGTGTTTTTTTAAAGCAATCATCGCACTGAGATGTAGAAATTGGACACAACTTGCTAAAAGCAAGTACACACAGTGAGTTGCAGAACTTGACCTTTCCAATAACTGTTAAACCATACAGTATGTCTTTATAAGACAGATGGGTATTCATATATACATATGATTTTATATGTATAAGCATACATAATTTAATATATTTGTATATAATGTATGATTGTCATATGTAGTACTGACCTACGATAATATGTTCATGCTAAGTTGCTTCAGTCCAACTCCTTGCAACCCTGTGGACTATAGCTGGCCAGGCTCCTCTGTCTGTGGGATTCTCCAGGCAAGAATACTGGAGCAGGTCGCCATGCCTTCCTCCAGGGGATCTTCCCAACCCAGGGATTGAACCTGCGTCTCTTACATCTCTTGCACTGGTAGTGGGTTCTTTGCCACTAGCGCCACCTGGCAAGCCTCACCTACCATGATGTGTATGTGTATATTATGGTTTGTCATGTGTAATATGTACCTGTCTTGGTTCTCTGAGTCTGGACTATCCATTGTCAGATAAAAGAAGTACATGTAGTACGCACTGTTATATTTAAAATGGGTAACCAACAAGGACCTACTGTAGAGCACGTGAAACTCCGCTCAGTGGTGTGTGGCAGCCTGGATGGGAGGGCAGTTTGGGGGAAGATGGAGACACGTATATGGATGGCTGAGCCCCTTCGGTCACTGCTCATCTGAAACTATAAAAGCCTTGTTCATCATCCATACCCCTGTACAAAACAAAAAGTTAAAAAAAATATGCAAAATGGTATTTGAATTTAATTGGTTATGAAAAGCTCACATGCAGAACAATATTTACCAGAGCCAGAGACTTAGGGGCTGGTAGGGCTTCTTACTAGTTCTCACTTGTAGGAAGCATCTGTTGATACAGTCAGGATCCCTCGGCTAATTTGGAGAAAGTGTCTATGATCTTTTTATCGAACTAACAATGATTTTAAAGTGAAAGAAAAAAACCTTTCCAGGGCTGGCTGAAAGGGCGTGTGACCTGTGCAGACACGCAGAGCCTGGCGCCCAGAAGGCCCTGCACTTGGAGACTGATGCTCTGAGGCTGCAGTCTTATAATTCTTAGCCCTTCTGTCCAGGGATTTGTGTTTTGTCGGTGAAGTGCAACAGGACAGTGAAGCAAGGGGAGCAAGGAGCCTCAGCTCACACGTGGGGTCTCCTCACCATGGTGGGGTATGGGCACCCCCTCCCTGACACTGGGTGTTGGCCCTGCCAGCCTCCCTCTCCCCACCCCACCCAGGATTGCTGCCCCAGGGCAGTGGGCAAGAGGAGGCCTGTGTTCCACTGTGACCCCCCGCTCCTCACTGGGGTGTGGGTGTGAGACACAGACCACCACCTTTGCCCGGCCCCGAGAGCCCTAGTACTCCGAGTGACCAGTTGGCAGGGACCTCACCCCTGCCCTGGATCCAGGTCCTGAACCCGCCCTGGAGTAGGGGCTGCAGTGTCTTAGGGAGCCCCCCTTTGTTGTGGGTGGGGCCTGCAGTCTGGTGGGAAGGGGAGGTTGATTTCTCCACCACCAGCGCCCACATGTTCAACTTGCACTGGACTCGGAAAGCCATGAAGGCCCCAGCGTGAGAGACACCTGTCCACAGCCTCTTCCTCTTAAAACTCTGTGCTTTTTCACTCTGCTTCCTGGGACCTCATGGGCATCCTGCATTGTGACCTCAACCCGTCTCTGAATCGTTCTTCAGCAGCGTTCAGGAATCCTCTGGCCACCTGGGTGAGGGGGTCACTGTGTGTGTCTGTGAATTCTGTGAATGGGTGGATCAGCAAGGTCACCTGGGTCTTGGACTCGGGTCAGGCTGTGCCAAGTGATATTTGCTGGCAGGTCCTAACGTTGTTTAGTTCTACTGAGAATGTTCCCAAACCTCACAGTGTAATCCTCAGCGTCGGCCAAGCAGATCAGCACTTATAGACACTCAGACCCGAGGAATGCAGCAGGTTTCAACAAGGTGTTTAAGAAAAGTCTCTCATTAGATCTTTATGGATGGGATGGACTAACATGGGCAGAAGATAATGGCAAGCTGGATGGTCTGTAATATTCATAAAGTACTGATTAATAATAGTAAACTAGGTCTCCGTGGGAATCACCAGGCTCCAGTCCTGATCTGTCTTTGATGAGGATGAGGACAGAAGACACACAGATGTCCGATGTGTGAGTGTCATGGCACTGGGTACAAGAACGAAGGTGGTTGATGCCACCAATAAGGGCTGTAGGTTTGATTGATGGGCTGTCAAACAGGCACCAACGTAATAAGGCATACTGAGATTCAAAAGTTGCAGCAGAAAAATAAAATCCATGAAGGTTTTAGCTGCCTATAAATTGAAAAGCATGCTGATAGAACTATTTTTAAAAAGGCTGTGTCCAAGTGAGTTAATGAGTTGAAAACTTATGAATACACAAAATGCTGCACAAACAGTTTCAGAGAAGTTTTATTTATAATTGCCCCGAATTGGAAGCAACCAAGATGTCCTTCAGGAGGACAAACAGTGGTACTTGGATAAACGGTGGTGCAGCATATGATGGGATGTTGCTGCTGCTGCTGCTGCTGCATCACTTCAGTTGTGTCTGACTCTGTGCGACCCATAGACGGCAGCCCACCAAGGCTCTCCTGTCCCTGGGATTCTCCAGGCAAGAACACTGGAGTGGGTTGCCATTTCCTTCTCCAATGCATGAAAGTGAAAAGTGAAAGTGAAGTCGCTCAGTCGTGTCTGACTCTTAGCGACCCCATGGACTGTAGCCCACCAGGCTCCTCCCTCCATGGGATTTTCCAGGCAAGAGTACTGAAGTGGGTGCCATTGCCTTCTCCGTACTCAGTAATAAAAAGAAGCGAGTTATCAAACCATGAAAAGACAGAGGAACTTAAATAAATTCTAAGTGAAAACAGCCAGTCTGAAAAAGTTACCTGCTATGCGATTGCAGCTATATGACGTTCTGGAAAAGGCAAACTTGTAGGTACAGTAAAATGACCAGTGGTCCCCAGGGTTTATGGGGAGAGAGAGAGGTATGACCATGTGGAGCTCAGGGATTTTTAGGGCAGCGAAAATATGCCAGGTGACACTGTCATGATGGATACGCAAAATTCTGCATTTATCAGAACCCACAGAATGTGTGACAGAGTGAGCTCTCTTGTGATCTATGGACTTGGTTAATAACATATCAGTATTGGTTTGTCAGTCATAACACATGTATCACAGTGAAGCAAGATGTTAATACTAGGAGACACTGCAGGTGGGATGGGAGGATAGGGGAGGAGGGGATATGGGAAGTCTCTGCACAGTCTACTCAGTTTTTCTGTAAACCTAAAACTGCTCTAAAAATACAGCCTATTAATTTTTTAAAAAGTGTATAAGTAGAGCTTTGGAATCCAGAACAAAGGGATTCAAGGCCCTTCCTGGCTCCCCTACAGATGCCCAGTGGGAGCATTTGGTCTGAAAAGAGTCACCCCTGGAGCCTGGCCAGAGTTGGATTAGACACATGGGGAAGAGGTGATGGGACCAGGGATGTTTGTCCTGACGAGGCATGATCATGACCCCTACTTTCGGCAAACTTGGTGGTGGTGGCTGGTGTCACTGAGGAGTGCTCTTGGGATCTCTTGTGTCAGTTCAGCACACTCTGAGCAGACATACTCTCCAAACTCGGTAACAGCCCTTCTAGCTGTTTTCATGTAGTAACAGGAGGAGGAAGAAGAGGAGCTTGTGTTTTGGAGGTGTTTTTGCAAGGTGGTGAGAGAGCTGGCTTAGAGCCAAGCTGTTTGGATTCCCAGATCCTGTCTGGATCTTGATCCCACCTCCCCTGATTTTGGGGCCTTAAGAAAATTTCTTAACCTCTCCTTGCTCATCTGTAAAATGGGGCTAATCGTAGTAGCTTCCTCATGGGATTGTTATAAGGATTAAATAAGTGAATACATACATTGTTATAAGAATTAAACAAGTGAATACATACATTGTTATAAGGATTAAATGAGTGAATACATACATTAAATGATGTCTAGAGCCATGCTTGCACTCACTAGACATCAGCTATTCTATTCACTGCAATGTGGTTCTATAGTAGCTTCCTCATGGGATTGTTATAAGGATTAAGTGAGCAAATACATACATTGTTATAAGGATTAAACGAGTGAATACGTACATTAAATGATGTCTAGAACCACGCTTGCACTCACTAGACATCAGCCGTTCTATTCACTGCAATGTGGCTCTGGATGGCAGAACTTGAGCCTCTGGGTCGAGGGAGGCTGGCGTTAAGGGCACTTTCTCACTGTCCTGTCCAAGCCTCTCATTGTTCCCCTGCTTCCCCTGTTCCCAGACCCGGAATGCCTTTGGTGCCTTTTTACCTGGCAAAGTCCAACAGCTTAAACGCCACCCTCTCTCAAGAGCGCTCTCTGCCTTTCTTATGTGGTCATCGGTCCTCTTTCCTGTTTCCATAGTCTTGTGGAAAGTACTTGGGTTAAACATAGCTGTTTACTTGTCTGCTTCTCAGCTTCTCTGGGATTTAGTCATCAGTGTATACCTGCAGCTAGCCCAGGGCCTGACAGTCACTGGTTATGGAATGAAATGGGATTTCCCTTTCCCCCAATAATAAAAAGACACTGTAGGGAGCTGGATGAAGAAGACATGCTGAGCTTCCCCATATGAGATGTGTTTCAGTAGGACTGGGTGATGCTTACCGAGGGAATCATGGGTTGGATGAAAAAGTGTAGTCTTCTCTGAATAGTGCCACAGAGTGCCAGAATCAGAATCGCTTATGGCCGGCAGGCAGGGATTTTTTGTTGTTGTTGTTGTTTTTGATGTCCTATAAGACAGTTTTCATAAAAGAAAAGATCGCTTTGAAACAACTCTGTTCAACTATTTTTTTAAAAGATGTTACTTATTTATTTTATTTTTGGCCGCAGTGGGTTTTCACTGCTTCAGGAAGGCTTTTTCTAGGTGCAGCAAGCAGGGGCTACTTTTTGTGGTGGTGCTGGGGCTTCTCATTGCTGTGGCTTCTTTTGATGCGGAACTCAGGCTCTAGGCGAATGATCTCCATAGTTGTGGCACACAGCCTTGGTTGCTCTGAGCCATGTGGGATCTTCCAGGGCCAGGAATCGAACCCATGTCCTCTGCATTGGCAAGCAGGTTCTTTACCACTAGACCACCAGAGAAGCCCTCTATTCAACTATTTTTTTTAAAGTATAATTTGATTTAGTCAGATTGTAACCCTTGTTATTCTTGAGCTTTCAATTTTAGCTATCATAGCATTATTATGTTTATAAATCCAAGAAATTTTAGCAGTCATTTTCAAGAGAGTCTTTGATGAATGATTGTGTGTGTTAGTGGCTCAGTCATGTCCAACTCGTTGCGATACCATGGGCTGCAGCACACCAGATTCTCTGTCCATGGGATTCTCCAGGCAAGAATACTGGAGTGGGTTGCTATTCCCTTCTTCAGGGAACCTTCCCAACCCAGGGATCGAAGCCAGGTTTCCTGCAGTGCAGGCAGATTCTTTATCATCTGAGAATGGTTTCATTAAAAACTTTCATTATACTTCTTTCCACATGTAAAACTGCATTTGTAAAGTTTATATTTTTCCTGTCCCTTTAAAGTGTTTTATTATCAAAGGTTACTACAGTTTATACCAAAGGGACTCAGGAACCAACCTGATTAAGCTCTCACCCGCCAAGATGGGCCACTTGAGGGTCTGTAGGGGAGAGACTCTGGGGGCTGTGGCGCATCATTCATAAACACTGGAAAGGAATGAAGGAGACCAGCTTCTCTACCTTTACCTTAAATCTTAGTATTAGAGAACACTAAGGTCTCATTTTCTTGAAGGCTAGTAAATAAAGAGAAGGAATCAAGTGTTGATCCCACCTTTGCCTTGAGATCCATCTCTTCTGGTCATCAGACATTGATGAAGGGAAGTTTCTCTTGATCGACATGACCCAGCTAACACCTGAAGCTAGAACGAAGTGCTCCCACCCCCGGGTAGCCCCTGAGGAAATATCAGCCAGGCAGCCATCACCAACGGCTGCTAACATCACAGAATCGAGACAGCGGTCACTGGGTACCTGCTGATGGGAGCACACAGGTCCACCTGTCGTGCAGCTCTATAGAAGAAGAAACTGAGCCGAAATCTGGTCAAGACTGCAGATGCAACTGCCAGTTTTCACAGTCTGCAGAAGGGGTAAAGGAAAATGTTACACTAAGCCACAAGGATACAAGAAATGATTCTCAGGCTTTGGAAAGCTTTACTGGACAAATGAGTCTGTTTCTTCTATGATAATTTTAAGGAAAAACAGTAATAATAATAAATAGAGAGAGAGACAGATGAGGGGCAGACAGGAAACCTACAAATTACAGGAAACTTAAAACTCACATCTCTCCATTTCAGTGTATGATTTTTTCAGATTCTGGTTCAGTCTTTCAGTGTTTTCGTGTGTGTGTGTGCATATGTGTACAAAAGATGAGTGGGCAATTGGGAATGCTGACAGGCACCTGACGACATCAAAGAATGCTTGCATTAAGGACACTGAGCAGGATTATTAGATGTGATAGTGATATTGTTGTTAGGTTAAAAGTCCCTTTTTGTTTTTGAAGATAAATGACATTTGCAAATACACACACAAAAAATAAAATTTTGTGAAGTTTGATATTTACTTCAAATAATTTAGCTGTGTATGTGGTGGAGAGAGCTTCAGTTCAGTTCAGTTCAGTTGTTCAGTCGTGTCTGACTCTTTGCAACCCCATGGACTGCAGCATGCCAGGCCTCCTTGTCCATCACCAACTCCTGGAGTTCACTCAGACTCACATCCATCGAGTCGGTGATGCCATCCAGCCATCTCATCCTCTGTCATCCCCTTCTCCTCCTGCCCCCGATCCCTCCCAGCATCAGAGTCTTTTCCAATGAGTCAACTCTTCGCATGAGGTGGCCCAAGTACTAGAGTTTCAGCTTTAGCATCAGTCCTTCCAACGAACATTCAGGACTAATTTCCTTTAGGATGGACTGGTTGGATCTCCTGGCAGTCCAAGGGACTCTCAAGAGTCTTCTCCAACACCACAGTTCAAATGCATCAATTCTTCGGCGCTCAGCTTTCTTTATAGTCCAACTCTCACATTGATACATGACTACTGGAAAAACCATAGCCTTAACTAGACGGACCTTTGTTGGCAAAGTAATGTCTCTGCTTTTAAATATGCTCTCTGCTGCTGCTGCTAAGTCGCTTCAGTCGTGTCTGACTCTGTGTGACCCCATAGACGGCAGCCCACCAGGCCCACCATTCCTGGGATTCTCCACGCAAGAATACTGGAGTGGGTCGCCATTTCCTTCTCCAATGCATGAAAGTGAAAAGTGAAAGTGAAGTCACTCAGTCGTGTTTGACTCTTAGCGACCCCATGGACTGTAGCCCACCAGGCACCTCCATCCATGGGATTTTCCAGGCAAGAGTACAGAGTGGGGTGCCATCGCCTTCTCTGAAATATGCTGTCTAGGTTGGTCATAACTTTTCTTCCAAAGAGTAAGTGTCCTTTTACTTCATGGCTGCAATCACCATCTGCAGTGATTTTGGAGCCCAAGAAAATAAATCTGTTTATTTTTTAGATTTGTTTCTCCACTGTTTCTCCATCTATTCGCCATGAAGTGATGGGACTGGATGCCATGATCTTAGTTTTCTGAATGTTGAGCTTTAAGCCAACTTTTCGCTCTCCTCTTCCACTTTCATCAAGAGGTTCTTTAGTTCCTCTTCACTTTCTACCATAAGGGTGGTGTCATCTGCATATCTGAGGTTATTGATATTTCTCCAGGCAATCTTGATTCCAGCTTGTGCTTCCTCCAGCCCAGCGTTTCTCATGGTGTATTCTGCATAGAAGTTAAATAAGCAGGGTGACAATGTACAGCCTTGACGTACTCCTTTTCGTATTTGGAACCAGTCTGTTGTTCCATGTCCAGTTCTAACTGATGCTTCCTGACCTGCATACAGGTTTCTCAAGAGGCAGGTCAGGTGGTCTGGTATTCCCATCTCTTGAAGAATTTTCCATAGTTTATTGTGATCCACACATTCAAAGGCTTTGGCATAGTCAATAAAGCAGATATAGATATAAAAATAGGAGAGAGCTTCAGTGTGTGGAAATATAAAGAAATAAGATTGGCCATGAATGGAGAATTGTTGAAGCTGGGTTTACTATACTTCAGTCTCTCTTTTTGTATATGTTTGAAAGATACTAAAATAAAAGTTTAAAAAAATGACCTTGTCTGACAACCAAGATCTACCAAATATTAGGCAATTCCCATAAAATAAATACATTCATAAATGTTCCCGTGATTTGAATTTCAAAATCAGAAGTCTAAATTATGCTACATATTTTAATTGCAACCATGAGATGAATCCTCATAACCAGTATAAATAACTAAAATACAAAAAATATGCAGGTTTTTCCTAAGTACAAATTATTAATATTAGGACTTTGTTTCTTAGACATTTCTATTCTTAGCTCTTGGACTGCAAAGACACGCATTGACCAAGGAGACATGCAATCCCATACAATTTTGGCATTTCTACTCCAAGTATTGAATAGTGATTGGGTTGCATTCTCATTTGGCTGAGGATCTTTAATGACGAATGAGACCCTTGGGCAAAATACCAGCTAGTCCCTGGCTCAGGGCACATGAGGGGCATCCTCAGGGCTCTTGGAGTTGCTATGGCAATGCCCTCTAAATGAGAGCTATTAGCACCCAGGGCGATGGGTCAAAGTCCTATCATTCCCTAATTTTTGTATTCCTGGAAGATTGTAATTTCCACTGAAAGAATAAGTAATGATCAGCACTGCTTCAGTTCATTTTGCATTTCTTTGGTTTTTAAGAGATCCTTAAATGGCTTCCTGGTTAGCTCAAAAGATATTTAAATTTGAGGGAACTTTCTCTCCTAGGTCTTTACCTGACTCTGAAGCAAAGGCCTTTCTAATGAAACATAGTAATCTAACATCTGCAGATTCCTTCTGATGCAATGTGAGTCACACACTGAGTTACGACTCATTGTGGAGTCACTTAAGTGAGTCGCAGTCAGCATTTTAAAATATAGTGGAATTGAAGCAAAGTATCAGAAGTCATCACACATTATGAGGACAAATATCACTTTTGAAGCTGGTTTCATCTGTATGTATGTAGATATAAATGAATTTCTTACAGTGGATCATTATCAAAAATTCTGAGAACTGCCACTTCAGTGTGTTGTGGTTCAGTTGCTCAGTCATGTCCAGTGCTTTGCGACCCCATGGACTGCAGCACGCCAGGCTTCTTTGTCCTTCACCATCTCTCGTGCTGGCAAAGTAATGTCTCTACTTTTTAATATGCTGTCTAGATTTGTTATAGCTTTTCTTTCAAGGAGCAAGGGTCTTTTAATTTCATGTATGCAGTCACCATCTGCAGTGGTTTTGGAGCCCAAGAAAATAAAAGTCTCTCACTGTTTCCATTGTTTCCACAACTATTTGCCATGAAGTGGCCCAGTATAGGCCCCCTAAATAGATATTTATTGAATGTAAATACTAGTATTTAAACCACCTATTTCAGAGGATCTGGGGGGAGGAGCCTGGGGTCTGGGAATCTGTATTTTAACAAGCTTTCCAGGCAGCCAGGCTGCTAACAGTTGCAGAACTATACTTAGGAAGCACTGACCTATTCTACCTACTCTGGCCCAGGTCACACACAGACAATTAGCATAAGAACCAGACCTTAAACTTGGGTTTCCCACATTCTGGGAGAGGGTTTACCTATACTTCATCAGCATCTCATGTTGGCCACTTCTCACCAAGCACATTGCATAACCTTCCTGAATGCCAGTTTCCTCCCTATCTACCTCATCTTCTCTGCTGCCCTCAGGGATTTCCCTAAATCACTCAATTTCATTTTCCTACTCTATATCTTTGGCTTTTTCTCTACTGTCAGTAGTGTTAAAACCAAACTCCCTATATATCCTTCAGGGCTTGCCACAGTCAGCCCTGAGCCTGGCACCTCAATCTCTTCTCTCTGCCAGTCTCCCAACTCTCTTCTTTATCCCTCTGCTTCTGCTGAAGCTACCCCAGACCACCTGCATGCCCCAGGCACACCTCACCCTTGTCTGATTCTTCTACTCATGTTATATCCACTAATTGGAACTTAGCTTCTATTTTCCTCTGAATTACATCCATCCTCCCAGACCAAGTTCAATGCCACTTTTCTAGATCTTCCCTGATTTGGAGTTAATAGTTTCTCCTCCTTTGGTTCTCTCTTCTCTTTGCCCATGTTTTGCTATAGCATTAAGACTCATTGCCTTGGACTTTGTTAGCACAGCCTGTGTTCATTTCTCTGATGAGGAAGTAAGTTCCTAGAAGGCAGTTTTCATGTATTCTTTGCTTCTTTATATTAATACATTCTATACTACTTTACAGTTAGTGTTAAGTGATATATCTGTTAATTTTTCTGAGTTATGATCACCCCAAGTGAAAGGATTCCCTGGTGGCTCAGATGGTAAAGAATCTGCCTGTAGTGTGGGAGACCTGGGTTCAATCCCTGGGTTGGGAAGATCCCCTGGAGAAGGAAATGGCAACCCACTCCAGTATTCTTGCCTGGAGAATCCCATGGACAGAGGAACCTGGTGGGCTTCAGTTCACAGAATTGCAAAGAAGTATTAATTAGCAGCTTAACCAACTAACTTATGTAAAATGGGCTTCAACCTCTGTATGAAGGCTCAAAGCTCCCTGTGACTTCTTTGCCTTTCCATTCCTTTATAAAACCAATCAAAACAAACAAACCAAAAAAGTATTGTAGGGTTTGTGTGCTGTTCATCATAAAGAATTCTTTGTTTTCTTTTGGAGAGGAAGCAGGCAGATAGACAAAAGAGCAGTGATATTAGAGAGAAAGGGCTGGCAAACTGGGTTCCTAATAACTGCTGTTTTTAAGAGATTGGTGGGAAAACAGGTAGGAGTTAAAGAAATGAATATGGCATAAAACAGAAACTAAGACAGAATAGTAAGTAAAGGGCATCTACTTTAGCCACTCTCTGTGCATGAGAAGAGGCTTCCCTGATAACTCAGTTGGTAAAGAATCTGCCACCAATGCAGGAGACCCCAGAGAGAGTTTTGCCAAGAGAATGCACTGTTCATAGCAAACACCCTCTTCCAACAACACAACAGAAGTCTCTACACAGGGGCATCACCAGATGGTCAATACCAAAATCAGATTGATTATATTCTTTGCAGCCAAAGATGGAGAAGCTCTATATAGTCAGCAAAAACAAGACAGGGAGCTGACTGTGGCTAAGATCATGAACTCCTTATTGCCAAATTCAGACTTAAACTGAAAAAGTAGGGAAAACCACTAGACCATTCAGGTATGACCTAAATCAAATCCCTTACGATTATAAAGTAAAAGTGACAAATAGGTTTAAGGGATTAGATCTGATAGAGTGCCTGAAGAACTATGGATGGACGTTTGTGGCATTGTACAGGAGACAGGAATTAAGACCATTCCCAAGAAAAAGAAATGCAAAAAAGCAAAATGGCTGTCTGAAGAGGCCTTACAAATAGCTGTGAATAGAAGAGAAGTAAAAGGCAAAGGAGAAAAGTAAAGATACACACATTTGAATGCAGAGCTGCAAAGAATAGCAAGGAGAGATAAGAAAGCCTTCCTTAGAGATCAATGCAAATAAATAGAGGAAAACAACAGAATGGGAAAGACTAGAGATCTCGTCAAGAAAATTAGAGATATCAAGGGAACATTTCATGCAAAGATGGGCTCAACAAAGGACAGAAATTGTATGGACCTAACAGAAGCAGAATATATTAAGAAGAGGTGGCAAGAATACACAGAAGAACTGTACAAAAAAGATCTTCATGACCCAGATACTCACGATGGTGTGATCACTCACCTAGAGCCAGACATCCTGGAATGTGAAGTCAAGTGGGCCTTAGGAAGCATCACTATGAACAAAGCTAGTGGAGGTGACGGAATTCCACTTGAGCTATTTCAAATCCTGAAAGATGATGCTGTGAAAGTGCTGCACTCAATATGCCAGCAAATTTGAAGACTCAGCAGTGGCCATAGGACTGGAAAAGGTCAGATTTCATTCCAATCCCAAAGAAAGGCAATGCCAAAGAACATTCAAACTACTGCATAATTGCACTCATCTCACACACTAGAAAAGTAATGCTCAAAATTTTCCAAGCCAGGCTTCAACAGTACGTGAACTGTGAGCTTCCAGATGTTCAAGCTGGATTTAGAAAAGGCAGAGGAACCAACCAGAGATCAAATTGCCAACCATCTGTTGGATCATCGAAAAAGTAAGAGAGTTCCAGAAAAACATCTATTTCTGCTTTATTGACTATGCCAAAGCCTTTGAATGTGTGGATCACAATAAACTGTGGAAAATTCTTCAAGAGATGGGAATATCAGACCACCTGACCTGCCTCTTGAGAAACTTGTATGCAGGTCAGGAAGCATCAGTTAGAACTGGACATGGAACAACAGACTGGTTTCAAATCAGGAAAGGAGTACGTGAAGGCTGTATATTGTCACCCTGCTTATTTAACTTATATGCAGAGTATATCATGAGAAATGCTAGGCTGGATGAAGCACAAGCTGGAATCAATATTGCTGGGAGAAGAAATATCAATAACCTCAGATATGCAGATGACATCACCCTTATGGCAGAAAGTGAAGAGGAACTAAAGGACCTCTTGATGAAAGTGAAAGAGGAGAGTGAAAAAGTTGGCTTAAAGCTCAACATTCAGAAAACTAAGATCATGGCATCTGGTCCCATCACTGCATGGCAAATAGATGGGGAAACAGTGGAAACAGTGGCTGACTTTATTTTTCTGGGCTCCAAAATCACTGCAGATGGTGACTGCAGCCATGAAATTAAAAGATGCTTACTCCTTGGAAGGAAAGCTGTGACCAACCTAGACAGTATATTAAAAAGCAGAGACATTACTTTGCCAACAAAGGTCCGTCTAGTCAAGGCTATGGTTTTCCCAGTGGTCATGTATGGATGTGAGACTTGGACTGTGAAGAAAGCTGAGTGCCGAAGAATTGATGCTTTTGAACTGTGGTGTTGGAGAAGACTCTTGAGAGTCCCTTGGACTGCAGTAAGATCCAACCAGTCCATCCTATAGGAGATCAGTCTGGGGTGTTCATTGGAAGAACTGATGTTGAAGCTGAAACTCCAATAATTTGGCCACCTGATGTGAAGAGCTGACTCACTGGAAAAGACTGTGATGCTGGGAAAGATTGAGGGCAGGAGAAGGGGACGACAGAGGATGAGACAGTTGGATGGCATCACCGACTCAATGGACATGGGAGGCATGGAGTGCTGCGGTTCATGGGATCGCAGAGTTGGACATGACTGAGTGACTGAACTGAAGTGAGTGAACTGAACTGAGACAACATATTAAAAAAAAAAAGTGAAGTGAACTGAACTGAGACAACATATTAAAAAGCAGAGACATTACTTTACCGACAAAGGTCTGTCTAGTCAAAGCTATAGTTTTTTCGGTAGTCATGTACAGATGTGAGAGTTGGACTATAAAGAAAGCTGAACGCCAAAGAATTGATGCTTTTGAACTGTGGTGTTGGAAAAGACTCTTGAGAGTCCCTTGGACTGCAAGGAGATCAAACCAGTCAATTCTAAAGGAAATCAGTCCTAAATGTTCATTGAAAGGACTGATGCTGAAGCTGAAACTCCAGTACTTTGGCCATCTGATGCAAAGAACTGACTCATTTGAAAAGAACCTGATGCTGGGAAAGATTGAAGGCAGGAGGAGAAGGGGACGACAGAGGATGAGATGGTTGCATGGCATCACCGACTCAATGGACATGAGTTTGAGTATACTGCAAGGGTTGTGATGGACAGGGTGGCCTGGCGTGCTGCAGTCCATGGGGTCGCAAAAAGTCGGACACGACTGAGCAACTGAACTGACCGACTGACTGCCTGAGAAGACCCTGCAGCTCTGCCTTTGTTATAATTCTGCTCCAGGTCAATTCTATTCCATCTTGCAGAGTGCTATTTGGGCCATATCCAAGAATGCAAATCCTCTGCCCAGATGGGCAGTTAGAGCAGAAAAGCCTGGCACAAAAGTACACATGGCTCAGGTGCTTTTATTTCACTGTCTCTAATGCCTATTAAGTAACTTTCTTTCTTCTTTAATTTTTGGCTTCTCTGGGTCTTGGTTGCTGTGCACAGGCTTTCTCTAGTTGCGGCAAGTGGAAGCTGTTCTGTAGTTGCGGTGCTCAGGCTTCTCATTGTGGTGGCTTTTCTTGTTGCATAGCATGGGCTGTAGGTACACGGGTGTCAGTTGTTTCACCTTGTGGACTCTAGATCACGAGCTCAGTAGCTGTGGTTCACAGGCTTAGTTGCCCCCAGACATGTGGGATCTTCCTGGACCAGAGATCGAACCTGTGTCCCCTGCATTGGTAGGTAGATTCTTAACCACTGACCCACCAGGGATGTCCCAAGTAACTTTCATATGGTCACGTTGTGGGTGCTTTTGACAAGTGAAATCATTTATTGAATCTATTTTTTGTTTCTGTGGCAGAAAGTAAACCTAATTGTTTAAAAAGGGTAAAATCCTCAAATTGAAACAATGATTTGTCTGTTTTTTGCTGTGATAGGTTCCTTGCACTGACTCCATGGAGAGTGTATCACCTGATTTCCGTCATGATCCTTACGCGTGTTATTATGCAGATAATAAAGGATGTGATTTTGTCTAGAGCAAGAGGTAAGAAAACTTTGAATTCATTTTTATGGCATTTAATTTTCTAGACCCTGAATGTCTGACCTTTGTATAGAGATTTTAACCAAGTGGTCTTTGAAAAGGAACAAAATAACAGATTGTATAGGCACTGGCTTTTCTAGCTTAAATGTTTGTTAAGTGTTACTTTTAAATTTATTAAATTTATTTAGGTATTTATCATTTATTGAACAGATGTGTCCTTAGTCATAACTGCTGCTGCTGGGCAAATGGTCTGTGTGTGCTGGTTTCTCTTTTGGCTCCGAGCACTGTTATTCTAAATGGCATTTTGATATTCAAGTAGGCCGCAGTGAGGATGACAGTTAAATATTTATTACATCCCACATGACGAAACTGAGCCATTGGAAAATGGACTGCTGCTGCTGCTGCTGCTGCTAAGTCATTTCAGTTGTGTCCGACTCTGTGCAACCCCATAGACGGCAGCCCACCAGGCTTCTCTGTCCCTGGGATTCTGAGGCAAGAACACTGGAGTGGGTTGCCATTTCCTTCTTCGGTGCAGAAAAGTGAAAAGTGAAAGTGAAGTCGCTCAGTCATGTCCGACTCTTTGCGACCTCATGGATTGTAGCCTACCAGGCTCCTCGGACCATGGGCTTTTCCAGGCAAGAGTACTGGAGTGGGTTGCCATTTCCTTCTCCAGGAAAATGGACTAGTTGATGTAAAATTTTTCTCTGCCTCAGTGGAGAAAAAGCAGTGAATTCAGGGCTTAAAAACAATTAAGTCATGGTTAAATACATTTTTTTTAATGAATTAAAAAAAAAATTCATTTTAAACACCAAATTTTAAAAATTCAAGTGAAAATTTGAATTATTTAAAAAATTTGTTTAAGATTTAACTATGCTATACATCTGAGTCAAGCGTTTCCATACTTGGAATGGGGGACTTCTTTCTACCAAGGTTTGAGCAAGGGTTTGTAAGTAGGCAAAAATCCCTGCTTGGAATACTTGGGCTCCATGAAATTAAGTGGAATAGGATTGATTCGATCAAAAGTAGCTAAGAGTGGGTTACAATGAGGTAGTTGATTCCAATGAATGTAACCCCAGTGGGTAATTTTGGTTGGGGTCCTTATGGGTGGATGCACATAAGAACTGTCCAGGGTCCTGTTCCCTTTTGGGGACACTGAGGCTGCTGGTGGGACCTCCCTGATGACATTCTTGGGACCAGGGATGTAAGCGGTTAGGGATGTACCATCATCTGTTAAGGAGGCACCATCACAGTGCTCTATAGTGCTAGTCCTGGTACTTAGTTGCTCAGTTGTGTCCGATTCTTTGTGACCCCATGGACTGTAGCCCAGCCAGGCTCCTCTGTCCCTGGGAATTCTCCAGGCAAGAATACTGGAGTGGGTTGCCATTTCCTTCTGCAGGACATCTTCCCAACCCAGGGATTGAACCCAGGTCTCCCACATTGCTGGCAGATCCTTCACTGTCTGAGCTGCCAGGGAAGCCCCTACAGTGTTCTATCAGTTCAGTTCAGTTGCTTAGTCATATCTGACTCTTTGTGACCCCACAGACTGCAGCACACTGGGCTTCCCTGTCCATCACCAATTCCCGGAGCTTATTCAAACTCATGTCTATCGAGTCAGTGATGCCAGTGTATGGAACATTACAGTGCTCTATTGTGCACTTCAAATCCGGTTTATATTTCAAGTCTGTATGGTTCTTAAATTAACTCATGTGTAAACCATTTAGAAAGATTGTTTCACATGGCTGTGTTTCAAGGTTTGGAGGTGATTCCTTGGAGGTGATAGATACCTCCAAGGTTTGGAGGTCCCTGTTCTGGGAACATGAACAGATTTGGTTTTGTCCAGTTACCACTTTTCTCAAATCTATATAGGTTGGTTTATATTCTTGTACATGTTCTTCCTTCTTGCCCTGTCCTCCTCCTCCCCACGCCCCTCTTTTCTGTTTCAGAGAATACCTTCTAACCCTAACCGGGCACCCGATGCTTTCTGTTCACCCTAACATATGCGTGTGTGCTCAGTTGTGTTCAACTCTTTGTGACCCCTTGGACTGTAGCCCACCAGGTTCTCTGTGCATAGAATTTTCTAGGCAAGATTACTGGAGTGGGTTGCCGTTTGCTCTTCCAGGGGATCTTCCCGACTCAGGGATCAAACCCATGTCTTCTGCATTGCAGGCGGATTCTTTACTGCTGAGCCATTGGGGAAGCCCCTCGGTTTGCCCTAGAAATACTAATTCTGCCTAGAATTGGGGCTTCTCTGGTGGCTCAGATGGTAAAGAATCTGCCTGCAATGCAGAAGACCTGGGTTCGATCCTTGCCTTGGGAAGATCCCCTGGAGGAGAACATGGCAACCCACTCCAGTATTCTTGCCTGGAGAATCCCCATGGACAGAGGAGCCTGGCGGGCTATAGTCCATTGGGGTCACAAAGAGTCAGACACGACTGAATGTGCACACATAACATTTTCTGCATAAAGTAACATTTTGCAGGATTCAGGGATTAAGGCCTGATAGTTTTGGGGGCCGTTATTCATCCTCCTACATAATTGGAACCGCTAAACTATGATGAGAAATCCTTCTTATACCACAGAGTTGTGTAGAGGTCAGACAAGAGCGTTAAAAAAGAAGTTCCTACATCAGTATGGGCCCCTCTGTTCAGCTTCCGGCCCATCACTTGAATATCACGGGTTTGGTCACCCATCAGTTTGTCCATACTGAGGGCCTTCCTCTAGCCAGGGCCTGTTGTGAGTGCCACTCTGACCAAGTCCAGCTCTCACGCTTCTGCCTGTAGGGCCGGCATTTGGAATGGACCAATCTTTCTGTCCGAGTTTTCACTGGGGGACATTGCTCTCAGTACAGAGTTTCTGCTGCATGAGAAAAGGAGAAACAAGATTCATCCCCATGCGTTCCCAGGACTCCCTGTCTGTGGCTGAAGAAGCCCTGGTGCCTGCTTCATTCTTCCTGATCCAGTCTTTTAGAACAAAGGCCCATTGAATCCCATGTGTGGTTGGCAGGAGCCTGGTCTTATAGGCCTTCAGCCTAAGGCCCTGTGGTGATGAATTGGTCTCCAGGAGGCACAGAATTGGCTTCAAGTTGGACCCAGATATGGGGATTGGCTTCATTTAGAGCTGCTGGGCTCTCATGAGACACCCTGGCCCCCCAGCAGGAGTGGTGAGGAAAGGACCCCCAACTTATCTGTCTCCTCGCCTCTCCCCCAACTTTCCTGCTTCCCACAGCATTTCTGGCTAAAGATATTAACCAAAATCCTCTTGTTAAGAATTTAATTGTATCCCTCCTTTCCCTTCATTATATCTTTAACACCATCTCGACACTTAATATGAAATAGATGAGCAAAAGTGTGGCTGTACTGCCTTGGAACTTAATCGTTGTAAAACCCATGGGGCCCCACGTCTCTGGTTTCTGAGTCACTAGTGTGGATGCCCCCTGGCTGTGATAGATTTCTGTCTTGCTTTTTATGCCCAAGTGCCTGCTCCCAGAATTAACTCCTTAGTCTGGTCCCTGGGCAGTCATCTGTCGTGTGGGAAACTCCTCCCACAGCCTTCAACTTCTCCATCACCACCTTCTCTCTCTTTACGAAAGAACCAGTCATCTCCACACCCCACCCCACCTGCCCCTCACTGTCTTGAGATGCTCTTCACCTACTTCCCTGGGCAGTGGAGGAGGGCTCACTCAGCAGAGCCCCACATGCTCCCTGTGGAGCATGACCAACCACCATCCCTTTATGCCTTTCCTCCTGCCAAATCTACAGGAACCATTTGATACAGAACATGGACCCACCTGGAATCATGGCCTATGAACTGTAGGCATTTGTGCTCACTCTGCGCTGTCATTCCAGCTTGTGCCCTCATGGCTTGTGTGAAGGCCTGGATTTGGTCCCCTAGACTGTCATCGCATCTTGGACCTCAGCCTTTGGAAGTGCTGTCTCCAACCCCTGCCAAGGCTGGAGGGTGCTTCCTTCTGTTCAATCTCACTGCCACTGAACCAGCTCTGTGCCTGCAGTTCAAGTGTGCTCCTGCTCAGCCTCTCACCACTGCCCCATCCTCAGCCCTGAGCAGCCACAGCCTGGTCTACGTTCAGTGATGGTGGTGCTGCTGTCTTCATCATTCTAATTTTCTCGCTCCCTTAGGCAGCAACCCTTTTTCCATTTTTTTGTTATAATTAACATACAATATAAGCTTCAGGTGTATAGCATAGTGACTTAATATTTTATACACTGAAAGTGAAAGTCACTCAGTCCAACTCTTTGCAACCCCATGGACTACACAGTTCATGGAATTCTCCAGGCCAGAATACTGGAATGGATAGCCTTTCCCTTCTGCAGGAGATCTTCCCAACCCAGGGATCATACCCAGGTCTCCCGCATTGCAGGCAGATTCTTTACCAGCTGAGCCACAAGGGATGCCCAAGAAGGCTGGAGTGGGTAGCCTATCCCTTCTCCAGCAGATCTTCCCAACCCAGGAATTGAATCATTGAACCGGGGTCTCTTTTATTGCAGATGGATTCTTTACCAACTGAGCACTTAGGGAAGCCCTCTTTTATACATTATGAACTGATAACTTCAGTAAGACCAGTTACCATCCATCATGTCACCACACAAAGTTGTTACAATATTATTAATTATATTCTCTGTGTGTGCATTGCATTTCTGTGATTTATTTTATAGCTAGAAGTTTGTACCTTTTAATCCCCTTCACTTATTTTGTCTATCTCCCTGACCCCTCTCCCCTTTGGCAACCATCAACAGTTTGTTCTCTGTATCTATGAATCTATTTCTGTTCTGTTTCTTCATTTGTTTTGTTTTTTAGATTCCACATGTAAGTGAAATCATGTGGAATTTTTTTCTCTGACTCATTTCATTTAGCATAATACTCTCAAGTCCTTCCATATTGCTGCAAATGGCAAGATTTCATTCTTTTTTCATGACCAAGTAATACTCCACTATATATGTATATTAGGTTGGCCAAAAAGTTCATTTGAGTTTTTCCATAAGATGTTACACTACATCTTCTTTATTTGTTCATCTAGGTGAAAGGGAACCCAGATCAATTATACAGTTCTAATAATCTGATAAAAGGATGCAAGCAATTTTGAGAAACTCCCTGGGGCTGAATTCTAAGAAGACTTTATCACATAGATCTTTGAGAGGGGCTTCCCAGGTGGCTCAGTGGTGAAGAACTCGCCTGCCAATGCAGGAGATGCTGGTTCGATCCCTGGTTAGGAAGATCCCCTGGAGGAAGAAATGTCAACCCAGCCCAGTATTCTTGCCTGGAAAATTCCATGGACAGAGGAGCCTGGTGGGCTACAGTCCATAGGGTCACAAAGAGTCAGACACAACTGAAGTGACTGAGCACACAAAAGCATGTAGTGAAGCACAAGAGGGACAACATCTTTATTTGATGGGAAAAAGCAGAAACTGCCTCATGGCCATTTCTTTTCTTGAACTTCATTAAAGCTGGTATCTGGGAACGTACTATCAAGATACAGTCCAATGAAGAAAGTCATCGGAGAATTAAGAAAGCAAATGAGATCTAGGTGTATGTTTATACATATATACATGTATATACATTTTAATGTTGATTTCAGTTGAGCCTAGATATACACTCAAAACACTTAAAGAATGAATAGATAAAAAATCTCCTTTCTCAAATAACAGTTGTCCCTTTGTCAGTACCATTTCAGAGTTCACCTCATATACCACCTCTGTCATTGGTGCTTTCATGACCAGCCACATTTTTCTGTCCTCCCTGAACTCTCATGGCTTATGTTTCTTGTAGAGTTCCTACATCCCCTACCTTGGTTCATGTTCACTTGAGTGCAGGTTCGGTCTGCCCCAGGGGACAGTACAGCCCTCCAGGCAGGACCATGTGTTCTCTGCTGTTCCATCTCTCCTGCTACCTATCCAACGGTTTTGCATATATTAGAATCTCAGTGGATATTTGTGGACAATTTTCCTGAATGAGTTATGGTACCAGAGGTAGACACTGTATGATTTGAGAGTTTCTAGAGTTTAAAGATCTAAGCATTCCATTTTAAGTAGCCCAGAATCTTTCTAAGTTGAGAAATACCTTAAGAGGAAAATACCTCCACTAACGTTCCACATTTACTTCTATTGCAGGTGCACAGTTGTGGAGAAGCCTCAGTGAAAGGTAGGGAACTTGCTTTCAGTGTTACCACTGATGAAGAGCGGGTGGGGGAGGTGACTGGGCCACCGAGATGTGCCTCTGAAGTCATAGTTTAGCGACAAGAATGACAAAAGTAATCTACAAGAGTGGGAAAATAAAGAAAAATACAGCTGAACTGAGGATGAGGATAAAATTGGGACTAGCTCTTGGAAGTAGCTCGCAAATTGCTGTAATATTGGGCTACAAGATTGCTTGAGAGTCACAGTGTGTGAAGGAGTACGGAGAGGGAAGAGTTGGGGGATGGGTTTCATTGGGGATTTCCTCTCCAACCTCATTTTGGGGAGTGAGCATCACTGCTGAGGTGGGTGAAAAACAGGTGACCCCGAGGCCTGGAACTCTGCTGGAACGTTCCTGAAGGTTAACCAGGAGAGAGCTGTTGGTTGATAGAGCTGTGGGTTTGGGGAACAGCGAAGAGGAGTGGGAGGTTTGTAAGCCTGAGTGGGCAGCGAGTATCTACCGGCGTCTGGGCTCCTGGCGCAGCCGCAGGAAAAGTAGTTTCGTTTTCAGCCGCTGTACTCTACCCGGAAGTAAAGGTGGCCCACCCGGAAGTAAAGGGCCCCACCTGGAAGTAAAGGGCCCCACCCGGAAGTAAAGGTGCTCCACTCGGAAGTAAAGGTGCTCCACTCGGAAGTAAAGGTGCTCTGCTATGCGGAGGAGAGAGCTGGGGCAGGTGATGCGGGGAAAGTAATCAATATCACGAACTGCATGTATGAGAAGTGGGAAAGTGAAGAAGATATAAGGGTTAACACCCCAGTAAAACAAATTTTTGTAGTTATTTATTTTTTAGTACTGCCTTCAATGTATTCTCGTATGACTGAAAGAGAGGGTTGAGTGCTCAACTTATATCCAAGTGGACTGTGTGCAGTGAAGCCTCAAAAAGGAGACAGTTCAGTTCAGTTCAGTCGCTCAGTCGTGTCCGACTTTTTGCGACCCCATGAATCGCAGCACGCCAGGCCTCCCTGTCCATCACCATTTCCCGGAGTTCACTCAAACTCAAGTCCATTGAGTCGGTGATGCCATCCAGCCATCTCATCCTCTGTCATCCCCTTTCCCTCCTGCCCCCAGTCCCTCCCAGCATCAGTCTTTTCCAATGAGTCAACTCTTTGCATGAGGAGGCCAAAGTACTGGAGTTTCAGCTTTAGCATCATTTCTTCCTGGTACGTAACATACCCTTAAAAGCTGTGTGTTTATTTCAGGTGTAAAGTCCAATTTTATGACCGGTTGACATCTGTGTGCATCTTCATTTTGGAGCTCAGATTTTCAAGGGGGGGGGGGGTGGGGTGGGTGGGAATGTAAACTTGCCAAGAGACTCAGCAGAAGGAGACATTGGCTATAAGAAGGGAAATGTGATCTTCCGGGCACAGACTCACCCCAGCTTGGCCGTCCAGGGCCTGGTTTCTGTCCTGTCCTTGCTGACACACTGAGCCTCCTAGGATATGTCTGCAGATGCTTCCCCAAATGTCAGATGGAGAAGTTGAGCATGCTCCCTGATTCTGACTGGGGGAAGATCTGACCAAGTCAGCGGGTGTAATTTCAAAGGAATTTTAAAAGCTTTTTGATGAAATATTCTTTCATATCTGCTCAGACTGGTTAAGGTATTGCCCATCTTTACTATAGCCCTTGCTGTCCACAGCCCTTCTGAAGTAGCTGCAAGTTGCCTGGGAGAATTTCCACGGCACACTTTCTCAGCATGGAAATTAACTAGAGTATTTGATAAGGGTTTGGAGAAAAACCTTAGCTGTTAGTGAGCCCGACATGACCAAGGATCTCACTTTGCCAGTGTCGGGTTCAGTTCAGTTCAGTTCAGTCACTCAGTCGTGTCTGACTTTTTGCGACTCCATGAATCGCAGCACGCCAGGCCTCCCTGTCCATCACCATCTCCCGGAGTTCACTCAAACTCACGTCCAACGAGTCGGTGATGCCATCGAGCCATCTCATCCTCCGTCGTCCCCTCTTCCTCCTGCCCCTAATCCCTCCCAGCATCAGAGTCTTTTCCAATGAGTCAACTCTTCGCATGAGGTGGCCAAAGTGCTGGAGTTTCAGCTTTAGCATCATTCCTTCCAAAGAACACCCAGGGCTGATCTCCTTCAGAATGGACTGGTTGCATCTCCTTGCAGTCCAAGGGACTCTCAAGAGTCTTCTCCAACACCACAGTTCAAAAGCATCAATTCTTCGGCACTCAGCTTTCTTCACAGTCCAATTCTCACATCCATACATGACCACTGGAAATTAGCTCCTTACATTGTGGCTTTTTAAAGATTTGTAACATTCTACTCCTTTGGGGAAGTGCTTGTGTGCCCCCAGAGAAGCCATGCTCATGGAAATAGTCCTTTCTAGGGAGGTCTCTTTTACTTCAAAGTCACCCAATTGGATATTCAAGTGCAACTGATTTTCCATCCAGGTCCTAACCCTGCTCCTAGTGGTCTTGCCAAGTTACTGCCTTCTCGGCCTCAGTTTTCTCATCTGCAAAGTGAGAGGTAAGAGAGAGAATCATCTAGAAAATTCATTCCAGCCCTAAAAAGTCTGCAGTGTGATTCAAAGGGATTAGTGTTACTTTAAGCTTCCCAGGAGTAGAAAATGGCAACCTATTCTAGTATTCTTGCCTGGAAAATACCACAGACAGTGGAGCCTGGAGGGCCAGAGTCCATGGGGCCACAGAGTCGGATATGACTGAGCGAGTACGTGTATACGTGCAGTGTTCCTTTCAGATTGTTACCCTTTTACCTTTCTGTTTGGCCAGTGCTTGTTTCAAAGTGATTTAATTCTCACTAGAAGGGATACTTCCCCCAATTTTCTTACTGCATTTTCCACTGTATAATTGCATTCTGTTCTCTGTTCATCACACTGGAGATGTGAAATTAAAATATGGATTTCTTTCATTTCTTTGATGGTTTGGTTTATTGTTTACAGTGACTCTTAGTATCTGGTACTGGCTAGTGGGTTTTTTTCTAATTTATTTTTATTGAAGTATAGTTGTTTGGACTTCCCCGGTGGTGCTAGTGGTAAAGAACCTGCCTGCCAGTGCAGGAAACCCAGGAGACACTGGTTCGATCCCTGGGCCAGGAAGATCCCCTGGAGAAGGGCATGGCAACCCACTCCAGTATTCCTGCCTGGAGAATCCCATGGACAGAGGAGCCTGGCAGGCCACAGGCCACAGGATCACAAAGAGTTGGACACAACTGAAGCGACTTTGCACACATGCCCAAGTAGTTGATTTACAACGTTATTAATTCCTGTTTTACAGCACAGTGATTCGATTTTATACACACACACACACACACACGTTCTTTTTAAAGTATTCTTTTCCACTATGGTTTATCATAGATTTTTTTTTATTGGCGGATAATTGCTTTACAATGTTGTGTTAGTCTCTGCGGTATGACAACATGACTCAGCTATAAGTATACATATATGCCCTCCCTCTTGAACCTCCCTCCCACCTATCCCCCATCCCATCCCTCTAGGTCATCACGGAGCACCATGCTGAGCACTGAAACATTCAAAACCGTCTTATTTTAAGAATAAAGTGCAGTGATGAGTAGGAGGATCTTTGTAGGCAGAAGGGGGTGGGGTTTTGCTCCTGTGAGGCAGGTGGGATGAGGGTCTTTCCACTTGTGAGGTCTGTGGTGTTGAGCTCAGAAGTCTCTCCCTCCCTTGGCAGTAGTTAGACATCAGCATTTCTCCTTCCCCTCTCCCGTCACAGCCCGTACAGCTGGATTTCCAGGTCTGGCAGCCTGGCTTTATCCTTCCTCACCCCAGCTTTGCACCAGTGGTTTGCGCTTGGTCCCAGAATGAACCCGGCCTCTTTTCTGAGGGCTGGGTTTAAGGGCCATGAAGTTCACTGTTCAAAGGTGGATGGAATGATGGGCCATTCTGTATGACAGCCTCTAGGTCCACCCATGTCTCTTCAAATGGCTCAATTTCGTTCCTTTTCATGGCTTAGTAATATTCTGTTGTATATATGTACCACATCTTTTTTATCCATTCGTCTGATGATGGGCATCTAGGTTGCTTCCATGTCCTGGCTATTGTGAACAGTGCTGCAGTGAACACTGGGGTGCATGTGTTTTATTAACTTTGGTTTTCTCAGGGTATATGCCCAATAGTGGGATTGCTGGGTCAGTCATACAGAGTGAAGTAAATCAGAGAAAAACAAATATCATATATTAACGCATATATGTGGAATCGAGAAAAGTGGTATAGATGAACCTGTTTGCAAGGCAGAAATAGAGACACAGATGTAGAGAACAAATGTATGGACACTCAGCAGGGAAGGTGAGACACTAAGGGGTGAGATGAACTGGGAGATTGTGGTTGACTTATATATACTCATGTGTATAAAATAGATCACTAATGAGGGCCTGCTGTATTGCACAAGGAAGTATACTTAATGTACTGTGATGACCTAAGAGGGAAGGAAATCCAAAAAAAGGGGATATATGTATACATATTGCTGATTCATTTCACGGTACAACAGAAGGTAACACAACATTGGAAAGCAGCTATATCCCAATTAAAAAACAAAACACAATGGACCACTCTACCTTCATGATGCCATTGTAGAGTTTTTCCATTAACAAAGAGCTCCTTGAAAAGGGAACTCTTGTGCGCTGTTGCTAGGAATGTAGATTGGCACAGCTGCTACAGAAAATAGTATAGAGGTTGCTGAAAAAATTAAAAATAAGCCATTCTGATGGTGGTTCAGTAATTCCACTCCCAGGTCTAGATCTGAAGGGAATGAAATCACTGCCCTGAAGAGATGTTTATGCTCTGTGTTCACTGCAGCGTTATTCACAGTAGTCAAGACATAGAAACAACTCAGCGTCCACCAATGGATGACCTGATAGAGAAAACTGGTATATATACACAGTGGGATATTATTCAGCCACTAAAAAAGAAGGAAATTCTGTCATTCATGACAACGTGAATGAACCTGGAGGGCATATGCTAAGTGAAATACATCAGACAGAGAAAGACAAATACTATGTGATCTCACTTACATGTGGAATCTAAAAAAGTTACTCATAAAAAAAAAAAAAAAAAAAGTAGAATGGTGGTTGCCAGGGGGCTGGGGAGTGGAAGTGAGGAGCTGTTGGTCAAAGGGTACAAACTTCGGATTATGAGGTGAGTGAGTTCTGGGGATCTAACGTGCAGCAGGTGACTGTATCTAACAGTACCATATTATTTACTTGAAGGTTGCTGACAGTAGATCTTAAATGCTTCCACCACCACCATGACAAAGTGATAATAATGTGAGGTAAAGAATGTGTAAACTACCCACTGTGGTCATCATTTTGCAACAGGTAATCTGTCAGATCACCATTGTACACTTGTGCAATGTTGCACATCAATCATATCTCAATAAAACTGGAAAGAAAAGTAATTTCTCCTTCCTACAGTCCTAATGGCTTAT
Source organism: Bubalus bubalis (assembly GCF_019923935.1). Classification (NCBI taxonomy): domain Eukaryota; kingdom Metazoa; phylum Chordata; class Mammalia; order Artiodactyla; family Bovidae; genus Bubalus; species Bubalus bubalis. The sequence goes on from NC_059175.1 coordinate 56,418,891, forward strand.
TTCCATAGAGTCTGAGAAAATTTGCTTTGTCAGCTAAGCTTAAAGTACTTGCTCCAAAATTTAGCACAAAGATAATGATATCTCTGTGCGTGCACGTTCGTGTGTGCTCGTTCGTGTCCTACTCTTGGCAACTCCATGAACTGTAGCACGCCAGACTCCTCTGTCGGTGGGATTTCCCAGGCGAGAGCACTGGAGTGGGTTGCCATTTCCTTCTCCAGGTTATCTTCCCTACCCAGGGATCGAACCCATGTCTCCTGTGTCTCCTGCATTGGCAGGTGGATTCTTCACCACTACACCATCTGGGAAGCCCTAATGTCTGTGTGCATGAAGGATATTCTCAAGTATAATGTGTTACACTTAACTAGTAAATAACAGTAAAGCCAGCATCAAATGTCTGATGTTACCAACAATAAAAATTGGATCATTTTAATCAGATGCCATTCACATACCAATTTATGTACCTGGAAAGTTCATTTTGTGCAAATATGATTCTCAGTGGGTAAGTCCTAAGAAGAGCTTGTGCTTGACCTTATTCTTTAATAAACAGTAAGGCCCAGCTCTGCATTCTGAACAGGATTTGTACAGAGTGGTCTGTCAACTGAACCAAATTAGCATTTTCTGTGGCTCATTTCTAGGAAAATGAAAGCTGACCTGGGGTATCATAGCTCTTAATTCTCGTGTGACTATGGCCGTGACTGAATAAAACCTCTGTTAACATAGGAGAAATTGTCCCCATTACCTTTAAAAACATAAAATTGGTTTCAGTTTGGCCTGATTTTTCTAAGTAAGTATAAATCACAAAGAAGTACTTTTACTTACGTATATACTGATCATTTAAAATTTCCCAGATTAAAGAGTTATAACCCAGATTAAAGAGTTATTTTCATCATAAACGCTGTTTTATGGTTCAGTGTCAGTTTACAGAAAATGTTTTTTTTTTTTTTTTTTTTCATTAATGTTACAGATTTTGGGAGTTATGGCTGAGAACCCTGGGGTTTTCTTACAGACATCCCTGGAACCCCGATACCTTGGTGTTGTCTTTCACAGAAAGTGGGGAGTGGCTGTCCAGGGGTGTAACGAGGGCCAGGTCTATTGTGTCTGACCTCGAGCTGATTCTTGGGGGGCACAGCAGAGAATTAACAGACACTGCCTTTCTAGAGCCAGCTGGGATTAGCGAGAGTTGTGGACTTTTTACCTTCAGTCTTTACCTCCAAATCTCAGGACTCCTCTGAGCTTGCTCGCTCGCTCTCTCTCTTTCTCCCCCAGCCCTGCTCCTGCTCTCAGCAGAAGCAGTTCTGTGGCCTCACTTTGTGAAGTGAAATGCCCTTTTGTCTTGTCTGCTTCCAGATCATTGCCAGTCAAAGCATTCTAGCTGATTCGGGTTTTTTTTTTTTTTTTTTTTTTTTTTTTTTTTTTTTTTCCGAGGAAAAGGAGCCAAGAACTATTGGTCGTAAACCCCAGTCCTGAGCTTGCCCCAGCTCATAGACCCAGAACCAAATGGAGCACTGACGTGAGGGCTGTCTAATTAATTAAACCCTGGGGCACAAACTCAAGCCTTGGTTGAAAGTGAAGAGTCATCTAGCATTTGCTAAATTGTCTCTGAGGAATAGCATTCAGTGTGAAAACTGCGTTTTCTTATTTATGAATCATCATTACTTGTCAAAATTCCACAGACAGGATGAATTACCAAGTAAAAAGAATTAACTAGTCACATGGTAGCTTAAAAAGTTTCCTCTTTGCTATTAGTGTGTGTGTGTTAGTCGCTCAGTTGTGTCCAGCTCTTTGTGACCCCATAGACTGCAGCCCTCCAGGCTGGCACAGCAGGAATTCTGGACTCATGCACTGAAACTACTAGATTTCACAGTTTTTAGTATTTTCAAAAGTGTCTAAAATCGCCTCGTAACTTGTATTTTGTTACCTTTTTTCATAAGGCATCCTGTTTTGAAGCTGTATTTTTTAACCTCAGCCAGGAGAGTTTTAAAGGAAAGTCTAGATATGAAGCATACATTTACCTGGAATGAATGAAAAATTATTTTCCTCAGAAGGAAAATGCTCACTTCAATTCAGAACGTGCTGGATTTTAGCACAAGCGTATCTGAGCTTGTGGCGTCTCAGGCTGCAGATGTCTGGCCAGCCTGCAGGCAGAGTGCCGCCTTGAAAGTCTCTACCCCGCCAACACAAAAAATGCGAATAGGCCTTTTATTCCTTTTTTCAAAAATCATAACTGAGCACAACTCTGTAGTCATTTATTGTAGCATGGAGGGCCGAAGTCCTTTTATTCCCCTCTCATGGGGCAGAAGAGACCCATTCAGTGACTGAAAGACATTAAGCTCCCAGCCAGCGTTGCCGCCGCGTGAACATTTCTCAGAATTCATCCAGATTCCAGTCTGTTGTGTTCATTTCTCAAAGTCGTGCTTTGACAGTCAGACCAGCTGAAGACAAGTACAGAGCAAAGGACAAGCCAAGTTTTTTCTTTTTTGTTTTTTGGACTGTGCCACTCATGGCATGTGGGAATCTTAGTTCCCTGACCATGAATCAAACCCGCTCCCACTGCATTGGAAGCATGGAGTCTTAACCACTAGACCACCAGGGAAGTCCCCTTTTTGGAAAAAAAAAAAAGAAAAGTTAAAAAAAATTTACATTTTATTTTCTAATTAAAAGCTTTAAAATTTTATTTATTTATTTTTTTCCTGCAAGCTGTTTTTAAAGCTGTTTGAGGACAAGAGGGCTAATTCTGCTTGCTTCCTGTCTCTTCGCCATCTGTGGGGTCTCTACATAGAGTGTTGACTTCCTGAAAATGCTTCATGCTAGACATTTAAGGGCTTTCCCCACCTCCTCAGGAGCCCATCAAGCTAAAAACCCTTCTTGAAACTGACGTGCATCTGCACAATTGCAAACTGATCTATTTCTTAGGCACTAAAAATAAAATGAAACAGGAAGTACAAACTGTTATGTATAAATGAGCTACAAGGATATATTGTACAACACAGGGAATAGAGCCAATATTTTCTAATAACTGTAAAAGGAATATAACTTTAAAAATTATGAATCACTGTGCTGTATACCTGTAACTTATACAACTTTGCACATCGACTACACCTCAATAAAATGAAGAAAATGAAATAGGAAGTACATTTCAAGGCCCACATGTTTCATTGACAAGGGAGATAAATTGCTAGACCTGTTTCCGGCTGTATAGTCCTGTCATGAGTAATATATTTTCCTTATATTCAAGCAGATTTATCAAGTCAGAATGTGGGTGGAAAACCCCAGACCAGGCTCTTGGTGAGTCTGGAAGCGGCAGCCCCTTACTTAATACTCAGGGCTCCTAAGTGAAAAACATTCAATATTATATTTTATAATAATTTATAGTTTTTGGTTTTTATAATTTGGGGCATTCCTTAAATTTGATAATCTGATTTAATGAGTCCAATTAGTTTTTTTCCCCCATTATTTTAGAGCAACTCCATTTCTGCATAATTCAAACTGTGTGTCCATCACTGTGTTCTGTGGCCACACAACAGGTGTCTACAGCCACTTGATAAGAAATGAAAGTTCTAGCTTTGATCATTTTAATTCATGTTTTAGATTCTCTTAGCCTCCTTGCTTATTAGGTTTGATTTGGTACTGGACCCTATGTATTGGGTTTCCCTGGTGTCTCAGATAGTAAAAAATATACCTGCCAGTGCAGAAGACCTGGGTTGGATCCCTGGGTCAGGAAGATCCCCTGCAGAAGTGAATGGCTACCCATTCCAATATTCTTGCCTGGAGAATTCCATGGACAGAGGATCCTGGCAGGTTACAGTCCATGGGGTCGCAAAGAGTCAGACATGACTAAGTGACTAACACTTTCACTACATTTTTTTCCTGAATTATTAAGCATTTGAGAATACAGTTCACTTATAAATATATAAAATAAGGAGAAGGCAATGGCACCCCACTCCAGTACTCTTGCCTGGAAAACCCCATGGACGGAGAAGCCTGATGGGCTGCAGTCCATGGGGTCGCACAGAGTCGCACATGACTGAGCGACTTCACTTTCACTTTTCACTTTCATGCATTGGAGAAGGAAATGGCAACCCACTCCAGTGTTCTTGCCTGGAGAATCCCAGGGACCGGGGAGCCTGGTGGGCTGCCGTCTATGGGGTCGCACAGAGTCGGACACGACTGAAGCGACTTAGCAGCAGCAGCAGGCTAGACTAATTGTTACCTAATAACAGTCTTGCTTCAATAAATTTAAATTACCAGAGAAGGAAGAATGATCAGTAGTTAATAATATTTATCTTAACTTGCCCTGACCTTTGTTGTGATTATTTGACCATAAATTAAAATTTCACAGGTAGTTGAAGGTTTCTGTCCTCTGCTTGTCTTTGTCTCTTTCTCTGTCCTTCTCTTTTTCTCTCTCTATTATTCCAAAACAATATTTATAGTCATATTTTCTAGTAGCATTTAAAACAATTTTTCCTGATTTTAAAAAGTAATACTTGCTAACTTAGAAAACAGAAAATACAGGAAACTTATGATAAAAAAGATAAAAGACACTTGCTCCTTGGAAGAAAAGCTATGACCAACCTAGATAGCATATTCAACAGGAGAGACATTACTTTGCCAACAAATGTCCATCTAGTCAAAGCTATGGTTTTTCTAGTAGTCATATATGGATGTGAGAGTTGGACTATTAAGAAAGCTGAGTGCCAAAGAATTGATGCTTTTGAACTGTGGTGCTGGAGAAGACTCTTGAGAGTCCCTTGAACTGCAAGGAGATCCAACCAGTCCATCCTAAAGGAAATCAGCCCTGAATATTCATTCGAAGGACTGATGCCGAAGCTGAAACTCCAATACTTTGGCCACCTGATGTGAAGAGCTGACTCATTTGAAAAGACCCTGATGCTGGGAAAGACTGAAGGCAGGAGGAGAAGGGAACGACAAAGGATGAGATGGTTGGATGGCATCACCAACTTGAAGGACATAAATTTGAGCAAGCTCTGGGAGTTGGTGATAGACAGGGAGGCCTGCTGTGCTTCAGTCCATGGGGTCGCAAAGAGTTTGACCCGACTGAGCAACTGAACTGAACTGATGATGAAAAAAGAAAACAAACTTTATAAACTGTCACCTAGAAATTAAACTCATTTTCAATTTTATGCTTTTCCAGTCTTTCTATAAATGTATTTGTTGTTTTTTGCTGTTTAGTTGCTCAGTCGTGTCCAACTCTTTTGCAACCCCATGGACTATAGCCCACCAGGCTCCTCTGTCCATGGGATTTCCCAGGCAAGAATTCTGGGGTGGGTTGCCATTTCCTTCCGCAGGGGATCTTCCCGGCCCAGGGATCAAACCTCCATCTCCTGAATTGGCAGGTGCATTCTTTGCTACGGAGCCACATGGGACACCCATTTGCTCATTCATCCTTTCAACAACTATTTATTGAGGGCCTTTGTTGCCAGTACTTCTAGGCATTTGTGGAATTAAACAAAAACAATGACAAACAACTCTCTCCTCCTGGAGGTCACATTCTACTGAGTGAAGCCAGAAAATAAATAAATTGCTACAATATATAATGTTAAGTGGTGAGCCATGTTTAAGGGAAACTGAAGCAGGAGAGGAGATTAGGGAGTGTGAAGGTGGGAAGTGAGGGTTGAGTTGTATTAAAGTCCTCAGGAAGATTCTTTTTGAGCGACCACTTGGAGGAGGTGAGGTTGTGAGTCATGTCTGGTTGAAGAGCTTCTAGGCAAAGGAATCAGCAAGTGCAAAGACCCTGGGCCAGGAGTTGTATATGAGGGTGATTTTTGTTTTACGTCATTACTTTTATTTTTTAAATGCAACTATGGTAACTAGAATAAATGGAATATTATATATCATAATATTAAGATCATATTTCATCGTGTTTCATTAAGCTAATTTCATACTCTGTAAAGAGTATGAAAATGGAATATGGGATGTGAAAATGTATCATTTACTGCTAATTGTAAAAAAAATTTGTAGATTTAAAGTACTGTAGGGTGATATCATACCTGGTACATTACAGCTATATGCTGGTACATGTCTGGAAGCTCTGGGTGAGGAGAAAACAAATAGTCTTTAGTTTCTTGATTTATTTATCCTTGTCACATTTTTCCCCCTATAATGAGCATGCACAGCCTTTAACCTGAAGAGAGATGACAGATACTCAGAGGGGAGAGCGTCCTAGCAGGCAGGTGAGGCCTGTGACTGTGGGCCTGGGAGGTGACGCGTCGCTTCAGGTATTCAGTTCACGTGAGGGCTCCGGCCCGTGAGCTGGTGTCCAGAAACAGGGCTCTGGTTACCGGGATGGCACAGCCCAGGCCTTGGAGACAGGTCAGGGCTGAAGTCCAGAGATGCAGCGGGGCTCAGAGGAGAGGCCGGAGCCTCAGGGATACATCAGAGGCATTACAGGGGCCCCTGACCAGCCCAAGTGTCACTTGATACAAAGCCTCTGAGGATTGGGGCAAAGAAAATGACTAAAGTGTGATTAAGTGATAAGTTAAAATGATGAATTTCCAAGGTCAGGTGGTATTGGAGGGCGGGATGAAAGTGCTCCCTGCTTCCTGAGGCTCGGTGGCAGGCACAGGTGAAAGGCCCTGGTGCTTAGCCTCCTGACTCAGACGCCCCTGGAAAGCTTATCGAAGTAAAATTTGGAAGCTCTTTGTATCATCCGATAAGATTTATATCTTATTTATATCTCAATCCTATGCTCCAAACTGCAGTCTTGGGACAATTAAACAAGAATGAATCTGAGAAGCCATTGTGTTCTCTTCTGAATACCCCATCTCTGGGTTATGTAGGCCAGTCAGTCTGTCCGTCTGTCTGTCATCTCTGTCTGTACAATCTAGTTAGGGTGCATAGTCTATACCTTTCCATATTCCTTAATTGTCTTTTAATGATTGTATTTGATATGTTGAAGAATGTAGCTTTTCCACTAGTCATGTATGGATTTGAGTGTTAGTTGCTCAGTCGTATCTGACTCTTTGTGACCCCATGAACTGTAGCCCGCCAGTCTCCTCTGTCCATGGAATTTTCAGGCAAGAGTACTGAAGTGGGTTGCCATTTCCTACTCCAGGGAATCTTCCCGACCCTGGGATTGAACCCACATCTCTTCTGTCTCCTGGTTGGCAGGCAGGTTCTTTACCACTGCGCCACCTTTGAAGTCTATTAAAAAATGGTACCGTAATTATGTAATCTTCTAGAACCAGTGTCTTAACACTAAACCTTTTTCAAAAAGATGAATCCACGCCGCTGTGCGTGGCTGTGGGTCCTTCCTTTTTGTTGCTGTATAATATTCCACTCTGTAGCTATACCACAGTTGATTTATATGCTGTCTTTCATTGGACTTTGGGACATTTTTTACCAGACTGTCCACTGCTTCTGTCACTTTCTGAGTTTACCGTATGACAGTGCCAAAACTCAGAAAATGGGGAAAGGCAAATACTTAGCACATAAAGTGAATGGTTTTCTAGGCCAGAATACTGTAGTTTGAAAGCTTGTGTAAAGTTTGCGTCATTTCTTTGGCTCAGACAACTGTTTTCATAGAATGACGATTGCCTTGCACGCTTGCATTCTTGGCAGTGCTCTAGTGCTGGCCGCCACTAGAGGGCGTAGGAGAGCTGGGCCATCAGCGTGTTGAAGAAGCTTAGAATAAGGTGCCTGCTGTTTGAAACCTAGCCCCATGGCACCAGTGTTTTCAGTACGTGCACGTTTCAGCAGGGCGAAAACATCGGTATCGCTCCAGTTACAGTATGAAAATCCAGTTAAAAGTCACATCTGTATCTGTACACGTCTATGCCAGGTTAAACTTTAGTGTTAGTTCAGTCCTTAAGTTACACCATAATGACTCTTTGTGACCCCATGGACTGCAGCACATCAGGCTTCCCTGTCCTTCACTATCTCCCTGAGTTTGCTCAAACTCATGTCCATTGAGTCAGTGATGCCATCCAACCATCTCATCCTCTGAAATGAATAAGGATGAAGAGTAGCATCAAAGAAGAGTAAGACAGATTGGGTGCGGAGGAAATTCACATACAGATGACCCAGAACAATGACAGATGACTCTTCTCAGATGAGAAACAAGCCGATGTTCAAAGCCTCTAAGGACTCAGTAGTATTTTGAGTGTATCACCCTGTTCCTATGTATTTCTGTCCAGTGTTTTAAGAAATCTTCTGAATGTTCTTTATTATGTGATTTCCAAGAACTTCCCACAGAGCTCTGTTGTTGCTGTTTAGTTGCTAAGTTGTGTACAACTCTTTGTGATCCCATGGACTGTAGCCCACCAGGCTCCTCTGTCCATGAAATTCTCCAGGCAGGAATACTGGAATTGGTTGCCATTCGCTTCTCTAGGGGATCATCCTGACCCAGGGATTGAACCAGCATCTCCTGAATTGGCAAGCAGATTCTTTACCACTGAGCCTCCAGGGAAATGTTCCCCCCCGCCTCCCCACCAGAACTGTAAATAACCTTGGATCAAGAATCCCAGAAAATGGCTTAATTTGCAGTTTCATGAAGAGAGGGCTTCTTCTGAGTTGAACAACAACAAGTTGATCAGAACAACGTCTGGTCAGTTGTTCAGCAACTGATCTGTGAAATACTGAGGACAAAGGTCCCTGCTTGTTGGACATATGTGCGAAAGAGGGACGGGGCTGCTGAGGTGTGTCCTAGACCAAGTCACGCCCCAGCACCCACCTAAAGATGCCCATCTGCAATGCCCAGAACCTGTGATTTTATTCTTAACATGGCAAAGGGACTTGGCAGGTGTGATGACATCGAGGGTCTTTACGATGGGAGATGATTCTGGATCATCCACATGGGCCAGTATAATCACAAGGATCTTAGGAGAGGGAGGCAGGCAGGCGGAGAGGAGAAAAGATGCTTCTGGGCTTGGAGATGGAGCCTGGGGCCCCGAGCCAAGGGCGGGCGGCCTCTAGAAGTTGGAAGAGCTCAGGAAGCAGATCCTCCCCCAGAGCCTCTAGGAGGAAGGTAGACCAGCAGACCCATGTTAGACTCTGGTCCCCAGATCTGTACGATGATAAATCTGTGTGGCTTTAAGCTACTAATTTGATAACGTGTACAGCGGCAATGGGAAACTTTACAGTGTTCCTTATGATGGGAAAGAACTGGCTTTGTTTGAAAAGGTTCAGGGTAGGTTTACCGACTCACATCTCCATCCCCTGAAGGAGATGCTGTCTGACCCCAGCATGCGGGAGAAGCACCTCCTGAAACCAGGAGGCCTCAAGTGATGCCAGGCGAGGTGACGTAGCTCCAAGAAAGGACAGGGAACCCAGGATGGCCGGGGAGAATGTTCCCACTGGCAAGTAGGTATTGGAGAGCTTGCAAAGGAAACAGGAGGTCAAGATGGCCTGAAAGAGTCTTGAAGATGCCACACTTGGAGGGACTGTTGTGGTGCAGGCTGCCTGGTCCTGGGGTGGAACTTGCAGGGAGAGTCACTCGTGGGGCAGGATGATGTCTGCGGGAGAGGTGGACCTGGGCAGGTGATTGGCATTGCTTTTCATCCATAAATCTCTTCTGGAGCATTGAAGATAGTGTGAGATAACTCAGCAAATGCCAGAATGCCTGCTGGGGAAGCTGAATTCTAGGCAGGCTGCGTGCCTCCGGCAATGAGAGCATTGCTTCTGGAAGAGACACCCAAGAATGTGCCCTTCACTTGTCATTTTAGTCATGTGTCCTTTTTAATTTTTTGAAAGTGGAGGGGACTCTGCAGTTAGGAAGTGGGAGGGGACAGCGTTATGACTTAGAGGTACTTCATAAAAGAAGGAAGAGGGCTGTGGAGTCGTCCCCTTGTTGGGGTAGATTGCATTACTCATGTGCCGTTTTAGGTTTTTTTTTGAAGGCTATTCTTACTTGTGCCTGTTTTTAATACCTGAACAACTGGGAGAGAACTTATAATCCTGCAGTCATTTGGCTTGTATTCTTAGAGAGTATTTTTAAACTCTTAACTTTCAAAGCCCTCTAATGTCATTTAAAGCACAAGAAGTGCTTTCAGTATCCATTTCTGCCCAAGTGCAAGTTTTTGATTTTAAATAGGATTTTTGCTTCTGCTGAAAACACCTTTCCGTGATGTTTGGGTTTTTTTTTTTTTTTTTTTTTTGGGAAGGTGGGCTCAGATGTTGTGTTATCTTTATGAAAATGAGTGATATTTTCAGTCATGACTCAGGAGTCATCGGCTCTGGAAAGAGAACTAACTGAACTCTGAAGCTTATCAAGCTGAACATCCCCAAGTCAGAAATGGATGTTTATTTTTAATAAATTGCACTCTTAAATACATTTATTTTTCCTGGGGCTGAGTTGGAATGAAATCATCCTCCTTTATAGGGCTTTTAACAGATGCACCAGGCTTGGAATATGTAATGAAAACTCAGTAATTGAGAAGATCTTTAAATGAAAAAGAAATTTGTATTTTAAAATTGAGAGCTGGATCTGAAATTGATTTGTAGTTACAGCAGGACTGTCCCAAATCTAGGTCCTCAGTAAAATGGACTTGGAAAAACTGCCTTTCTCCCCACTCCTGCCCGTAGATGAGCTGTTCCATGAATACACAGATGACTGGGTTGGATCATTTCTGCTTCCCTCATGGAAGGGGGTGCTCAGTGGTAAAAAATCCACCAGCAATGCAGGAGACTCGGGTTTGATCCCTGGATCGGGAGGATCCCTTGGAGGAGGGCATGGCTACCCACTCCAGTATTCTTGCTTAGGGAATCCCATGGACAGAGGAGCTTGGCGGGCTGCAGCCCATAGAATCGAAAAGAATCAGACACGACTGAATTAACTGAGCCCACACACACGCAGGGAAGGAGAGAAGTGCCCTTGGTTTGAGGAATTTGTCTGTGCTCTTTGTGTAGGGCACATAGAAAGTTTGAGACTGACTTATAAGTTTGTCTTTGTCCCTTGTTTGAGGCACAGAAGTCCTTCAATGGTGAAAGAATGCAAGGCTTACAATAAATGAATTTTATCCAGCTCATTAAAATGTGGGGCTAATAATTTAATCAATAACAGATAGCTATTTGTAAAATCCTAGAGAAAGCTTTTCCTTTTAATACTGCCAGTTGATTTATAGAATTAAAAGAAAAAAGCAACTTTCCTCTGCTAAGCATGTGATTTTGAGAGAGAGAGGGAGGTCAATGAGAATTGAGTGAGGCTGGATGTTGCCTGAGCTCATTACTTAGACTTTGCATGACCTCCTGGCCTCAGATTCTCTTCCTGCCAATCTCCTCCATTTTACCCTTTTGAATTTAATAATGAGGGTAAGAAAGGGGAATGAAATGGTTGATAAAATTCATAAAGAAGGCAGAATTACAGAGTAAGATGACTCTACAGGTAATCTAAGCCTCAGAGAAAGATTTGAATGAAACAAAGTTATAAAGATAATCTATCTGGCACTCAGATTCCTACAGAAGGGATTATTTCATGGTCAGTTTTGGTTAAATGGATTCCCCTGTGGCTCAGCTGGTAAAGAACCTGTCTGCCAGTGCAGGAGATGCAAAAGATCTGGGTTCAATTCCTTGGTCGGGAAGATCCCCTGGAGAAGGAAATGGTAATCACTCCAGTACTCTTGCCTGGAAAATTTCACGGGTAGAGGAGCCTGGTGGGCTACAGTCTATGGGGTTGCAAAGAGTCGACTAAGCACACACACGTGGCTACCCTTGGTTAAATTGTTCTAGCATCTCAGGACCCCCTGAGATACAAAGGAGAAGCACTCCCTTTCATATTCTTTACAGACACTCTTTCCTGCCTATTACAATTGAGCTCTGGGACTCTCGAATTACAAGGGTTATTTTAAGGGACGTGGTAGATATTTCAGTGTGGACTGCAGGGGACTAAGCCATTTTCAGTCACATACTGCCTTCAATCATTTATATTTTGACACCTTTCTTTTTTTTTTTAATTTTATTTTATTTTTAAACTTTACATAATTGTATTAGTTTTGCCAAATATCATATTTATTTACTTGCTTATTTGTCTTCACCAAGTCTTCACTGTGGCACTCGGGATCTTTGAACCTGGGCCCCTGCATAGGGAGCGTGGAGTCCTAGCCACTGAACCACAAGGGAAGTCCCTATATTTGGACTCCTTGGGAAGATAACTTTATAGCCACTAGATTGGGTCTAATTCTGTGGTAGGCACTGAGGGGAGGAGTACGTCATGTGGTGGGGACACCTGGCATCAAGACAATATCATGGGCAGAGCTGATTATCAACCCTAGTCATCCTCCTCTCCCCCAACCCTGGAGTCTCATAATTTCAGGATATGAAATTGTTGGGACTTTTGACATGATGATGCCATATTTGTATCTATTCTTCCAGACACAGCTGAAAGGTTTTATAAAACCTACTGTTAACAGAACTGAAGGTATTATATACCTTTGTGTTTATGGAAAGGTTGTATTATACACATTGAAAAGAGAACTTGGAAGAACCAGAGATATTCTTTGGCCAAACCATCCAACTATTTCTGTAGCCAGAATTCATGCTGCTGAAGCAAGAGTTACTGTTTGGGGACCATAAACTGTCTCCATTGTTGGTAACACGCTCATGGTTATTATTCAACACAAGAAAGCAGAAAGCCAGCTATGCTCTCGGCTCTGCGAGAGGGTGGTAGGAAGCGAACGTGGGATGCATTAAAAGCGTTCCTTTTGTTCCGAGGAAACCCAGGTCTCCTGTGATCTGCTGAGGAGATGGTTAACCCTCTGTGCTTTCCCTCCCTTAAAATATCTTTCATCTTGGGCCTGACTCTGAAATTCTGCACTTGAACTTCTTGTGATCTTTGCAATGGGATGAAACGCTTTACAAATGTCGATCTTTTGGGTCATGAATGGAGAAGGGGAGGTGACGGTGTCCATGGTCACCTTCGGTTGCTACAGAGCTGCTATTTTGGATTCCTGCTTAAACTCTGGGGCCACTTGCCCTGTTGGTGTCTTGAGCTTGAATCAGCGGCTCCATTCTTCCAACATTAAGTAGATGCCTGCTGTGTATAAGGCACTCCACTGGATGTCTGGCATGGCCCCTCATGTTCTGTCAAGAGCTGATTGTATTTCCCTTGATGTTGGCACAAGGGGTAAAGTTCTCAGACATCAGAGAGGTGGTACAAATAATAAGAGAGTTGTGCATTGTCAGAATTGGGTTGAAGCTGTCAGTTCACTTTGAAATAATTCTAAAGAGAGTCTGTTGCTGCTTGCTCTACCTAAAGGGAGAAAGCCAGTGGGACCCGAATGAAAATAGCTGTATTACATCATCAGGAAAAGTTTTCATTGGTACTTTATGTCTTGAGGGGAGGAAGTCTGCAGTTATATTTAGATTGACTCGGTTTTGCTTTTTGAAATGGTAATTTCAAGAGAAAGTAAGAAAAAAGAAAGGGAGGGATACTTGAAGAAGTCCACCAGGTTTATCTTGTACACGTTGATTAATGTGGCATTAATTTTGTGTGTATTGAATCCGCACCCTATCTTATTCCTGTTTTCCAATTACCTATTGTATCTCATTGAAACTATAATAGCATCTTTGAAGTAACGTGTTGCTTCTAACAGTGCACCTCTTTTGAAATGTCAAATGTTTCTTTATCAGGAATATGAAATTTCAAGATTTCTTCTGTGGAAAACAGAGGTACCAAAAGAAATTTTTTTAGTGCTTTTTTTTTTTTTCTCTTGGCATTTCAGTTATCTGAATCTCAAAGCCTTGCTTTTTATGACCTGTGAAGACCAGACTTGTTTAGATGCTGAGGGATAAGGGTCTTTAGCTTACCACATGTATGATGCATTTCATCAGAAGCCAGTGGTGCCTCCAGCCCAGCACTCCTCCCGGGCCCCGTGGAGAAACAGTGTCCCCACATGACCCAGGGGAGAGAGGTGGACCATGAGAACCACACTCGGGAGACGCTAATTCACATGGCTTCCCAAGGAAGTGTCTGTGATAACAACAGACAGAAACCTCTCCATCCAGCATTCAAGAAGGAGAGGTTATTATTTGGACTCGGTATCACATGAAGGCTGAGACCCTGAAACGTAAGGGAACAGGAGCTGGAAAATGACTGGAACAGAAGCTACCAGAAGGCACCCCAGGAGTCAGAGGGGACTGGTGGGATGCTCACAGAAGGGGAGGGCCTGGGATGAACATGATGGTAACTTATGAAGAACCATCATCTGTTAGTGCCAAACATACGCCAGGCGCTGTGCTGAATATGGGCTCAGTTAGTAAAGAATCTGCCTGCAATGCAGGAGACCCCAGTTCGATTCCTGGGTTGGGAAGATCCGCTGGAAAAGGGATAGGCTACCCACTCCAGTATTCTTGGGCTTCCCTTGTGGCTCAGTTGGTAAAGAATCCGCCTGCAGTGCGGGACACCTAGGTTCGATCCCTGGGTTGGGAAGATCCCCTGGAGAAGAGAAAGGCTACCCACTCCAGTATTCTGGCTTGGAGAATTCCATGGACTGTATAGTCTATGGGATCTCAAAGAGTCTCCCAGGTGGCTCAGTGGGTAAAGAATCCGCCTGCAATGCTGGAGACACAGGTTTGATTCCTGGGTTGGAAAGATCCCCTGGAGGAGGGCATGGCAACCCACTCCAGTATTCTTGCCTGGAGAACTCCATGGACAGAGGAGCCTGGAGGGCTACCATCCATAGGGTCACAAAGAGTCAGATACGACTGAAGCCCTTGAGCACGCACACATGTGCTAAATAATATTCTTTCAGCTTTACCGGCTTTACCTGCATGACAGGCAGGAAGTGCTGGCCCCATGGAAAAGAATACCACAAGGATACCACAGCTTGGTTAACCTGATTAAAGTGATGGAGGGAAGACATCGACTCACATCCACCTCTGAAGGGCTGGGTTTACCTCAGCGTTTTACTGCATCTCTTACTAAACTGCTTCTATTTCCTTTTCCAGGGTATAGCTGCTGCTGCTTCTCTTTTTCAAAATTTACTTATTTGGCTTCATCAGGTCTTAGTTGCAGCACACAAAATTTTCGTTGCATTGTGTGGATCTTTCCTTGTGACGCATGCGCTCCAGAGAAGGAGGGCTCCATAGTTGTGGTGCATGCTCCAAGGCTTGTGGGAGCTTAGTTTCCTGACCAGGGATTGAATCTGAGTCCCTTGCATTGCAAGGCGAATTCTTAACTCTGGGCCACCAGGGAAGTCCTCCCAGAGCATAACTTCTTAAACAGTATATAGACAAATTAAGGTATAGTTAAGAGTTTAAAATGTTTTCACCACCTCACTTGCCAGCAGTGAAGAAATGAATGGAATGTTGGCAGCATTATTGTGCAAGGATTAGAGATGCTCAGAGCCTCAGGGGACACTTGAGCTAGGTGGAGCCCTGAGCGGGGCAGTGGGGTGGGAAAGTGTTAGATGCTCAGTCCTGTCCAACTCTTTGTGACCCCATAGACTGTAGCTTGCCAAGCCCCTCTGTCCATGGGGTTCTCCAGGCAAGAATACTGGAGTGGGTAGCCATTCCCTTCTCCAGAGGATCATCCTGACCCAGGGATCGAACCTGGGTCACCTGCATTGCAGGTGGATTCTTTACCGTCTGAGCCACCAGGGAAGCCAATGAGATGGGAAGGGGTCTCTGAAATTTGGAGAGTTGTGCTTTCTTTGTGACTGAAATATATTTATGTATTTCTTTGCTTTTGCTAAAAGCTGATTGTTCATAGTTGTAAACCTTGCTTTCATCACAGAAATGAGACTGTATTTTAATACGTTGATTCCTGTTATATCAACTAGTCTTTTCTTGGCATAGACTTTCCTGCAGGTAAAAGAGCTGAATCTTAGGAGATGGTGTGTCACCAGTGGAAGACAGTTTGGACTTTGAGCAAACAAGGTCGGCTCTTGGGCCTCAGTTTCTTTACCAGCTAAACCAAGTGAACGGGCTTATTTTAAAGCTATGCTGGGACTTCCCTGGTAGTCCAGGGGTTAAGACACATGCTTCCGCTGCAGGGAGCATGGGTTCAGTCCTTCACTGGGGAACTAGGATTCCCACAAGCCTCACGGTGTGGCTCCAAAAAAATAAAAATAAAGTGGTTTTTGAATTATCTTTTCCTTAAAAACTTGTGCTAATCCAGGCAGAGTAGAGTCCAGAGATAGACTCACACATATATGACAACTAATTTTCAACAAAGATTCAGAGGCAGTTCAATGGAGAAAGGATGAAAGTCAAAGTCCAAGTTGCTCAGTCATGTCCGACTCTTTGTGACCCCATGGACTGTAGCTCATCGCTCCTCTGTCCATGGGATTCTCCAGGCAAGAATATTGGAGTGGACTGGCATGCCCTCCTTCAGGGGATCTTCCCAACCCAGGAGTCAAATCTGCATCTCTTACATCTCTCCATCATTGGCAGGTGGTTTCTTTACCGCTAGCGCCACCTGGGATGGTGTTTAACAAATAGTGCTTAAAAAGTTGAATATCCATGTGCAAAATCATAAATTAAAGGATGGCTTCTAACAAATAGTGTTAAAAAAGTTGAATATCCATATGCAAAATCATAAACTCTGATTTATACCTTGTACAATACACACAAAAAATAACTTAAAAGGGTGTTAAAACATAGGCCTAAGTGTAAATCTACATCTATAAAGTTTCCAGAAGAGAAAGCAGGGAAACTCTCCATTATCCTGGGTTAAGGAGAGGTTTGTCGGATAAAATGCTGTAGGCATGACCCATAAAAGAAGAAAAATGACAAAGTGGGCTCCATCAGGATTAAAAAACCTTTATTCTTTAGCTGGAATGTTGAGGGAATGAAAAGTCAAGGCACAGATGGGGGTGAGTTTTGTAAGTCATATAGCTGACAAAAAAATCATACCCAGAGTCTATAAAGAACTAAAACTTAATAAATATCCCAATAAAAGAGGTCCAAATGGTTTGAACAGATATGTCAACAAAGATAAACACATGAAAAGGTGCTCACCATTGTTAGTCACTAGAACTGCAAATTAAAACCACAGTGAGACACCCCCATACCAATTTGAATGGACAAATGGTATTTTATTTTCTTCTGTTCTGTTCTGTACCACGCTGCAAAGCTTGTGGGTTCTTAGTTCCCCGACTAGGGACTGAACCTGGGCCCCTGGCAGTGAGAGCAAGGAATCTGAACCACTGGAATGCCAGGGAATTTCCCGAATGGCTGTTTTTTCTTTAAAAAGGACTGACCATACCCTGTTTTATGATGATGCGGAGCAGTTGCGGTTGTCATGTCCTCACATTCATATAGACGGAATGAATGTCAGACTATATACAGCTGTTTGCTAAATCAGCTGTGCAGTTCTTAAAAAGATAAACATACACCTGCCATGTGATTCAGCCATCCCATTCCTCGGTGTTTACACAAGAAAAATGAAACGTGTCCACACAAAGTCTCGGATGCGAATGTTCACAGTGTCATTATTTGTAATAGCCCCACACTGCTCTGTGACCGGTAACGGATGAGTAAATTGTGTCTATCCATACAGTGAACTCCAGAGAAGGCGACGGCACCCCACTCCAGCACTCTTGCCTGGAAAATCCCCTGGACGGAGGAGCTTAGTGGGCTACAGTCCATGGGGTTGCTAAGAGCAATTTCACTTTCACTTTTCACTTTCATGCATCGGAGAAGGAAATGGCAACCCACTCCAGTGTTCTTGCCTGGAGAATCCCAGGGATGGGGGAGCCTGGTGGGCTGCCGTCTATGGGGTTGCACAGAGTCGGACACGACTGAAATGACTTAGCAGCAGCATACAGTGAACTCTGCTCGACCATGAAAAGAGCTTCCCAGGTAGCTCAGTGGGTAAAGAATCTGCCTGCAAGGCAGGAGACACAGGAGGCACAGGTTCGATCCCTGGGATGGGAAGATCCCCTGGAGGAGGAAATGGCAACCCACTCCAGTTCTCTTGCCTGGAGAATCCCATGGACAGAAGAGCCTGGCGAGCAACAGTCCATGGGATCATAAAGGAGTCGGGCACGACGGAAGCAACTTAGCACGCATGCACGCTACAGTGAAAAGGGATGAATAAATGGAACAACTTGGATGAATCTCAAAATAATTATGCTGAATAAAAGAAGCCAGACAAAACAGAGTACATGCTGTAAGATTCCATTTGTAGCAAATTTTTTAAATGCAAGCTAATCTATGTTACAGAAAGCGGATCAGTCCTTGCCTTGGAACAGAGTGGGGTGGTCAGGGAAGGGTGATTGGCAAGGAGTGAAAAGGGTGTCAGGAAACTGGGGAAGAATGATGGATTGTTTATTATATTGATTTCAGTGATGGTTTCTTGGGTGTGTATATATGTCAGACGTTATCAGATAGACCTCTTTAAATATGCAGGTTTTTGTACGTCAAGTATACTTCATAAGAGAAAACAAAACAGCTACAGCAATTGATACCAATACATGAGACAGACACAAATACAGTAGGAGCTGTTCTGTGTAGACAGACACAGTTCAGTTCAGTTCACTCGCTCAGTCGTGTCCGGCTCTTTGCAACCACGTGGACTGCAGCACACCAGGCTTCCCTGTCCATCACCAACTTCCGGAGCTTGCTCAAACTCATGTCTATTGAGTCAATGATGCTATCTAACCATCTCATCCTCTGTTGTCACCTTCTTCTCCTGCCTTCAATCTTTCTCAGCCTCAGGGTCTTTTCCGGTGAGTCAGTTCTTCGCATCAGGCGGCCAAAGTATTGGAGTTTCAGCTTCAGCATCGGTCCTTCCAATGAATAGTCAGGACTGATTTCCTTTAGGATGGACTGGTTGGATCTCCTTGCAGTCCAACACAACAGGACAGTTCTAAAATCCTGGCAGGAATTTTCTGAAGTTTTCTCCAGGTAGTCCCAAAGCTAGTTCCCACACCCTTCCATGTGGCTGAGATGTCCCTTCACATGTGCTGTGTGGCATGTATTTTTCTTAGTCGGAACGATTAAGCAGCCCTTTGACTTATGAAAACAATGTGTCATACATTCAAAAACAAAAAGAGATGCTTTCTGGAGGCACAGTGTAGAGATGGACAGCATAGACCTGAGTTCTGAGCTGAGTTTGCTGGGCTGTGGGTCTCAACCTTCTCGTTTGCCCTTCGTGGAAAACCACCACCAAAGAGGGCTGGATGTTTGGAGCACACCAGGGTTTCCCTGGTGGCTCAGACAGTAAAGAATCTACCTGCAGTGCAGGAGACCAGGGTTCAATCCCTGGGGCGGGAAGATCCCCTGGAAGAGGAAATGGCCACCCACTCCAGTATTCTTGCCTGGAGAATTCCCATGGACCGAAGAGCCTGGCGGGTTACAGTCCATGGGGTGGCAAATAGTCAAACACTGCTGAGCAACTAACACTTTCACTTATAGGTTCTACTGACTCTGAGACCCCCCCCACCCCCGCCCCCGACCTGTCTTCTGTCTTCATAAAGCTCTGTCCCCTGCTAGTATTGTATACAGTGGAGCAAAATAAAATATACTTGTGCTTTAATGCCTCCATGCACACACACACAAAGCCCTCAGGCAGGCTTCAGGTGGAGCACTCCTCCCTGGCACCATTGCTCCCGGGCAGTGATGGAAACCAAGCGGTGGCTGGGGCAAGGTAGGTAGGTGTTCAGTAGGGGAGCGTTGGAAGTGTTATGTATCTTGCTTCTGGTGGTGGTTCCATGGGTGTTGTCATCTGTCAAAACTCACCCGATTTTATGCTTTGAAAAGAAGTGAAAGTGAAGTCGCTCAGTCGTGTCTGACTCTTTGCGACCTCATGAACTATAGCCCACCAGTCTCCTCCGTCCATGGGATTTTACAGGCAGGAATACTGGAGTGGGTTGCCATTTCCTTCTCCAGGGGATCTTCCCGACCCAGGGATCGAACCTGGGTCTCCCGCATTGTAGGCAGACGCTTTACCGTCTGAGCCACCAGGGAAGTCTTATGCTTTAAATGCATGCAGTTTATTCTCTGAAACTTGATCCCCATGAAGTTGTTATTAAGGTTGTATTTTATTTTTATCTGTGGCTGTGCTGGGTCTCCTTTGCTGCACGCAGGCTGAGTGGGGGCTATTCTTTTGTTGCGGCACACGGGCTCTCAAGGGGCAGCCTTTAGAGCATGCGGGATCTTCCTGGACCAGAGATTGAACCTGTGTCCCCCACATTGGCAAGGCAGATTCTTAACCTGTGGATCACCAGGGAAGTCCGAAGTTGTTATTTTAGAACTCCATACCTTGTCTGCCCTCAGCTCTCAACTCTAGAATATAACGGCCCCTCCACACACACTCTGATTATGTTTTAATAAAGTAATAATATTGTTGCCTTCCTTGGTATTTCTTGGAACAAGAAAGCATAGGCAGGTACATTAGATTTTATTATGAAACTTGAATGCTCTTCCTTTACATCTCTGTTTCTAAGGACAAAGTCAAGTGTGAATTTGCAGCCATTTAGCCAATGGAACAGGAGAGAAAGTGATGCGCAGTCATGTCTCCTTGACAAGCAAGCCCTGGGACAGGGCAGGGTCAAAGGTGATGCTTGTCCTGGAATCTCCCAAGCACAATGATACCACATGATAAATGTTTCTTGTTTACTTGTCACTTGACGGAATTGATGCTTTTTTTTCCGCTTTAGTTGTGAATCATCCTTTTACACAACTGCTGTTTCCCTGATCCCTGCAAAACACACAGGACGTATCAGCCAGCCATGGCGAATGTCTTCCCAGTCACTTTGCGTCCCCAGTTCTGTGCTCAGAAAGGTCATTTCTGTTTGGCTCCCTGGATCCCGGTGGAACTGATGGACCTGAGTGCCCAGCACCCCTGCTTGTTGGGCCCAGGTCCCCGATATCCCTCTCCTTCCCTTCCCTTGTTATATAATCATCAGTCAGCTCCACATTACTCATTAACCAGCCTAAATCTTTCTCAGATTTGATTTTCCTACGGCAACCAAGTGAATTTATAGGTATGTGGATTTCCTAAAGGGATCAGAATCAAAGGGTTTCAGATCCTCAGTGTTCAAGATGCTGTTGCTCATAATTGAATTTGTGGTAGAGGTGAGCTCATTCTTTAGCTCCGGCCTGTGTCTGCAGAGACAGGAGCTTCTGTGTGACAGAAACATGAATCCTGAGTCCCTGAGTCTAGCCTCATCAGATCCCACTGTCTCCTTCTCCCCCTTAGGCCAGTACACTTTGTCCTCTCAAGTTTTATCAGTGATTGACTTCACAAATGACTGTGATCGTAAACAAGCATAATGAGGTCATTGATTTGTTCTTAAGAAATTTACAAGTGCTTAAAAGGCATCAGTCAGAGAAGGCGATGGCACCCCACTCCAGTACTCTTGCCTGGAAAATCCCATGGACAGAGGAGCCTGGTAGGCTGCAGTCCATGAGGTTGCAAAGAGTCGGACACGACTGAGGGACTTCACTTTCACTTTTCACTTTCATCCATTGGAGAAGGAAATGGCAACCCACTCCAGTGTTCTTGCCTGGAGAATCCCAGGGACGGGGGAGCCTGTTGGGCTGCCGTCTATGGGGTCGCACAGAGTCGGACACGACTGAAGCGACTTGGCAGCAGCAGCAGCAAAAGGCATCAGTAGGATAGAGGCCAGTGCCCTGGGAACTGAAACTTCCTGTGTTGGTTGTTTTTAGTCGGGTACCCAGTTTTCATCAAGAAAGCTGTGGACTTTGGCTCACTTTTGTTGTTGTTGTTCAGTTGCTCAGTCATGTCTGACTCTTTCCGACCCCCATGGGCTGCAGCATGCCAGACCTCTCTGTCCATCACCAACTCCCAGAGTTTATTCAAACTCATGTCCATTAAGTCAGTGATGCCATCCAACCATCTCATCCTCTGTCACCCCCTTCTCCTCCTGCCCTCAATCTTTCCCAGCATCAGGGTCTTTTCCAATGAGTTGATTCTTTGCATCAGATGGACAAAGTATTGGAGCTTCAGCTTCTGCATCAGTCCTTGCAATAAATATTCAGGATTAATTTCCTTTAGGTTGAACTTTTTAGTCCTTGCAGTGAATATTCAGGGTTGATTGATTGGTTTGATCTCTTTGCAGTCCAAGGGACTCTCAAGAGTCTTCTGCAACCCCATAGTTCAAAAGCATCAATTCTTTGGTGCTTAGATCCCCATCAAGAAGTATTCCCAGAGAACCAATTTTCATAAATCTACTCACTGAATGTCTGTTTTCTTTTCGGCAGCCACATCCTTTGTCCTAACCAAAAAAGCAGTCAAGAATCTAAAGAAGATACTTAGAAGTTTTATGTTAAAATAATTATTTGAATGTGCGCTTTCCTCAGGCAGAGTTCTTATCTGTTCATTTAAACGTGTCATTTATATTTTCTACTCCAAGCAAAGCTGACTTGGAAAAGTTATTTTAAAACATGTCTTTCAATTTAGGCGTATAGGATAAGTAAAGAATCTGATAGCAGTAATCACTTGACATTTAAATGTCTGGTGTATAAACTACTTAACAAATTTTGACGATTACTCAAAACATGTTTAAGACCAGTCAAGGTAACAATGAGATCTGCCTTCAGTGAGAGTGAAGTGGCATGGTGAGACATGGTGCCAGGACAGTTGGCTCTGCTGGCAATTGTGGGGATGGGACCTGGGGGCCCAGGGCCGGGCAGCAAGCAGGGGCCCCGGAGACAGGACAGGAGAGGAGGCTGGGCTGGTAGGACGAGAGGCTGGTCTTGACCTTTCCTGTCTGGCTCGCTGAGTCCCGGCCCTAGATTACGAAACATGTTCTGGAAATTATTTCCAGCCGGCACACATCCCTGCGGTGACAGCTTATTTCTGGATTCCCGGTGCGAATGCCTGGGCTCTGATGACATTCAGGGGTGTGCTTTACAGCCTATCATCTGATTAGTCACTGAATTCTGAGGACTCTCCCCGCTGGCGACGGGACAGAGCACGTGAGCGCAGGAACAAAATAACTTGTTTATTTCCTCCAGGCTCCTTGTAACAGACCGCCAAGTCAGGGCCTCCCTGCCTCTGTGTCCCCTTTGTGAATGTCCCCAGCCATGTGGACGAGAAGTGCGGGGCCCTTCCCGGGGACTACCCCCAAAGCAGAGATTTTTGAGCTGCATATAGGGCCATTTCGAACTTGATGCCTGAAGAGATGATTTCAATCATTTCTGAAAAATTTTGAAATACAAACTGAGTCTGTAACAGCTTCTTACAAACCAGCCCCAGCTTTCCTTTGGAGAAGAGCGCTGTCACCTCTTGTCAGTTCTCGGGGTTGGGGACACCGAGGACAGAGTGCAGGGTGTTCTAGGAGATCAGAGGTCATGCCGAGAGGCAGAGTCCTGGTTACAACAGACTTGAGTTCAGACGTCTCCTGACCTCATTGTACTCATCTTTAAAATGGGTATAGTGATAGAATTCCCCTCCCAGAGCTCTGGGAAGGCTTGATGGAGATCCTGTATGTATGGCATCAAACAGAGTAGTGCGCTTGCAGTTCATCAGAGCTGCCATGGCTGTTGTTACTTGGAATCATTTTCATGAGACGTAGAGGAGCCCCTGGGGCTTCCCAAGTAGCTCAACGGTAAAGAGTCTACCTGCCAATGCAGGAGACGCAGGTTTGATCCCTGGTTCAGGAGATCCCCTGGAGAAGGAAATGGCAACCTGCTCCAGTATCCTCGCCTGGAGAATCCCACCGACAGAGGAGCCTGGAGGGCTGCAGTCCATGGAGTCGTGAGGAGTCTACAGGACTGAAGGCCTGAGCACACGCATGAGAGGAACTGCTGATCTAAAGCTGCTGCCCTGCTCAGAACAAGCCTCCGCAGGGAGCCAGGAGGTACACTAACCCTCCTGCTGCCTGGAGCTGTCACCCCTCAGGTTCCCTTCATTCAGAGCAATCTAGAGCCGGGGTCACCTCTCCCAGAGTGGTGGCGGGCTAACTTTTCAAATCCTCTCTGGGGGCCGGGCTCTGTATGTCCTGCTCTGATTTGGGTCCTGCTGGAACTCTCTGTTAGTCCCCACAGATATCCCTGGAGGAGGGCATGGCAACTGCAGTACTCTTGCCTGGAGAATCCCCATGGACAGAGGAGCCTGGTGGGCTACAGTCCATGGGGTCGCACAGCCTAAGATATCGGATATCACAGACTAAGCACAGCCACAGATATTAGTAAAAGGAGCTAAGTCCTCCCTGTGAAGATCCTTGAATATACACAAGTGCTGAGTTCCTCCGTATTCTGTGAATATATTGGGGGCGGAGAATTCCTGAATTTGATCTGCTTGCCATCTGCTCCCACAGCAGCGCCCCTGCCTGCAGCCCGGGGCAGGGTCCTCGCACTCCTCTTTGCAGATGAGGGGCCCCTGGGACCTAAAGTCACCCCGTGGCCACCCACACCCATGCCTCACGCTGTTTTTTTTCCCTTTGATGAACCAGAGCCTTGGTCTGATCTGTGGTCATAGCCACACGCCATGTAGGACCTACGCCCACGCCCCACAGTTGAGCTGCTGCAGATGCTGGCAGCTGGCAGATATCCAAGCAGAACAGGGGCAGCATTTACAGAACGGGCTCCGAGGCTCACTGCCTGTGGTTGCAGCCTAGCTCTCTTCCTAGGCACCTGGCTCTGGGCAAGTTCCAAAACCTCAAAGCCTCAATTCCTCATTTTTTTTTGGCTGCAGCATGCAGCCTAAGAGATCTTAGTTCCCCGACCAGGGGTGGAACCCAGGCCCCTTGCAGTGGAAGCACAGAGTCTTAACCATAGACCACCAGGGAAGCCCCTCATTTCTTCATTTTTGATACATGGGAAATGCTAGTTAATGCAGGGGTCACAATGAGGGTTAGAACCCATGGAACCCTGCCAAGGGCCTGACTCTTCCCAGTAGGGGCTCCAGGAACGAGGGCGGTTCTCTGATCTCTGCCACCGTCCAGGGTCGGAGGGTAGGCCCCTCGAGGGTGTGGGGGCAGGACAGGCTGAGTGGGATGGGTGGGTGACGGTCAGGGGAGAGCAGGCAGGGGTCCAGAAGGACTGTTGGCTAAGATGGGACCATTTGCCATTTGGGGCCCTGTTTCTATGGATATGCCCTCCTCGCCCTGACAGCTCATCCTGGGGGGACCTTCAAGCAAGTCCATATTTATGAAATGCCTTCCTCTGGTCTTCTGGCCAAAATCCTCCCCCAGGAGTCTCAGATGAACTTGGAAGCCCCATTAGTGGTAAAACCTTCCAACTCTGATATTTTGTTGTTGTTAAATATTTTATTTTTTTTAACTTTAAACTTTTTATTTTGTATTGTGGTATAGCAAAGAGTTGGACACAACTGAGCGACTGAACTGAACTGATAACCAATTTAACTCACTGCAGTATTCTTGCCTGGAGAATCCCATAGTCAGAGGAGCCTGGTAGGCTACAGTCCATGGGGTCGCAGAGTCGGACACAACTGAAGCAACTTAGCGCGCACGCACATAGCCGATTAACAATGTTCTGATATTTTCAGGTGAAGAGCGGAAGGGATTCAGCTATACATATACATGTATCCATTTTCTTCCAGACTCTGATTTTAATTTGTCAAAATCCCCATGGCCTTGGGCATCCCTTTGGTTTGGTGTCCTCAGCATCACGCGCCTATTGCCCATCAGCCTCTGGACTCGCTGTGGTTTTCCACCTAGCTGGCTCTGACACACCCGGGCCTGAGTACTTCCTGTTGGGTGGGATGAGGGGATAAAGGTCACGGAAGACTAGGGTGTCTTGAGAGACCTGTGTTTATCCTGAGACCTGTGTGTCTCGGGGGAGCCTTGGGAGAGGAGTTAAAATGTGTGGAAGGGCTGGCACGTCGATTCTGAAAGGTTGTTGTTGAATCACGCGAATACACCGGGATTCTTGGCCCCCGGAGGAGAAGAATTCAATCCGGGGCCAGAGACGAGGCTTGATCGCTCAGAGCTTTTGTGTAATAAAGTTTTATTAAAGTATAAAGGAGATAGAGAAAGCTTCTGACATATAGGCATCAGAAGGGGGCAGAAAGAGTACCCCCTTGCTAGCCTTCAGCTGGATGTTATATAGTCACTAGCAGTCTGTTAATGAAAGAAAGGAATGTCTTATAATTCAGAATAGCACCAGGCCCCTCGCCCTTAAGATGCATTTTGGGATAATCTTGGCACCAAATGGTTTATCTTGGGCCATAAAATAATTAACTTGAATCTTAAAGAAGGGCAGACCACCATACAAATAGTTTCATTTACATAGATTAGGGGAACAATATCTGAGTACAACATACTGGTTTGTCAAGTAGGTTTTGGGCCCAGAGGCGGAACCGACTTGGAGACCGAGTTTGGGGTAAAGGCGTAGTACATTAGCATAGCTTAAGACAAACATTTCCATAAGAAAAAGGCATTGGTTATCTCTAGGCTCAAGAATAGCTAACTTCAGGTGAAACCAGGTGTCATTATGGCAACACAGAATTTTAAGAGAAACCTCTCTTTAAATTTGTATAGAGAAGGAAAAAAATATTGCTAGTTTGTTTCCTCCTGCCGCTTAAGAGATAAAAATGTCTGACACTTGCAGGCTATTTCTTCCATTTGGAGACCCCTGGCCTTCCTGCCTGTTACCCTCTCAGTTCCACGTTGTGGGAGGTGACGCTCTTAGGCCTTCCTGCTCTCATTGCGACTGTGAGTAATCGGATTCTTCCTGTTCAGAGACACAAAGGAGTGAGTTTCGGTTTTATCAACACTGATCAGCTTCAGGGCAGTTTGTGAGAGCTTCTCTGGGGATGAACAAGAGGGCTCACGGACTTCAAGGCCACCCCTGGGAAAAGGCAGGCTTCTTCGTTGGTGAAAACTGGTCAGAAAATTGTCATCAATCCTCTGGTCATCAATCCTCTACAGTCCATGGGGTCACAGAGTTGGACACAACTGAAGCAAGGTCTGTTTCGAGCAAAAGGCAAGAAAATGCCTTTGCAGTGTGGGCTGCAAAGAAGAGAAAAGGACTCAAAGCTCTCATGTGTTCCTGTGTGGTTTTTTTCAAAAAGATATTTATTTGTTTATTTGGCTGCACGGGGTCTTTGTTGCAGCCTGTGAACTCTTGTGCTGAGTGCTAATTCACTTAAGGTGCGTCCGACTCTATGTGACCCCATGGACTGTAGCCTGCCTGGCTCCTCTGTCCATGGGATTCTCCAGGCATGAATACTGGAGTGGGTTGCCATTCCCTGCTCCAGGAACTCTTAGTTGTGGCATGTGGGATCTAGTTCCCTGGCCAGGGATGGAACCCAGGCTCCCTGCATTGGGAGCGTGGAGTCTTAGCCAGCAGACCACCAGGGAAGTCCCTTTGTGTGATTTTAAATCAGGCACTGAGGCGTGGCAGACAGCTCTTCTAACCCTGTGCAGCGTGCATTCCACACCTATCCTATAGCTCCCGCCAGCGTGGAGACCGCTCCTGCCCTCGGTGCCTCTGAAATCGGCCAAGCGCTCAGATCTCCTGAGGACTCATGCCGCCTGCACACATGCTTGTACATACTTGGGGGTGGAGAGAAGAGAAAAAAACATGGGTGGTCTGCTTTAAATCCTTCGTTGTTAGGACCCAGAGCTTAGCTTTTAACCAAATGGTCTTAGCTCTTAACCAAATGGGCCTTTATGTGTTGGTCTGTGGGCTTCCCCCTTGGCTCAGTGGTAAAGAATCCGCCTGCAACGCAGGAACCTCAGGAGACCCAGGTTCGACCCCTGGGTTGGAAGAATTGATGGAGGAGGGCATGGCAACTCACTCCAGCATTCTTACCTGGAGAATCCCATGGACAGAGGAGCGTGGCTGTCTATAGTCCATGGGGTTGCAAAGAGTTAGACATGACTGAGGTGACTTAGCATGCACACACATGTTGGTCTGTGTCTTCGGTTGCTGCAAATTCAGCTTCTCTACTACTCTGGGAGCTCCATGACTTCTCTACTACCCTGGGAGCTCTATGAAATGGAGATCATGTCTCCTGGATCTGCCCCTGTGACCCCCTCTCCCCAGGGCCTTAGCACAGTGCCTGGCACTTAATACATGCTCCCTAACAATGCTTGATGAGTGAATGAGTGACCACAGGCTGCTGTTTCCAGAAGAAAAATGACAACAGGAGACACCGCCTTGCGGGAGTTTGGCAGGGATATTGTAGCAATGCAGGGATCTCTGAGACAGAGTATAATTCTAACGGGGCTTCTGCCCTGAACAAATTAGTAAGATGGGTGTTCAGAGTCGCCTGTGAAAAGCGGCTGGTAAGCGCTCAGCAGAGGAAAATGCGAGCTGGCCAGGAGTGAAGTGTGAAGGTTGCTGTGAGTGCGGAAATCCCCGGGCCACCCCTTCTGATTCATTCACACATTATCACCTGATGGTCTTGGCCTTGATAAGGTTGGCTGAAATAAGCAGAGCAGCCTCTCCTCTCCACCCGCTCTATACGTCTGCACTCTGCAGCGGGGCCGGGCAAGCGTGGGGCGCCCTGCATTTCACACAGTAACCTAGGGGAGCATCCCGTCACACGGCATCACACCAGTGGGGACCTCGTATCTCGTGTCTTAGAGTGTGTGTAGACAACACACTTCTCACAGTCAGAGCCTTGGTTACTTGGAACACATACTCTAATGCTGGGGTTTTTCGTTGTTGATAACATGCTCATTGTTGTAAATCAGTGGGTGTAGAGAAAACATGGCATTCTTTTTGGTTGCTCAGACCTTTGCCCTGAAGGAGAATTTTCTGGCTTATCACTTCAGGCAAAGATTTCATGCCATTATCTTCTTATTCAGGTAATTGGTAAACATTTCTTCACAAATATGCAGATAATACAGTGTAATATGCAGATTTTACACTTGGCAAAAATGCTTTAAAAATGGCATCTAGGTAATTGCTTTCAGTTCAGTTCAGTTGCTCAGTCGTGTCCAACTCTTTGCGACCCTGTGAACTGCAGCACGCCAGACTTCCCTGTACATCACCTACTTCCGGAGCTTGCT
Source organism: Bubalus bubalis (assembly GCF_019923935.1). Classification (NCBI taxonomy): domain Eukaryota; kingdom Metazoa; phylum Chordata; class Mammalia; order Artiodactyla; family Bovidae; genus Bubalus; species Bubalus bubalis. The sequence goes on from NC_059175.1 coordinate 56,447,738, forward strand.
CATGTCCATCGAGTCAGTGATGCCATCCAACCATCTCGTCCTCTGTCATTCCCTTCTCCTGCCTTCAATCTTTCTCAACATTGGAGTCTTTTCTAGAGAGTCAGCTCTTTGCATCAGGTGACCAAAGTATTGGAGCTTCAGCATCAGTCCTTCCAATGAATATTCAGGATCGATTTTCTTTACGATAAACTGGGTTGATCTCTTTGCTGTCCAAGGGACTCTCAAGAGTCTTCTCCAACACCACAGTTCAAAAGCATCAATTCTTTGGTGCTCAGCTCTCTTTATAATCCAACTCTCACATCCATACATGACTACTGGAAGACCTTAGCTTTCATGAGACGAAATTTTGTTGGCAAAATAATGACTCTGCTTTTTAATATGCCGTCTAGGTTGGTCATAGTTTTTCTTCCAAGGAGCAAGCATCTTTTAATTTAGGTAATTGCTTTAGGGGAGATCAGCCCTGGGTGTTCTTTGGAAGGAATGATGCTAAAGCTGAAACTCCAGTACTTTGGCCACCTCATGTGAAGAGTTGACTCATTGGAAAAGACTCTGATGCTGGGAGGGATTGGGGGCAGGAGGAAAAGGGGACGACAGAGGATGAGATGGCAGGATGGCATCACCGACTCGATGGACGTGAGTTTGAGTGAACTCCAGGAGTTGGTGATGGACAGGGAGGCCTGGCGTGCTGTGATTCATGGGTCACTAAGAGTCGGACACGACTGAGCAACTGAACTAACTGAACTGAACTGAATTGCTTTAGGTGTTCCCTTTATCATCTGCATGGAGACCCAGCATGAGGGAACTGAAAGGAAAAAAAAAAAAAAAACATGAAAAAGGAAAAACATTTTGAACACTAATGAGTCAATTAAGATGAAACCTCTGATGTCCTGGGAAACTGCATCACTACCCTGATACCCACAGAAGTGAGTGACAGACAGGCTACTGATATTCAGTGTCACTGGGTCTCCATTGGACGCTGTGCAGGCGTGCTAAGTTGCTTTATTCATGTCCGATTCTTTGCAACCCTTTGGAAAATAGACTGCCAGGCAGCTCTGTGCATGGGATTCTCCAGGCAAGAATATTGGAGTGGATTGCCATGCCCTCCTCCAGGGGATCTTCTCAACCCAGGGATCGAACCCATGTCTCTTATGTCTCCTGCATCGGCAGGCAGGTTCTTTACCACTAGCTCCATGTGGATATCAGGATGCATCTCAGTGTCTGCCTTCCTGTGTCTGTTTTTAAAGGATGGTTTCTAAGACCAAGGAGGATGTGGCCTATTCCCTCCAGCCTAGTGGCTTAAGTCCTCTAACAGTGTGCAGGGCCCAGAAGGGCCGATGGTTCCCAAGGATGCAGCTTCCTCATGTTGGAAAGGAACCTTGCAGCGGGAGGAGGAGCACAGACCTTCCTAACCAGGTTGCTGGCCGCACGCACTCTAGGGAAAGCCCGACACAGGCTGTCCACTGCCTCGTTTGTTGGGAGAAATCCTGTCTAATGCCTGGGGGATCTTGTTCCCCACCCCCCTCCCCTGCATTCCTCTCTAGCCCGCCCCCTCCTGTGCTCATCACGTGCCTCTCCGTATCACCCTGTCCTTGACCTGTCCTGACAGCATCCATCACATTACTTTGTAATTGCCCCTTGATTTGTCTTGTCTTCCCCACCAGACAGACCTGGTGATAACAGGGAGCTTTTCTAATCTTTGCCTTCCTGCTGTCTGGCCTATAATTGCCATCAATAAACACTTATTAGATGAATCAGTCATGTAGCCGAATGATAGAATTAATAAGCAACTCAGATGAGTCTAGAGTGGCGCTATGAGCAACGAGTGATTCAGCAGAAGAAACACAGCCCTGGCTCAGCCCGTTTCCACGTCCCTCCTGTGGCCTTGAGCAAGATGCTGCAGCTCTCTGTCTCTTTTTTCCTCTGTGAAATGGAATTGGAACAACACCTTCCCTAAGATGTTCCAAGGATTACATGAAATAACGAACATAAAGCACTTGATCCATAGTAAGCAGTCCTTGGTGCCGTTTTTATCAAGAGGAGAACTGGCCAGCCGTAATGAAGGATAAAAAATGAAAGAATATACAGTATTTGTCTTTCTCTTTCTGACTTACTTCACGCTTTAGAATAGTTTCTAGGTTCAGCCACCTCATTAGAACTGAATTAAATGCATTCCTTTTTATATAGCTAAGTAATATTCCATTGTGTACCACAACTTCCTTATCCATTCATCTGTGATGGACATCTAGGTTGCTTCCACATCCTAACTATTTTAAATAGTGCTGCAGTGAACGTTGGGGTCCATGTGTCTTTTTCAGTTATAGTTTCCTCAGGATAGGATGATTGAGGGACTAGCATGGAAGCATGTATATTACCATATGTAAAATAGATAGCCAGTGGGAATTTGATGTATGACACAGGGAGCTCAATTCAGTGCTCTGTGATAGCTAGAGGGACCGGGGGCTGGGGGGAGAGGTAGGGAGGTGGGGAGAGGTGGAGAGGGGCACTCAAGAGGGAGGGGACACAGGTATACCTTTGGTTGATTCGTGTTGATGTATGGCAAAAGCCATCACAATATTGTGGAGTAATTATCCTCCAATTAAAAAATAATAAAACATAAAAAACATTAAAAAAAAATGAAAGAATAGGAAGCCTAAACATCAGTTCAGTCGCTCAGTCGTGTCCGACTCTTGGCGACTGCAGCACGCCGGGCCTCCCTGTCCATCAGCAACTCCCGAAGCTTGCTCAAACTCATGTCCATCGAGTCGGTCATTCATTTCTTATATTGATATTCCACTGAGAGTTAGAGAAAGGAAAGATCGTTGTGATTGGAGAGAGCAACATGGAAAACGTGAGACTGAATCTCTGTTTCTCATGTGTGTTTTTAAAGCCAACACGTAGGACAGTCAGAACCCCCGCGCTGTCCTCTGTGTTTTGCATATGACAGTATCTCGTTTAATCTTACACGCTCAGTCTAATCCACTTACAAGTGCCTTAAGTCTTTGAGGTCCCTGTTGGCAGTACTTTTATGATCCTCATTGCACAGACGAGGAAACAGGCGGAGAGGTCAAGTCGCTTGCTCGAGCTTACCCCACTGGTGGGTGATGGAGCCGCATCAGGACCCAGGCAGGCTGCCTGCGGGGGTCACTGGGTACTACTGCCCAAGGAACATGCCGTGTGCCCAGCACAGCGAGGGGACCAGACACCAGCAGGTTTGCTGCTGGGGGTGAGGACTCACAGTGGCATTGGAAGTAAACAACATTTGGCAACAGAGGAGAGGTTGATGGTCGGGGTGGGTTTCCTGGAAGTGGAGTGGGGGATGGAGATGAGCTACAGCACGTTTGTCTGGATCAAGACCTGGGAGGGTGGGGCAGAGGGAAGAGGGCAGGGAAGAAGTGGAGCTGCCACTTGGCCCAGCCTTCTGGGCGGGGAGGACGGTATCAGATGATGGGAGACCGTGAACATCACCGTGTGCAGGCTGAGGTGAATGGGAGAGGCTGAGGATGGTATCCATGAACTTCAAGGTTAAATTTCACCCTCTGCCCAGTTCCACGGGTGGAGGCACAGGGGTTCGTCAGTGTGTGCAGTCAAGGAGATGAACAATGAAAGCAGTGAGACATCTGGGGGGTCCCAAGATGGTCCATATTCTCTGAGGTTCAGTTGCTTCTGAAAAATGCCTCCAGACGACCCTTCTGTTGTCTTCGGTGGGCTGAAGTGTTAAGTCACTCAGTCGTGTCCGTGTCCACTCAGTTTGTGACCCCGTGGATTGTAGCCCACCAGGCTGCTCTTTCCATGAAATTTTCCAGGCAAGAATACTGGAGTGGGTTGCCATTTCCTCCTCCAGGGGACCTTCCCGAACTGGGGATTGAACCTGAGTCTCCCAAACTGCAGGCAGATTCTTTACCGCCTGAGCCACCAGGGTGGGCTGGTTCAAATCAGAGGCGGATCCAGGAAAAGAAAGTTTCTGGTTTGTTCAGTTACCACATTAACAGCGACTGCTACAGCTTTGATTTGCACCTGATATGATAAGAGACTAATTATATGACAGGGTGACCCACATGGCAGGACGATTTCGGTCATAGCAACACAATATTTACCTGGACTGCACACCATCCAGCTGCTAAGTCAAGATGCAATCTTTTCCAGGGACTCGGCCAATGCAGTGAAAAACAGCCTTCCTTGTTCCTCACACAAGCTCTCTCCAGTTCTAGGAAGCATGACAGGTTATTTTCTTGTCATCTGCAGATTTAGAATTTATTTACTGATGACCTTTTCCATAAGTATTTTTATATTAAAAGAAAATATCCATTTGAAAGTATGATCAATGACAGGACACCAAAATATAGTATCCTGACTTTGTTTTTTCTTTGTAGATTTGTAAAGGTAGAATTTCACACTTTTGGGGGGTAGATTTTTATCTGACTACATATATCTGTGTGGGGAAATTTTTGAAAATACTTGAAAATCACAAAAGAAAATAGAAACTGTAGAGACAATTGCTATAAATATTGGGTTCCTTCCAACAGTTCCTTCCTGTTGGTTTTCTTTAATCAATTAAAAATACCACATACTCTAACTGGTGGTGGGGGTGTGTTTAAAAAACAGAGGTTTGCCAACTGTGGCCTACATTTGTTCCTTTACATGTTGTCTGAGCTACAGTTATTTGGTCACTAAGTCGTGTTTGACTCTTTGGGACCCCATGAACTGCAGCACACTAGGCTTCCCTGTCCTTCACTATCTCCCCAAGTTTGCTCGAATTCATGTCCATTGAGTTTGTGATGCTATTTAACCATCTCATCTTTTGCCATCCCCTTCTCCATTTGCCTTCAGTCTTTCCCAGCATCAGGGTCTTTTCCAGTGAGTTGACTCTTCAAATCAGGTGGCCAAAGTATTGGAGCCTCAGCTTCAGCATCAGTCCATCCAGTGAATATTCAGGGTTGATTTCCTTTAGGATTGACTGCTTTGATCTCCTTGATGTCCAAGGAACTCTCAAGAAGCTTCTCCAGCACCACAATTGGAAAGCATCAATTCTTCAATGCTCAGCCTTTTTTATGGTCCAGCTCTCACATTCGTACATGACTACTGGAAAGCTGAGCTACAGTAGTGAAGTTGATTAGCTGTGATAGAGACCATATGGCCCACAGATTTGAAAATATTTAGTGTGGGGCCATTTTGCAGAGTTCTCAAAGCTTTTTTAATATGTCAAGTATCCTAGGCCATTAGCTATTCTTTAAAAACGTGCTTTTAAGGACTTCATGGGGGTCAGGTGTATAGACTGAAGTCATATGTGGTTTCCTCTTATTTGTATTTCACAAGTTTGGTCCATACGGAGACCTGCTTGGCTCCATCTCCAGAATGTGACCTAGACCCCCAAACCCCACTCTGTCATCCCCTTGGACCTGGGCCAGATCTTACCCCTGACTGACCCCCGCACTTCCTCTTAACTCTGAAAAGGGGTCTTCATGTAGCAGCCAGGACTATTTTGATGATTTCTCCTTCCATTCAGAATACAATTCATACGCAACATAAGGGCACCTCGAACGTGTGTTGGCCCTCCTTTCCATCGCCAGATCCAGGAAAAGTTTTAGGCCGCCTTGCCTACGCCAGCTTCCTGGAATGAACAGAAAGGGTCCAGTTTTTGACTTGTAGTAATTGTGAAATCACTGTTGGCTCACTGTGTTGATAAATATAAAATCACAACTCATTTGCATAACATCTTATGCATATTTAGTTTCAAAATGCTGTTTTTCCTCTTCTCCCTTCACGTCAATTTTATTAAAATGAGGGCCAGTTTTTGGCCTTAACACATTTTCCAGAACAAGTTATTTTCTTTCCTGAGTTGTGATAGAGGACTAAAGTCATGGATATTGATCCAAGCTATAAACAGCTATTTCAGTCAATCACTTTTACACTCTGTATTTATCCCTCTCCCTCCTGTTTTATTGAGATATAATAACCATACTACTTTGTATAAGTTTCAGGTATATAAGGTAATTATTCAGTACACATACATATTACCAAACAAAGTTAACATCCATTGCCATACAGTTGGACTTCCCTGGTGGCTCAGTGGTAAAGAATCTACCTGTCAAGCAGGAGACTCAGGTTCAGTCCCCTGGAGGAGGAAATGGCAACCCTCCCCAGTGTTCTTGCCTGGAGAATCCTACTGATAGGAGTCTGGCGGGCTGTAGTTCACAGGGTCACAAGAGTCGGACACGATTTAGTGACTAAACAACAGCAGCCATACAGTTGCAGGTTTTTTTTAGTATTCGTTCCTCACTTACTTGTTTGGCTGCACTGAGTCTTAGTTGTGGCACTGGAGATCTTTAGTTTCAGCACGTGAACTCTTAGTTGCGGCATGTGGGATCTACTTCCCTGGCCAAGGGTCGAACCTGGGCCCCTTGCACTGGGAGCACAGAGTCTTAAACACTGGACTATCAGGGCAGTCCCCACTTATCGTTTTTTTTTGATGACAAGAATTTTTAAGGTTTACTCTCTTAGCAACTTTCAAATATATAATATAGTGTGATTAACTATAGTGACCACGCTATATGTTACATCCCCAAGATTTGTTTATCTTATAACTGAAAGTTTGTACCTTTTGTCCACTTTGACCCAATTCCCTTCCCACAACCCCCATCTCTGGAGAATTGCATGGCTCCATCTTTGGCACACGAATACTTAGTATAATAATTTTCTTAAAACTTTTCATTTTGTATTGGGGTATAGCTGATTAACAATATTGTGATAGTTTCAGCTGGACAGTGAAGGGACTCAGCCACACATATGCATGTATCCATTCTTCTCCAAACTCCCTTCCCATCCAGGCTGCCACATAACATTGAACAGAGATCCATGTGCTAGTATATTGCTTTTTGGAGAAATTTATGCTAAGCTTAAGTTACGATAACACAGCCACTTAAGCTGTGAAGTTGCACACTCCAAAATAATTAAGAAATCTGTGCTAAATGTGTTTTTAATTTGTTATTATTTTTTGCCCATCTCTTTAATTAGTGTTATTATTGTTTTTACCCACCCTGGCAATCAGGCAACTGCTGTGACATCTAAAAGCTTCCCAAACCAGCCTTGACTGATGTCATTTCAGTCATTTTTCCTCTCCTAGTGCTTTTCTATTCAAAATTTTAAAGTTGAGTTCACAGCCCTGGTCTGTGACAGATTACAGACATGTGACAGCTCCTTGTTTGGAGGGATTTGTTGTCGTTGTTCAGTCGCCCAGTCATGTCCGACTCTTTGTGACCCCATGGACTGCAGCATGCCTAGCTTCCCTGTCCCTCACCATCTCCTGGTGCTTGCTCAAACTCATGCCCTTTAAGTCAATGATGCCATCCAACCATCTCATCCTCTGTCGCCCCTTCTCCTCCTGCCTTCAGTCTTTCCCAGCATCAGGGTCTTTTCCAGTGAGTCAGTTCTTCACATCAGGTGGCCAAAGGATTGGAGCTTCAGCTTCAGCATCAGTCCTTCCAAGAATATTTAGGGTTTTCTTTAGGATGGACTGGCTTGATCTCCTTGAAGTCCAAGGGACTCTCAAGAGTCTTCTCCAGCTTGAAATCATCTTTTAGAGGGATAATTCCTAGCACAATGCAGCAAAGCATGTTTTAAAGAACTGTGCCTGTTTGGGGGCCTGTGGGCATGCATCCAGTGAAGCCTACTTTTCAGGCCGATGCCCCTAGAGGAACCTCAGTTTTGCCCTTCGGGTTTGTAATCCTGTGCCATCGCAGAGACCCCAGAAACAGCTGTTTCTCATTGTTGGGGAGCCTCCCTGTGAACCCCTTCTGTGACAGCAGCTGCACTTGATGGGAGGAGAAGTGGACCCCCAGCTCACCCTGGAAGACACGTGGACACGTGGTGTCCCTGCTTGCACACCCATCGAGGCTGGTGTGGGAAGACATGTTGCTTCCTGGCCTCTGTTCCAGCCCCTGACACAGCCCATCCCTTGCTCTTTGATGCCTTTGGACCGAGGCGGTGTGTACATTCTTATTGCTCCTGATGAACACAGAAGCTGGGTCAGGGGGATTCTTCACCTCTCATGGGCCTCTCCAGCTTTCAGTACAGTGTAGGATTTCATTGTCATGTGTTAAGTCAAGTTTGATATAAAATTCACATTGGTTTTAAATAAGCAGATCAGAAAGCCATCCCTGGCAGCATAAATCTGCTGTGAAAACGTATGATGAACTGTGTGTATGATGTTGCCATGGTTTTGATGCTAAAAGTAGGTGCAGGTGAAGAAGCCAAGTCTCCTTTCCATTTTTAAACTGTGGACTTCCTCTGTACTCAAAATAGGAAAGACACATGAAACGTCAGGACGCATGGCACACGTGGAAAGGAAATCTGAACTTGGTTATAAACCTGGACGTTTTATGAGAGTAAGGAAAAAATAGCAGGTGGTCATGGTTTTGTAAGAACGTGCTGGTGTGCAGATGGCTCACCTCCGAGGACACTGCTCACCACCAGTGGCACCCCCCAGGGGGGCACACACAGCACCCCCACCTCACCCATGTCTGTGGAAATGGACATGCATGTGTGGAGCACAGGCTTTTGCTCCTGTGTCTGCCCACCTCTGACTTCTGAGTTCAGTCTCCATATCGTCCCTTGGCTGGTGCTTACACTGAGTGGGAAGGAAGCAAGATGATGTTGGGGGAGTTCAGGTGCACTGTGGTTGATCCTAAGCCCAGCTGGAGAGTGAGGGCTGGAGTTGGACCAGTCAAGGGGGGAGCAAAGAGGTGGCCTCTCTAGGTCTCTTAAGGGGCTGGAGGAGGAGTCGTGGAAGAGGGCAGGGTGGGCAGAGTTGGCAGCTGAACAGTTTGTACAACAAAAAGTCCATCATATAGCTCTGGATTATGGCTTTCCTGGTGGCTTAAATGGTAAAAGAATCTGCCTGCAATGCAGGAGACCTAGGGTTGGATTCCGGGGTCATGAAGATTCCCTGGAGAAGGGAATGGCAACCCACTCCAGTATTCTTGCCTGGAGAATTCCGTGGACAGAAGAGCCTGACTGGCTACAGTCCATGGGGTCACAAAGAGTCAGACTTGACTGAGCGACTGACATACATACACATGAACACTCTGAGTGCTCATGAGTCTGCCCTGATTGATATACATGAATAGATGAGTCAGTGAGGGAAGGAGGAAAGGCAAGTCTTCCTTCCAGAAGAATTCTGAAGAGTTGAAGTTGCTCCCCCTACCTTCAGGAGATAAGCTGTGTCCCTTGGGCTCCACCCACCACCCCCCCCGAATGTGGGTGGGACTTGGATTTGCTTTCCAAGACCAGAGTATGGAAAGGGAAAAACGATAACTTTGCAATGGGGAAACCTGGCAGACATGCTGTGTAATCTCAGTGATCAAGTGACTGTCACCCGGGAGAAGTCATGTGGACATCAGGAAAGCCCCGGTGTGATGGGAAGGGCCCTTCTCCTCCGGTGTCATCTTGCCCCCAAATCCATAGTGAAAGTCACTCAGTCGTGTCTGACTCTCTGTGACCCCATGGACTATACAGTCCTTGGAATTCTCCAGGCCAGAATACTGGAGTGGGTAGCCTTTGCCTTCTCCAGGGGATTTTCCCAACCCAGGGATCGAACCCAGATCTCCTGCATTGCAGGCGGATTCTTTACCAGCTGAGCCACCAGGGAAATCCATAGCCTCAGTCGACTCACGAGACAAATATCAGAAAGATCCAAACTGAGGGCATCCTATAAAATTACCTGATAGCTACGAAGTAGCCGTCACAGCTGTCGAGGTAAAGGGACTTCCCTGATGGCCCTGTGCTCCCACGGCAGGAGGCCCCGGTTTGATCCCTAGTTGGGGAAGTTCCACATGCCGTGCAGTGTGGTCATAAAAAAACAAAGACAAAAAACATGTCTAGGTAGGAAACCAAGGGAAGAGGAGCAGCTCTCCCGGACCACAGAAGCTCAGGGGGTATCATGATTGAATGTACTGTGATGCCCTGATGGGATCCTGGAAGAGAAAAAGGACATTAGTGGAAGAAACTAAAAATAAAATCTGGTGATCATAGTCACCTACTGATGCTGGCATGTGGTTCTGACGGACGTGCCATGGTAACGTAAGATGTTAACCCACGGGAATCTAAGTGAGGGGGTTGGGCAGGCGCTCTGGGTACTATCTTCGTGGCTCTTCTGTAAATCTCAAATCATTCCCAAATGAAAACGTTATTAAAACAAAACATGTTTGTTATGCTTATAGGAGTGAGGGGCTGGGTCCCGGGGGAAGCCCTTCATGGGGAATCATTGTAGAGGCTGGAGATCAGAGATGAACCCTGTCAGTTTTGGGTTTTTTTTAAAGATTTTTTTTTTTTAATGTGGGCCATTTTTTGAAAGTCTTTATTGAATTCCTTACAGTATTGCTTCTGTTTTATGTTTTGGTATTTGGGCCATGAAGCATGTGGAATCTTAGCTCCCCAGCCTGGGACGGAATCCACACCCCCAGCCTTGTCAGGCGAAGTCTTAACCCCTGGGTGACCGGGGAAGTCCCTACCCTGTCAGTCTCAATGGACCCAGTTTCTCTGCTAAGGCTTCCTTCAGGTTCACCTTTTGGATTTGTTTCACTGGGTTTTTAAAATGCATTGCTTTTTGCCAGTCATTGAGAGGGCTTTACTCATGCATGCTAGAAACAAACTCACTCAGGGCTGCCTTATCTGGAACCTTGAGGTGGCCTGAAGGAGAGATACTGCGTTTCTGAGAGGCCAGGTTTATTATCAGGAGGGCAGACAGCAGTTGAGGTGATAAGGAGATGCTGGTCCTATAGTTTACTGGAGGGAGCCACCCTGCCACGAGAAGCAGATAGGGGTCTCTGCAGTGAAGGTTCTCTCTCTCTCTCAAAATTTATTTATTTATTTTAATTGGAGGCTAATTACAATATTGTGGTGGTTTTTGCCATACATTGACATGAATCAGCCATGGGTGTACATGTGTTCCCCATCCTGAACCTCCCTCCCACCTCCCTCCTCATCCCATCCCTCTGGGTCATCTCAGTGCACCAGCCCTGAGCACCCTGTCTCATGCATCAAACCTGGACTGGCGATCTATTAGGGAAGGCTCTCTTTACTGATGAAGACCAGAAAGAGACAAAGGTCTGTCTAGTCAAAGATGTCGTTTTTCCAGTAGTCATGTACAGATGTGAGAGTTGGACCATAAAGAAGGCTGAATGCCGAGGAATTGATGCTTTCAAATTGTGGTGTTGGAGAAGACTCTTGAGACAGTAAGGAGATCAAGCCAGTCCATCCTAAAAGAAGTCAGCCCTGAATATTCTTTGGAAGGACTGATGCTGAAGCTGAGGCTCCAATACTTTGGCCACCTGATTCGAAGAACTGACTCACTGAAAAAGACCCTGATGCTGGGAACGATTGAAGGCAGGAGGAGAAGGGGATGACAGAGGATGAGATGGTTAGTTGGCATCACTGAATAAAAAGACATGAGTTTGAGCAAACTCTGGGTGATAGCAAAGGACAGGGAACCCTGGCGTACTGCAGTTCATGGGGTTGCAGAGTCAGATGTGACTGAATGACTGAACAACAAGAACAGCAGATACCCAGCTTTTCTTGTAGCAAACATTTCTAAAGGGACTGATTCGTCTCCAGAAATGCCTGGAGGCCATCGGATGCTAGCCAGGCTTGGAGAACATTCCCAGAAATGCAGTTACCTGGAGGGGAGGTTCTTTCAGTGTCTGAGATCTCTCAGCCCTCCCCAAGGCCAGGGCAGCAGGTGGAACTCATCCAGCCAAGGCCACAAGGGTGTCAGTTGATGCGTGGTAAAATGGGACTTGAAAGGGATTCTCTGGTCCCTGGCCCATATCCTCAAAGCTAATAATGATTAACTAGTACAAGGCTATGGAGCTGGATAGTCTCCATTTCAGTTTGGCTTCTCCACCAAATACTGGGTAAATGTACAACCAAGAAGCATCTTATCAGGTGCTATTTAAGGAATGAAAACTACTTTTTAACACTGACTTAGCAACATGTGATAAGGAAGATTAACAGATGAAAGTGTTACATAATCCTTGGTTAAACATAGGTTGTAATTACCCTCTGTTTTTCATTGTGTTTTTTTATTAATTAATTTATTTTTAATTGGAGGAGATGCAGATGTAGAGAACAGATTTGTGGACACAGTGGAAGGAGAGAACGGGACGAATTGAGAGAGGATCGTGGAAACGGATATGTTCAGTTCAGATGCTCAGCCCTGTCTGACTCTTTGCGACCCCATGGACTGCAGCATGCCAGGCTTTCCTGTCCATCACCAACTCCTGAAGCTTGCTCAAACTCATGTCCATTGAGTCGGTGATGCCATCCAACCATCTCATCCTCTGTTGTCCCCGTCTTCTGCCTTCAATCTTTCCCAGCATCAAGGTCTTTTCCCATGAGTCAGTTCTTCGCGTCAGGTGACCAAAGTATTAGAGCTTCAGCTTCAGCATCAGTCTTTCCAGTGAATATTCAGGACTGATTTCATTTAGGATTGATTTTTTTGATCTCCTTGCTGTCCCAGGGACTCTCAAAAGTCTTCTCCAGCACCACAGTTTAAAAGCATCAGTTCTCCAGTGCTCAGCTTTCTTTACAGTCCAACTCTCATCCATACACGACTACTGGAAAAGCCACAGCTTTGACTATATGGACCTTTGTTGGCAAGGTAATGTCTCTGCTTTCTAATATGCTCATTACCATATGTAAAATGGATAGCCAGTGGGAATTTGCTGTATGACCCAGGGAGCTCAACCTGGTGCTCTCTACAATGTATTTTTAAGTGCAAGAGATAAGTTTTGGCTTGAGCTGTGTGCCACTCTTATTTGAGTCACTCCATGCTTTACCATCTACAAAGACCTCTGTCTCTACGATTTGTGGCTTTAGAAATTTTCCATTTCCTTATGTTTACTAAGAGCAGTAAGACCTGCCAGAGTTCTTTCTCTCCTACGGCTATTTGTCCTAACTTTCTTGGAACCAAAGATTCTCTGTCAAGGACTTTTAACCCCTGAAATACACATAGAGCCTGAGAAAGGAGCTTTCAATAAGCATGCAAAATTATTCAGAAACAGGATTGTTATTCTTCAGGATTATTCTATGAAGGGAAGCTTGAACCAATAGTGACATTGCAAGCCTTGGGAATTTGATTTCTACCATATCTGTACTCCTGCTGGAGTTTTATACAATTGGGAGGGGAGGAGTTTGAAAAGGATGGGAGGGAGAAGAGATAAAGAAATAACCCATCTGATAGAGAAGAGCATCAACAATGTTCTAAAGAAGGCATGAGGAAGTAAGTGGGAATGAAACCAGTCACCATTGACAACAGGTCCTTGGAGAAGCACAAATAGGACTTCGGAGAGACCCTGTTAAGTGCATTGAAATGGGTCTCAGTAAATGATACACCAGTAGTCATTTATGAATGTGAGAGTTGGACTATAAAGAAAGCTGAGCACCAAAGAATTGATGCTTTTGAACTGTGGTGTTGGAGAAGACTCTTGAGAGTCCCTTGGACTGCAAGGAGATCTAACTAGTCTATCCTAAAGGAGATCAGTCCTGGGTGTTCATTGGAAGGACTGATGTTGAAGCTGAAACTCCAGTACATTGGCCACCTGATGCAAAGAGCTGACTCATTTGCAAAGACCCTGATGCTGGGAAAGATTGAGGGCAGGAGGAGAAGGGGACAACAGAGGATGAGATGGTTGGATGGCATCACCAACTCAATGGACATGAGTTTGGATGGACTCCAGGAGTTGGTGATGGACAGGGAGGCCTGGCATGCTGCAGTCCATGGGGTCGCAAAGAGTCGGACATGACTGAGTGACTAAACTGAACTGAACTGAACTGACACACAGACACACAACCCAGGCCAGTGAGACAGGGTGATGTGCCTCATGAGGTCCCAGCACCTGGCTGGTTTCCCAGAGTCCTCTTTTCCTCGCTCTTCCTTAAGCAGTTGCCAGGCAGCCTCTTCTTCCTCTCTAGGTATCCTGAGGCTACTCCTGTCCCCGGAATTCACCGTCCCTTTTCTGCTCTTCCCCAACTGCCATCACCCCACCGTGAATCCGCCGAATGAATCGGCAAATGGTTACTTGTGTTGTTTACACTTTCCTTCATAGTTTCAAATAGTCATTCACTTCTAAAAATCACAATTTAAAATTTAACAACACATAATGAACTTTTATTAAGAAACACATAAGCCAAACCTATGGTTTTTCTAGTAGTCATGTATGGATGTGGAAGCCGGACGATAAAGATTCTGGCTAAGCGCCGAAGAATTGATGCTTTTGAATTGTGGTGCTGGAGATCAAACCAGACTGCAGGGCGATCAAACCAGTCAATCCTAAAGGAAATCAACCCTGAACATTCATTGGAAGGACTGATGCTGAAGCTGAAGCTTTGGCCACCTAATGCAAAGAGCTGACTCATTGGAAGAGACCCTGATGCTGGGAAAGACTGAAGGCAAAAGAAGGGGATGACAGAGAATGAGATGGTTGGATGGCATCATTGACTCAATCGACATGAATCTGAGCAAACTTCTGGAGAGAGTGAAGGACAAGGGTGCCTGGCATGCTGTAGTCCATGGGGTGGCAAAGACTTGGACACGACTTCGTGACTGAGCAGCAACAACAAGAAGCAAGGACCTACTTACTCTACAGCACAGAGAACTATATTCAGAGTCTTGTGATAACCTCTAATCAAAAGAATCTGGACAAGAACGTTATATATATGTATATACACATATGTGTATATATGTATTGTGTATATATATATATATATATATATATATATAAAACTGAATCACTTTGCTGTACGTCTGAAAGTAACACAACATGGTAAATCAAATATACATCAATAAAAAGATTTTGATTTAAACTTCAGAGCATCAGATACAGCCCCACAGAGATCAGCATGAGCAAAATGTACTGGTATAGGACCCACCTCTTGTGGGCTCTTGGGTCTTTCACTGTGCTTCCTCCCTCCTCCCTACCCTAAAACTTCTCTCTACTCCTTCACCCCCTTTTCCCTTCAGCCATTTGCTGATTCTTCTCCCATAGTTTGATCCTTCCACTCCTGCGTGCTGGCTCCTCCTTTGTCCCTGGGGCAGCTGCATCCACAAATGTCCAAACCACAGTTTCCAGACAGCTTTGCTCCAGCAGTATCTTTTTTAGGAAAGGACGCAGTTCAATCCGCGATGACAAGTCACACGATGCATGTGGTATGGACCAGACTGGAAAGGTGTGAGAGGCATTCCCTAGCTAAACTGAATGATCTGTGGCACAGACTTGGCTCCAGTTGAGGGGCATCCCTGTTGAGACAGTAACAAATTACCAGGTAATGAAAACAAGAATCGAGCACAAATTAGCAGCATGGAAGTTCTGACAAGTAAGAATATGGTAACATGTTGGGTTATCCTACAACTGATGACCTAAACAGGGACACTGATGAGAGTGCAAGGGGTCTGTTATTGATTATACCAGGACAAGAGGTGAAAATGAAGACTGTCCCAGGCTGGAAATAGGATGATTACAGTGGTACCTCCAGCGAAAGGAAGGAGGAGGTTGACCAGAAAGCTGGAGGACAGGCCCTCAGAGGCTCCATGTGTTGGTTACAGAGTACCAGCTATGTTTGGATGAAAAGAAATTTGAGGAAAATGCTTCATAACTCTAAGCATAAAAAAAAATAAAATGGGTAACTGAGTTGTTTTGTTGTTCAATTGCTAAGTTGTGTCTGACCCTGGACTATAGCACACCAGGTTCCTCTGTCCTCCACTGTCTCCCTGAGTTTGCTCAGATTCATGTCCATTGAGTGGGTGATGCTATCTAACCATCTCATCCTCTGTCACCCCCTTCTTCTTTTGCCTTCAGTCTTTCCCAGCATCGGGGTCCTTTCCAATGAGTTGACTCTTCACATCAGGTGGCCAAAGTATTAGAGCTTCAGCTTTAGCATCAGTCCTTCCAGTGAATATTCACAGTTGATTTTCTTTAAGATTGACTGGTTTGATCTCCTTGCTGTCTGAGGGCTTCTCAGGAGTCTTCTCCAACACCACAGGTTGAAAGCATCATTTTTTTCTGCACTCAGCCTTCTTTATCCAGTCAACTGTGTTGATTCTGTCCTAATTATTATAAAAAGCAACTGAGAAAAAAAGATTCCCACTTTCTCTTCCTGGCCGTCCAGATGATCCTGGTCACAGTTTTCCATCTGTATTTCATGCAACTCTGGATTTCCAAGGATTCAATTCAGGGGCTGCCTTTGTGCAGAATCGAGTCCGCCTCTCAGTGCCCTGCTCCCAATTAATCCTGAATCACTCTTTTGGGTTGTTGTGTCTTTTATATACAAAGCTTTGTCATAACAGCATTTAGGGAAAATAAGAGTTTTTTTTTTTCACTTGGGAAGCCACGGATCTAGGACAAGTCTCAGTATGACTCCACCAACCAGAAAGCAAGAGATAGATACCATCTCTCAGTGTAAGATGTTATGACTGTTCATCAGATCATCACTACTGAATGACATTATTCACATGGTATACGTGTATAGTCATTTGAGCCTTTTATTCCTTTTTAAGAGGAGAAAGATGTCCTTTTCCATTTTGTTCCAGAAATACATTGGCTTTGATACTAATTGACATCCTTAATCCACTTTTGCAAAGTGCATAATGTATACGCTGACTTCTCACGGGAAACAATTTCTGTGTTGGCGACACCACCTTCTTCTATGAAGAATATGCATTGAAAGTCTTGGGTGGGATTGCCAGGTGGTGCTAGTGGTAAAGAATCCGCCTGCCAATACAGGAGACGTGAGAGACACAGGTTTGATCCCTGGGTCAGGAGAGGAGGGCGTGGCAAACCCACTCCAGTGTTCTTGCCTGGAGGATCCCATGGACAGAGGAGCCTGGCAGGTTACTGGGCTATAGTCCATGGGATCACAAAGAGTCGGACACAACTGAAGTGACTTAACACACACGCATGAAGAAGGTGGAGAAGGGGAATTCTTATCCTCTCAAGTCAGTGGGTGGAGGGAGGGCTGGCTTCTGTTTTCTTTCTCTCGTTCTTTCAGTCAACACGAATCTTTTTCTGAACAGTCAGCTGCTTGTAGATGGGAACTCTTTCTGATCTGGCCTGTGGGAAAAGTCCTGAAGGCCTTGTTTCTCAAGTGAAAGAATATAGATTTTTTTTCTTTTAGTGACAGCAAACCACAGAAAATTTTTTCCCTTCCACTTAAAAGTAACTGTTTTTTCTTTTTCCTACTTTAAGAACATTTTCTTATCAGATGAACCATTTGTATTTGTTGCCGAAAAATGGAAAAACAGGCAAAAAGAATACAAGTTAAAACATTTATTATTTTCTAAAGCTGGAAAAAAACCCCACAATTAATAGCTCAGTGTAGACAATGGCACCCCACTCCAATACTCTTGCCTGGAAAATCCCATGGACGGAGGAGCCTGGTGGGCTGCAGTCCATGGGGTTGCTAGGAGTCAGACACGACTGAGCAAATTCAGTTTCACTTTTCACTTTCATGCACTGGAGAAAGCAATGGCAACCCACTCCAGTGTTCTTGCCTGGAGAATCCCAGGGATGGGGGAGCCGGGTGGGCTGCCGTCTATGGGGTCGCACAGAGTTGGACATGACTGAAGCGACTTAGCAGCAGCAGCAGGTCCTTTGAAACATTTTTCCTTTCTCTCCGCACCCCCTCCTCGGCCCCTCCTCGCTCCTCCTCCCCTTGTCTCCTAGTTTCCCTTTCTTCATTCATATCTTTGTTCAGATATTTTCATCAATATATAACTATATTTTTACATCAATGGGAGGCTATGCATTTTGTTTTCTAGTCTCTTTTTAAAGCTGACTATATTATGGAAAGATTTTCATAATCTCATCCTTTTTATCATAAGATTTCATTGCTCCGAAATATAATTAACCCCTTGCTGATAAACCTCTAAGTTGTTTTGGTGGGGAGGAGTTGCAATTATAAAGAATGCCTGTATTTATTTTATCTCTACATGTTTTTACTTTACATATGATGGATGAAATACATAAAGTATTTGCAAGTCATGTATGTATATCAAAATATATATGAAGATGAAGTCACCATGGATTTGGAGTGTGTGTCCTGCTAGGGGTGCTTGATCACAAACATTTGGTGGGCTCTAGCCAAAACAACAGATGATGCTGGACTGAATTAGGACAATAAGTACAGCGGGCACAGCCTCCAGGGTGGTTACAAATACAGCTAATGTGTTAGAGTAGATAGTACTTAGTGAGAAGTCTCCCCTGGCTGGTGATGGAGAGGGAAGAATGAATATAATCCCCATGTTTTTGTCTTATTTGACCATTTGGAACATTTCTTCACTTACTGATGTAACTAGTACTAACTAATAATATCACCCTAAAATAATATGGTATGTTCTGTTCTAGGAGCTAGGTCTACCACGCTCTGTACTACTGTTGAGAAACAATAATGAACAAGAGGCTAAGATCCCAGGGTATCTCCTAGTTGGGAGGGAGGGATTCAGATAGCTGGCATGTCAACAAGTAGTGAAGATCCACGGAGATGTTGCTAAATTCTATGAAGAAAATGCATCATAAAAATAAGATGGAGAATGATATGGGAAATGATTTTTCTAAAGAAAGAAAGAAAAAGAAGAGGAGAAACAGGAAAGGATAAGGGAGAGCTGGTTGCTGAGAGACAGTGGGTCCTCTCTGGACTTGTTTTTAGAGACGTTTGTGGGAATTCCAGGTATTAAAAGACACACTGAGGCATTTTAAGAGTTTATTTGAACAAAAACATCAATTTGAACCTGGCAGCGCCAAACCAGAAGTGGTTAGGATGCTCCATTGGCGGGAACTGGGGACAAATGAGTCTTTTATAGAGAAGACACAGAAGCAGAGAGAGGAAATCATCTGATTGGCTTTAGCCTAAGTAGTTGCTGACAAAGGTCTTTCTAGTCAAAGCTATGATTTTTCCAGTAGTCATGTGTGGATGTGAGAGTTGGACTACAAAGAAAGCTGAGCACCAAAGAATTGATGCTTTTGAACTGTGGTGTTGGAGAAGACTCTTAAGAGTCCCTTAGACTGCAAGGAGATCCAACCAGTCCATCCTAAAGGAAATCAGTCCTGAATATTCATTGGAAGGATGGATGCTGAAGCTGGAACTCCAATACTTTGGCCACCTGATGTGAGGAACTGGAAAAGACCCTGATGCTGGGAAAGATTGAGGGCAGGAGGAGAAGGGGACAACAGAGGATGAGATGGTTGGGTGGTATCACCGACTCAATGGACATCAGTTTGAGCAAGCTTCAGGAGTTGGTTGGTGATGGACAGAGAAGCCTGATGTGCTGCAGTCCATGGGGTCGAAAGGAGTCGGACACAACTGAGCGACTAAACTGAACTAAGAGCGACTAAACTGAACTAAGTGACTGCCCTTATTTGGGAAATCCTGGTTGGATGTATATGATTAGCTGTTCTTATGTTTCTTAACCTTGCAGCATCTGTAGGCTCAGGTTATGATTGTATTACGTAGGCTTCTAAGGCCTTAGAACCACCTGGATCTGATGGCGTCCTTATTTAATTAATTTAACACAGATTCTGATGCTTAGTAGGCAGTTTTGTGTGGGTACATTTCTAGTAACTGTCAGTAGGGAATAGCAGCTGATATGTAACATTTGCCAGTTTCCATGCCATGGCTAATGCAAGCTACCTCCTTCAGAGCACTGAATGTGGGGTGGTAAGAAATGGTAAGAGTTTTCATGAGCAGATAAGAGGCAGCTTTGGTGCATCACAGCTAGTGGGTGACAGGACTCAAAGCTTCCTCAGGTTATGATAGGGTTATGTCCCGCTAAGTTGAAAATGTTGTAAGTCAAAAATGCATTAATACACCTACCCTACTGAATATTGCAGTTTAGCTGAACTTATATGTGCTCAGAACACTTCCATGAGCCTACAATTGGGCTGCTGCTGCTAAGTCTCTTCAGTCGTGTCTGACTCTGTGCGACCCCATAGACGGAAGCCCACCAGGCTCCCCCGTCCCTGGGATTCTCTAGGCAAGAACACTGGAGTGGGCTGCCATTTCCTTCTCCAATGCATGAAAGGGAAAAGTGAAAGTGAAGTTGCTCAGTCGTGTCCGACTCTTAGCGACCCCATGGACTGCAGCCTACCAGGCTCCGCTATCCATGGGATTTTCCAGGCGAGAGTACTGGAGTGGGGTGCCATTGCCTTCTCCATACAATTGGGCAACATCATCTAAAAAATAAAAATAAAACAGTAGTCGCTCAGTCATGTCCGATTCTTGGCAACCCCTATGGACTGTGGCCTGCCAGGCTTCTCTGTCCCTGGAATTCTCCAGACAAGAATATTGGAGTGGGTTGCCATGTCCTCCTCTAGGGGATCTTCCCAATTCAGGAATTGAACCTGGGTCTCTTGTATTGCAGGCAGATTCTTTACCATCTAAGCCACCAGGGAAGCCCAACGTCATCTAACACAAAGCCTATTTTATAATAAAGTGTTGACTGTCTCATGTAATGTATTGTCCCAGGTGGCACTAATGGTAAAGAACCTGGCTACCAATGCAGGAGACAGAAGAGACACAGGTTCAATCCCTGGGTCAGGAGGATCCCCTGGAGAAGGGCATGGCAATCACTCCAGTATTCTCGCCTGGAGAATCCCATGGACAGAGGAGCCTGGAGGGCTGCAGTCCATGGGGTTGCAAAGAGCTGGACACGACTAAAGCAATTTAGCAGATCTCATGTAATGTATTGGACACTGCACTGAAAGTGAAAAGCAGAATGGTTATCTGGGTACAGAGTGGTGGTAAACATATCAGTTATTGACCCTTGTGATCACTGGGCTGACCAGGAGCCCAGGCTCACTGCCACTGTCCAGCATCACAAGAGAGTATTGTACAACAGCACTGAGTACTATTAAAAAAAAAACTTTTTTAATGGGTCTTGTTCTTAGCAGGTGACGAGGAGTCTCTTTGACCAAACTCTAATCAGGCTCCTCTAAGCTCTTTTTCACCCACTCCAGTGTTCTTGTCTGGAGAATCCCAGGGATGGGGGAGCCTGGTGGGCTGCCGTCTATGGGTCGCACAGAGTCGGACACGACTGAAGTGACTTAACAGCAGCAGCAGCAAGCTCTTTTTTTTTTTTCGCCTAGGCGAAGTCTGTGGGTATGACCTCAGGAACCCAATTTTAGCAGGAAACTTGTCAAGTCACTTTATCAAGAATCCTCCAGCCTTGGTATTTGATCACCTTTAATACCTAACCAAGGGCTTTCCTCGTAGCTCAGTCGGTAAAGAATCTGCCTGCAATGCAGAAGACCCAGGTTCAATTCCTGGGTCAGGAAGATCCCCTGGAGAAGGGCATGGCAACCCCTCCAGTGTTCTTGCCTGGAGAATCCCATGGACAGAGGAGCCTGGCAGGTTACAGTCCATGGGGTCGCAAGAGTTGGACACAACTTAGTGACTAAACCACCTACCAATACCTAACCAAATCCCTCATGTCTCATCGCCTGGCCAGCCTTCAGTGAGAATTTTGTTAGGTCAGTTCAGCAAAGAGGCAACCTACCCCTCTTAGTAATTTTCTCTCTACCAGTGACAACCATCTCCTTCCACCACCACCACCACCATCTCTTAGCCATTCATCCTAATATTGCCCAGTAACTTCCAGGAGAGGGAGCTTCCCTCCTCTTGACTCTGAAAGTTCCAGAGTCTCAGTCCACACTGCTGTAGGAGTGATGGGGAAAACAAAGCTCTGAGACCAGTGATTATGTGGAGAGAAAAAGTGCATTAAGAAAAGTGGACAGGGACTTCCCTGGTGGTTCAGTGGTTAAGAATCTGCCTTGTAGTACAGGGACATCCATTTGATCCCTGGTTGGGTAACTAAGATCCGACATGCTGCAGAGCAACTAAGGCCAAGTGCAGAAGTTAGAGAAGCCCATACACCACAATGGGGACACAGTACAGCTGAAACTTTAAAAAAATTTTTTTTAAATTTTTTTAAAAAAGAAAAGTGGACATTTAGCTTTGAAATGGCATTTATTTTGTGATTAAACAGCAAGAGAAAATGGAAATGTTTGCTTAAAATATACTACTAAAATTAAACGCATACGAATTTCAAAAGAGTATGGGTATAAGAGAACTTGAACTGTACACGTGTCTGGCCGTCTGGGTGCCCTTTTGCCAGAATGAGAGGCTCTGCCATCTGTTCAGCTGGAGGAATGAGAAGAGCCCTCAGGACTGGAGGCTGTTGCTGGCTCTGACCCCAGCAGCTCACCTCACTGCTGGGCCCCAGTTCCAGAGACTGAAAGTCTTGGATGGCTTTTGTGGCCCTTTGGGGTCTTTCCCATGTCTGTATTCTGTGAGACCTTAAATTTGGGCGCCCAGTAGATTTTGAATTGGTGATGACGAGGGGACCCTGGGCATCCTAACTCCCTGCAGGACCACAGGTGTCTGTTGGGGCGAGGAAGCCATGCCGTGTGTCCTGTACCCTGGAGTTTGTTATCTGTGCCATTACTTTCTCCCTCCTCACCCCTGTGAATTTCAGAAATTAACACAAATATGCTGAAAGGGGAATTTACAGTTGGAGCAAGAAATTCAAAAATCCACAAAGGAGTGCTTAAAGGAGGTATTGTTAAAGGAAATTAAAGAAGATATTTTATGGTAGTGATGAGTGATTCACCTCTCACACAGACCAGTTAATTGTCCTTTAAAACTGAGAGATGGTTTCAGGGATCTAGTGGTCTGTAGATCTAGGATCTGTAGTCATCCACAGCTGAGTTCAGCAACAGCTATACATAGATATTCAAGAAATTAGTACAAGAGGAACTTATAAGAATAAAGAAAAGGTAAAAATTAATGAGATAGAATTGTTAGAACTGAGAATTAGAACATAGAATTAGCATTGTGGTTGATCAAGGGAAATAGTCGCATGGATAATATTCTCATGAATTTTTCACTTCATTTAGACCTGGAATTTCTAACACAGCACATTGCTCCAATCCTGGGAGGCTCGGGCATACCCTGATCTTCAGAACTCTGCTTATGATTGTTTTGTTCCAAGGTCAACCGTATTTGAGTTATGTATTTGAGTAACTGCAGCAACTTACTCTTAGTCTTTGAAGTCTAAAACTTTAGGTCTTGTGTGGAATACTAAAGGATTGTCTTGAGTTGCAACATGCCTGTATCACAAAATAGCTAATACTCCTCAAAGAAAGTAGACAATATTTGCTTCCACTGTTCATTATACTCTAGAAATCACTTCAGAGACTTGTGAATGTTAAGTGTACATTGAATATAGAGATATTGCTGGGATTAGCTATGACTAATCCTGTGACAATGGAACACATATTTTAAAGAGTGTAACGTTTTACATATATACAGTGGAATATTACTCAGCTATTTAAAAACTTCATTTGAATCAGTTCTAATGAGGTGGATGAAACTGGAGCCTATTATATAGAATGAAGTAAATCAGAAAAGAAGAGCACCAATACAGTATATTAATGCATATATATGGAATTTAGAAAGACAGTAACGATGACCCTGTATGTGAGACAGCAAAAGAGACACAGATATAAAGAATAGACTTTTGGACTCTGTGGGAGAACGCGAGGGTGGGGTGATTTGAGAGAATAGCAATGAAACATGTATATTACCATATGTGAAATAGATCACCTGTCCAAGTTCGATGCATGAAACAGGGCGCTCAAAGCCAGTGCACTGGGACAACCCAGAGGGATGGGATGGGGAGGGAGGTGGGAAAGGGGTTCGGGATGGGGGACACACGTACACGTGTGGCTAACTCATGTCAATGTATGGCAGAGACCACCACAATATTGTGGGGTAATTAGTCTCCAATTAGAATAAATTAATTAATTTTAAAAATAAATAAATACTAAAAAAAAGTACCATTTTGTTTTTTTATTTTTAAAATTAATTTTTATCAGAATATAGTTGATTTACAATGTTATGTTAGTTTCATGTGTACAGCAAGGTGAATCAGTTATACATGTATCCACTCTTTTTTAGATTATTTTCCTATATAGGTCATTACAAAGTATTGAGTCGAGTTCCCTGTGCTATGCAGTGGGTTTTATTAGTTATCTATTTTACATATAGTAGTGTGTGTATTGGGCTTCCCAGGTGGTGCTCTGGTAAAGAACCTGCCTGCCAATGCCGAAGATGAAAGAGACGTGGGTTTGATTCCTGGGTTGGGAAGATCCCCTGGAGGAGGGCACAGCAACCCGCTTCAGTATTCTTGCCTGGAGAATCCTATGGACAGAGGAGCCTGGCGGGCTACAGTCCATAGTCTCACAGAGTCAGACACACCTGGAGTGACTGAGCACGCAGGCATGCGTGCACACAGTGTGTGTGTGTCAGTCCTGATCGCCCCAGTTTATCCCTTCCCCCTTCCCCTTTGGTAACTATAGCTTGTTTTCTACATCTGTGACTATTTCTGTTTTGTGAATAAGTTCATTCATACAATTTTTTTAGATTTCGTATGTAAGTGAGATCATATGATGCTTGTCTTTCTCTGATGTACTTCGCTCACTGCGACAATCTTTAGGTCCATCCATCTTGCTGCAAATGGCATTATTTCATTATTTGGTATGGCTGAGTAATACTCCATTGTCTGTATGTCCCACATCTACTTTACTCATTCATCTGTAGATGACATTGAGGTCATGTCCTAAATGTGGTTGTTTACATGATTATTGTAAATAGGGCTGCAGTGAACACGGGTGCATTCATCTAAGGAAAATATATTGTTTCTTAATAATTAGATCTTACTTATGGCCTTACTTTGCCAACCAGGAAAAGAAATGGGTTCAAGTTTCTGTGCAAAGCTTTCAGGTTACATTTCTAAAGGGATCTCAGTGTTTTGCCCAGCTCTTTTGAAAGCAGGATTAAGTAATTTTTGTCCTACTCTTAAAAGTTGTAGTGAATGAGGGTACCTGGTGATTGATGACCTGTGTATGATAATGGGGGCTTCCCAGGTGGCGCTGGTGGTAAAGAATCTGCCTGCCAATGCAGGAGATGTAAGAGACATGGGTTCCTTTCCTGGGTCACGAAGATCCCCTGGAGGAGGGCACAGCAACCCACTCCAGTATTTTTGCCTGGAGAATCCCATGGACAGAGCAGCCTGGCAGGCTACAGTCCATGAGGTAGGTCACAAAGAGTCAGACATGACTGAAGCAACTTGGCATGCTCACATTCACGTGATGAGGGGCCAAGCTATCAAAACATCTCAGGCCAACAGCTCAGCCACATCCCAGTGTCAGGGTGCTCCCCGATGACAGAGGGAGGTCCCTCAGAAGAAACCTTGTTGCCCAAAGGAACTCACAGGCTCTTGTTTGCTTACTTCTGAGTTGAGAAATCTAGATGACTCAAAGGAAGATTTTCTTGCAAAACAATAGTGCTCCAAACACAACTGTTTATCAGTATCTCCCCCTCACCCACACCCCCAACCCTTTTGTGTGTGTGTGTGAGAAGTGATCTTTTTGCTGAGTGGCTAAGTGTTTCCAGAACAAACAAGCCTCTGGGCTCTTGCAGTCCTGCCCATCTGCTCTCCGCCCTCCAGCCCCACCTGTGAGTTGGAGATCTGATAGCCCAGGCTGAAGTTTGAAGCTCCCGGTGGCCACGCCGCCCTTCGGAGGGGTGCCTTGTCAATGCCAGGAAAAAAAAACAGGAAAGAGAAAGGGTAGGCTGGCTTCGGTGAAGTCATCCCTGTAAAGGTTAATAGCTGGGCAGTGACACCTCCTCACAGGACTGGAGCGAAAATGCCGGGCAGCCAGGCAGCGCTTTGCTCCCAGCTGCCTGTCACGGTCCCGGGAGTAAGAGGTGACCTGTTTATATTTAGAAGGGGACAGTCCTAATAACCCGGCTCCCAGCTTCATTCAAGGCAGGCCGGCGCTTCGGAAGTTTGTAAACACCTACTTTCTGAGTAGGGGAGGAGTGCTTTTCTCCAAAAAGGAAAGAACTTCACTACTGGGGTTTTTTTTCCCCTCCTGATAATCATCATCAGTGCGGAGAAGAAACTGCTATAGCACAGAAGGGCTGCAGCTTTCTCCACTTGGTTATTATTTTTTAAAGGGCAGAAATGCCTGAAGGTGAAGACTTTGGACCAGGCAAAAGGTAATAATGATCTTTATTTATTTTTTCCTTGAGTCTATTTCCTTTGCCAGTTATCTTTTTTTAAAAAATTATGACTAATTTAAAAGGTAGTTGAAATTAAAATTTAAAAAGGAGTGCAAACCCTTTAATTCCAGGAAAGGGAATTTTCTTTAGCACGAAGAGAGAAACCTAAAATTAACAGACTATACCCTTAGAAACATATGCCAATAAGCGCTTTTCTTGAACGAGGAAGGGACAGCCTGAAATTATCAAAAAGTGCTTCGACCTACACCTTGTAAAGTCTACTTGGAGTTTTTTGATGTTTCATTTTTAACTTTAGGTGGTAGTTGTTAGAAAGTTAAGCTGGTGAACATTTTAGTTGTTAGAAATTTAAGCTAGTGAACATTTTGCAAAAATGCTTGGATTTTAAAGACTTGTTGAACATTTCTAAAAGTTAACTATTAGACCAATATACCCATTTTTATATTAAACACTTTTTTTAAAAAACTTCAGTTCTTGTTTTTGAAAATATGATCACTGGGGCCCCCATATGCAGTACATTAACCAAATATTTTATTAATACCTGGCTCTAAGAAGGGGTATGGAGATGGGAAAGGAAGCAGGCAGTTATTTCTATTAATATGAACATAACTTGTGTCCATACTGAAAGTTTCCATTTCTAGCCCTACTGCACTGTTAACAAAATCTGTGTGAATTGGTGTCGTTGGAATTCTGATTCGGGTCATTGAAATTCGTATGTGAAAAAGTAGAAAGAAACTTGTTTTAAAAAAGGACAAAACTAATACAGTTATGTAAAGTTTAAAAATAAAATAAAATTAAAAAAAAAAAAAAAAAGGACAAGAGATTATTGCCAATCATCAAAGAAAGTAGAAACTGGTGAATCTCTAGGAATAAGAGTAACACTATTTTTTTTATCATTGTATGAGCATCCCTTTTCAGCCATAGTTGTATGATTGTGTGTGTGTGTACTATAATATAGCTATAATCATGTCCTTAAAAGCTACTTTTGGAGAAGGCAATGGCACCCCACTCCAGTACTCTTGCCTGGAAAATCCCATGGACAGAGGAGCCTGGTAGACTGCAGTCCATGGGGTCGCTAAGAGTCGGACACGACTGAGCGACTTCACTTTCACTTTTCACTTCATGCATTGGAGAAGGAAATGGCAACCCACTCCAGTGTTCTTGCCTGGAGAATCCCAGGGACGAGGGAGCCTGGAGGACTACCGTCTATGGGGTCACACAGAGTCGGACATGACTGAAGTGACTTAGCATAGCATAGCAAAAGCTACTTTTGTCTTTAGTTTTCTAGTTTTCATTTTCTTCCAGATTCCTTCCCAGTCCCTAAGAGGGGACATGAAATTCACATTTAATTGCCTATTAAAAGAGATTTCTATATAAAATGAGACATCAAATCAAGTGCTTGAAGATGACAATTATACACGTGCCTAGATTTAGGACACAGACTAATTGATTAAATAGTTAAGAAAATATTTCCAGAGACATTTAAATGTCAGTTTTGGTTTGAGATGATGGGTGATCTACCAGGATTGTATGTGTCCCCCTTATGACATTTTAATATTTCTGAATGCAGGACTTTCCCTTTTTTACTTTACATCATGGCATTCCTAACGACTCTGCATAAATTTTTGCATAGAACAGGCATTTTTAATGAATACTTGTGAATGGAATGTATTTATAAACCATTTGAACACTTGCAAGAAGTATCTAGGGGGCCTGATCATTTCAGAGACTGAAGGGAGAGGCTTGGCAGAAATGTAATAAAGGTTGCCTTAATGAAATGTAACATTCCCACAATTAAATTAAATCATAATTAATTGTGGCTAATTATAAATACTTTGAACTAGCAGTTTATGATATAAACTAAACAAACTTAAGTTTTTTTCTGAGAATGTTTTACTGGTTACAGGGTAAACAGGCAAGAAGGGGAACCCTGAATACACAGTGCATGTATATCTATTAATAATAATTATTCCCAAAGACCAATAACTTGTGGAAAGTGGAAAACACCCTCACACTGCTCTGAAGTCGTGTACCCCTGCCTCTCCTTGTTTATTCTGCTGACATACTCTCAGCAGTTGGTGGTTTCTATAGAATATACTTTGCTTTGCCTCATATGGTTTGTTTCCACTGTATCTGTGCAAGAGAGTTAGAAAGGGCACCCTAGACAGAGGGGATGTTTAGAGCCAGGCAAGAAGTAAAATATTACATGAGAGGGAATTTTACTCTTGCTAAATTTGAGATGGAATGTCATTGGACATGCCCTTTGGTGTCACTCCTGAAAGAGAAATAACTATTGTAAGTCTCGAATCTGCTGATAAAATGCGCTGTTGGAGCTTGATTGTGGCAGGTTCTGGGTGAGTCCCACATTTAGGGCTCCTTTGTGTTACTTTAGTCCCATTTTGGTATTTGCTGAATGGCTCTGTAGATGGCAGTGAGGCAACCCTGAATTCCATCAGTGGAAAGCAAGCGAGGGGAGACTTCGTGAGGGTATCCGGATGCACGCTTAGGGCACCGCACAGGCGGACTGCTGTGCGGCTGTGGTCCAGCGGGCCCGATGCGCCATCGAACATTCACCAGTGGATTTCACATGATCACAGCCACCGGTGGGCTGGGGAGGCAGGGGAGAGACCCTCCTCCTGGCCATTTATCTCGCTGCATCTCCAGTCATAAGCCCTCTTGTTAAAAACCTCCAAAGACTCCACGCCAGTTTCAAGGTCAGGAGATGAGGGGACAGGGTGTGAGAGAAGGCCATTCCGATGCTGGGTGGGGAAGGCAGAAAGCCAGGCGTCAGTGCCAAAGGAGAAGGAAGGGAGGGCCACAGCTGGGGAGGCACACTGGATCAAGAAACGCCAGGAGAGTCCTCCTTGCGCCAGGAGCTGGGCACTGCGTGGTCCCTTATCCCACCTCTCACCTCATTTGGGGCCCCACCTGGAGGTAGCAGGCGGGCCCTGGGGTATCTTCAATAGCCCAGTGAGGTGTGTGTGGGGGGGGATGTGTGTGGGGGGGGATGTGTGTGGACGGGAGAACTGGTTTTCTGTTTTTCTGTTCCAACTACCTTGAAGGGTGTGGACCCCAGGCCACCCAGACTGAGTTCCGAGTGTGTTTTATCACAGAAGCCCTTCCACAAGAGATCATTCTGTCCACATGTCCCCTGGTTCACTTGGGGCGTGTTTAATCAAGCTGCATCTAAGCTGGTGGCCATGCCAGGTATGATGGTTTGAGCCTCTGCTTTCATGGAGCACACAGTCTGAATGGGGGTGAGACTTCACATGTTAAAAAAAATCAGTAAAAAAAAATACTTCTGATAATAAGGGTTAGAATAAAATATAAGAATGGTCCTGTGGGAGATGACCTGGTGGGTGTGTAGGGTGAGAGAGTCTTTAAGCACGCCTGTCTGACAAAGTGCCCTTTTGGGGCTGAGATGTGAAGGGGTGGTCACATTGGGGTGTCAGGTCCCCAGGAAGGAGACCCAGCTCGGGTCAAGATCCTGAGTGTGTGTGTGCTCAGTTGCTAAGTCATGGCTGACTCTTTGCAACCTGACAGACTGCAGCAGGCCAGGCTCCTCTGTCCCTGGGATTTCCCAGGCAAGAAAACTGGAGTGGGTTGCCATTTCCTCATCCAGAGGACCTTCCTGACCCAGGGACTGAACCTGCATCTCCTGCATTGGCAGGTGAATTCTTTACCACTGAGCCACCTGGGAAGCCCAACACCCGTTAGAAGCAGACAGACAGGAAAAGAGAGCAGTGACTAGGAGAGAGGGTTGGCCAAGTCCGCAGCACCTCCAAGGCCTCGGCAGGGGCTTGGATGGTCCTCAAGGGCATGAGAAGGTAGGGAAGGGTCTGAGGCAAGGGGCCGGGGGGCCTCCTAAATACTCGAGAGATGTCATGAGGTGATACGTGCTTTCATGAATTGATCTCAGGACCTTAACACGGTTTCTAATTTTTCATAGAAATATGGATTCTGAAGGTAAAAATGCTCATTTTAAGAACAAATCTGAGTTTATAAGTTGGAATGAGACAAGCCTCACAAAGAAGTCTGACCAGTACCCCCTGCCCACCCCAACACACACAGCTCAAGCTTTGTGTTGAGATGGGTTCCCTGAGCAGGTATATTTCAGCGTTCGCAAGCCTGCCAAAGTCCCTGTGCTGCCTGCCATTTGGTTTTGAAATGAGTACAGAGAAGTGAAGTTAAAAAATAAAGGTCACACAGCCATTAAGTGAAGGAGTTGCAGTGTGAAGGCAGGCAGCTGCCTCCTGAGTCTGTCCAGACACATGCATAGTTATATGGTGGTGACCCACAGCATGGGCTGGACACTTAGAAAGGCCAGTGTGGTCAGCACACTCGGAGAAAGGAGAAGGGTGGCTGGAGGTGGGACGGGGAGGTGTATAGGATCCCCTCACTGGGCCTTGTAGTCAGTGGTGTGTTGGTAAACGTTCAACAACCTGCTCTCTGTTCTTTAGCATTTGTTGATTCCCGTGGTGTAAATATAACCACTGTGTTCAATTTCAAACCTCCCTCATGCGGTCAGTGAAAGTGGGGTTCAAAGGAGATTGGAAAAACTGGTTCTTGCAAACCTGCAAGGGTCAGCTGCAATGTACAAGTGGTGCGCGTGAAGTGAGTGAAAGTCGCTCAGTTGTGTCCGACTCCTTGCGATCCCTTGGACTACACAGTCCATGGACTTCTCCAGGCCTTTCCCTTCTCCAGGGGATCTTCCCAACCCAGGGATCGAACCCGGTCTCCTGCATTGCAGGCAGATTCTTTACCAGCTGAACCACCAGGGGAGCCCAGAAATACTGGAGTGGGTAGCCTATTCCTTCTCCAGGGGATCTTCCCAACCCAGGAATGGAACCAGGGTCTCCTGCATTGCAGGCAGATTCTTTACTAACTGAGCTGTGAGGGAAGCCCAAGTCAGCCTTCTCTAGTAGTCAGTGGTGCAAAAGTCATTCTTTAATTCTATTAAAAACTGCTCCATCTTCATTTATATATCCTCAAGGTATACTAGACATTCAGGAAAGCTTTGTCAAATGAATGAATGGTTTATTTTCCTTCTACCCTTTGATGCGGTCATGGAAAATATCTCTCAGGCATAGACAATGTTTACCATTTTCGAAATCCTGCTTTGACCCAGCCGGGCTAATATTTAAAATTGATTAAGAGCTTGGAGAACAATGTGATCTGTCCTTGTTGCAAGAGAGTGTTTAATGGCGATATCTTTACTCACCAGTTAACAAACCGTTAACTTCCCAAACCCCCAGGGCTCCCCAGTAAGCTTCTGGTAGTCAAGCCCTGTTGAAACTCATTTCTGTTTTATCAACACAGGGTAACTCATTCTCTGCAATCCTTAAAATGTGATGAAGGTGGCTTTGGTTTCCATTGCCGGAGGAGGGCTGCAGCTGTTGTATGGCAGACCACTGAGAGGCCTGTCCCCAGGCTGCTGCAAGAAGCTGTCCCCAACAGAGGGACTGTCCCCTCGTTCAGGCCACCCTTACTCCCAGCTTTTTGTCTCTTCATGGGCAAATCTGTGTCTGGAGCCATTCGGTGTCTCCTCACTGTAGAAATTGGATTCCCATAGAAGGCATGGGAGGGCACAGGCGCACCTGAGGACCAAAACTCATACACAAGGTTTTCCCACTAAAGATGTTATGACTATTCATTTGGGGAAACCAAAATCGTATTAGAGAAAAACGAATATAAAAAAGAATGTAAGAAAAGATCCATCATAATCTTACTACCCTAAAAAAAAAAAAAGAGGATTGTTATATGATATTCTGTCTTTTCTAGTACTTCCTTGGACAGGTTTTCTTGGCAAAGTTACAATCATGTACTTTACACACAGTTTTGTATGTTGCTTCTTCCTCTTCTAAGCACCTCTCAATGGCATTAAAGATTTGGGGAACATTTTTTAATGCCTCAAAATACTCTCACCTTTGAATTGCTCCCATTGATTAATATTACTCTGTTGTTCAAGATTATTTTATCATATATAAATGGGAGTAAGGTATACCACTTTAATTTTTCTCAGGGGAATGCTTAGATCCAGGGCTAAGAAGTCTGAGCTGCCCATTTCCTAAGGCCTGCTTCCAGAAACTGTCCAAGTATCATTCGCACTGTGTCCTGCTGGTCAAGCAGTCAATCCCAGTTTGAAGGGAGAGGACATGAACCCCATTTTTCCTTGGGAAGAATGTCAGTGAATTTGGGGGGTTTATTTTAAAACTTGTAGACTGGGAAAACTTGTTTACTTACTACTGATTTTTATAAAATGTTATCAGTTGTCATTTGAAAGGATATCAATGGTAAAAATTACAGTCTGGCTCCCTCTTCAGCTTTTAAAAAAAATTGCAGGCTAGTGACATCTAAGAGGAATGCTCCAGTGGTCTGGTCTCTTGGTGACTTTTTTATATAGAATAACTTCTTAGTTTGTTCATGCTCACATTTTTACACATAAACACTTAACTATTTTAACTCTTCTGTAGAATGCATACATGGTCTGTGCAATGATGCAAAGCTGTTTCCAGTTCTGGCTGCAAATCCCAACTTCACCAATGACTAGCTGAGTGGCATCTTTGAATTTCATTTTGTTATCAATAAAATGGGGATAATAATACTTCCTTTATCAGTTTGTCTTATAGATGAAATATGGTAATCCACATTAAATATTTAGCTTTATAAGTGGCTTATCATAAGCCCTCAAGAAATAGTTAATGATAATAATACTTGCATAAGTTATATACTTCCTTAGGCAATATAGAAGAGGTCACCTTTAAGTGAAAACACCTCAACCATCTGTAGTTTCATCCTCGTGAATATTCTGATTGCTGGTCATGATCCGTGCAGAGGCTGTTCAGTGTGTGTAACCCATCCACTGTAGATGGTGGACTCAGCCTTGGGTGTGCACAGAATTGGCCCATTCTTGTATTGTTTGGTCGAGATGGTCGGTTTGGGTAGAGCCACAACGGGATGTGTGTTCAGTTCACATTGTTTTGATTCTTCCTGGGATTGATGTAACCCAGGTGAGCAAGTGTGTCATGCCAGTGACCTGTGTTGAGTCAAAGTACTTACTCTTTCTTGAGGGAACAAGGATGTCTGCACAGTGCATCCAACAGAGAACTGAGTGCCCACAGGCGGGAGTTCAGCGCATGTGTTGCCCCTTGTCTGCGTGTGTGTATGGTAGTCGCTCAGTTGTGTCTGACTCTTTGCTATCCTGGATGGCAGCCCACCAGATTCCTCCGTTCATGGGATACCTAGGCAAGAATACTGGAGTGGGTTGCCATGCCCTCCTCCAGGGCATCTTCCTGACCCAGGAATCAAACCCAGGACTCCTGCCCTGCAGGCAGATTCTTTGCGGCCTGAGCCACCAGACAAGCCCACTTGTCTAAGTGTTTTGCTTTAATCTTATGGGCACCATGATTCTTCTAAACAATTGTATTTCCATCTCTGATTTAGCCATTTGGGGGTAAATCACAGCTCACTTCTAGATGGTATGTGGGACCCTCCAGATGTCCTTCTGTATGTTCTTCTTCCCCTGGGCTCTTCTAATTTCCTCTCCCATCAGGCGTTTTAGTCTTGTTCCTTTGTAGGGCCACAGGCCCCATGGCTGCAGGGGTTGTATTCAAGGCATCCAGCTGAGGGAGTCAGTGGAGGTGGGGGCCACTGCCATCCATCCTGGGCTCCATCCCCAAGCCCTGTGCCCTGGAGTGACGCTTCATCTCCTGGAAAAGATGCACTGTTTTGTACAAATACAGCCTGTGGACTAACAGGCTCTGCTCCCTGAGCTGTTTATTTATCCCTCATTCACTATGTATTTTTATAAGCGACCTCAAATCCTTTGTGGACCAGAGTGAGATAAAGTAATTACCAAGGGAACAGCCTCTGCCACACACGAAGATGCTGTGAAGGGTTGAGGGCAGGAGGAGAAGTGGATGACAGAGGATGAGATGGTTGGATGGCATCACCGACTCAGTGGACATGAGTTTGAGCAAACTCCAGGAGATAGCAAAGGACAGGGAAGCCTGGCATGCTGCAGTTCATGGAGTCGCAAAGAGTTGGACACAACAACAACAACAGCAACATGTATAAAGAAACAGAAAATGGAGTGTGCCACTCACCTAGTTTTAAACTTTAGACAAGGGGACAAAAAAGATTCAGTACTGGAGAAGGTCAGTTATAGGTTGAAGTTAAGGGGAAAGAAATTCAGTGCCTCAATTTTGTGTTTGAGAAAATAGGGCATCCACTTACAGTCTTTTAAAGGAAGGTTGCTTTGAAAATCAGAAGTTTTCTTCAGTTATTACATTGCTCTTTCAAATAAAATCAAGGAGTTTCAGTAGGTTTCTGGGGCTGGTTGGCCATATCACAGCCTAGTAAGAGTGTATAATAAGGACCAGCCCAAAGTCAGAGGAAGGACCTTCAAGCAGAAGTGAGTTAAAACTCTGTTGATGTTTCTCCAGCTGTTCTTGTGAAACTACCATGAACTCTGAATAGGAAAATAAAAGTGACCTCCTGAGGGAGTCCTGGCTTCCGGTTCTTCAGCCAAAGTGACCTCATGTCATCCCATGTTTTGTGAGTGAGATGATCAGTTAGGACGATTCTAGCTGAGCCGTTCCTCCCTGTATTTTTTTTTCTCTAATTTCTCTCTCATCCTCTCCTGCATCTGTTCTGTCTCTAATCTCTTTTCCCTGGTGCCTTCAACACAGGAACTACCTTCTCACTCATGGTACTCACCCACCTCTTCGTCCCAAACTGCCAAAAGCCTGGATGTAGCAACGCATGGCAGTACATCTAGGTCACACACTGTCCTGTTGCAGACGTTGGGAAACAGTGGGGTGGGGAGTGTCCTGGCTGCTCCCGGAAGGCACGCAGAAGCTCAGTGCTCAGGAGGACACATGTAGGACCCTTAGAAGGAGGCTCCCATGAGCCCTCCGGGCAGAACACACTCCCCTACCCGCTGCCCCCCACCACACACACACACACCACAACCTCATTTCTGCAGGGTTGCCCTGCCCTGGGCGTGACTGTCACCGACTGGCACAGTGCCACAGAGGACTATTAAA
This sequence comes from Bubalus bubalis, assembly GCF_019923935.1. Taxonomy (NCBI): domain Eukaryota; kingdom Metazoa; phylum Chordata; class Mammalia; order Artiodactyla; family Bovidae; genus Bubalus; species Bubalus bubalis. Next base: position 56,482,912 of record NC_059175.1, read on the forward strand.
GATGCTACTCTGTGGATTCAGCAGCGTCTCGAGAGGGGTCACCAGCCCACATGGTCTTCCTTGGAAGGGGAGATATGGAATGAGGTAAGAGAAGGGCTGAGGCCCCCACCTGCCTGCTCTTCTCCGTAACGCTGATTTATGATGGGTTGGTGTGTTTCCAGGGTGGAGACTGGCTCCCCAGAGCTGGGCAGACACCCACTTGTGGTGGTGCATCAGAGGCGTCAGCTTGTAATTACCAGCGAGATGCAGCCTCTTTGCTTGCTGTAAACTGAAGGAGCAGCCATGCACCAGTATTATCCCGTGACTCAGGAAGGAACATCTCCTGGTCGGTGTTTTAGTTGAACACTAAGCAAGTGTTTTATTTTTTAAAGGAAAACAAGCCCATCTGTCAGAGCGTTTTCACATTATGCCTGTAGAAACATGCCTATAGACTCTGTCTTCAGAGAAGAGGTTGTGATTGTTGTTGTTAGTTGCTCAGTCATATCCAGCTCTTTGCAACCACATGGACCGTAACCCGCCAGGCTCCTCAGTCCATGGGATTTCCCAGGCAAGAATACTGGAGTGGGTTGCTATTTTCTTCTCCTGGGGATCTTCCCAACCCAGGGATTGAACCCGTGTTTCCAGCATTGGCAGGCAGATTCTTTACCGCTGATCCAGCAGGGAAGCCCAGAGAAGATGAGGGGATTACAGATGTGTTTCTATATTTTGGGGAATTATTAACATCTACTACTGGGAGTATTCTATGTGGAACTCATTAATTATGTGGCATGAATGTGTTGGTCATTCAGTTGCATCCTACTCTTTGTGACCTCATGGACTATAACCCTGCAGGCTCCTCTGTCCATGGTATTCTCCAGTCAACAGTATTGGAGTGGGTTGCCATTCCCTTCTCCAGGGGATCTTACTGACCCAGAAGTTGAACCCAGGCTCCTGCATTGTAGTTCCTGCCATATGAGCTACCAGGGAAGCCCATTATATGGCATATGTATGTTTAAACGTGGCTCTCTTCTTTAATAAATTAACTCAGTGTTTCTCGAGTAACTTGTTACATAAGTAGTAGATAACTTTCCTTCCAAAGTGATTAAAGTGAATATGAATTCTAAATAGTCATAGTTTCCCCACTTTGTAATATGAAAACTTCCCTTTAGAAGTGTGTTTTTTGTATGAAGGAAGACTTGAGATGTAGGAATACACACATCAATAGATTATAAACCTAGACTTAATTGACTTGCTTGCTGAAACAAGAAGAGATTTGCTCAGTAAACTAAGATACGACAGACATTGGCAGCGACAATAAAGGAAGAAACAGATAATCCCTTTTTTGGGCACTGCAGAGGGGAAAATAGGAGGCGGCTTGTTCCATAAGTGTTGAGGGTTTGGTGGCAAATGACTTCATTCTCTGATGCCAACTCCTATAAACTGGAAATGGTGCCTGGAGCTCTGGCAGGATTGTGAGGCCTCATTGGGAAGATTCTAGAAAGAGTATGATGACAAATTAGCATGGTCTGCTGTACTTGGGGAGGGTAGAGTGGTTACGTGTATGAAGCCCACTGCACAAGGGTGAGGAGTTGGGGTTGGAGTTGGAGGGGCTGGGGTCTAATCTTTGTTTATTTAGATAAACTTTGAAAGACCCTAAAGTTTTCAGTGATACTTATGGCACCTTGACTTTTCCTGTCCATTAGATACCAGTGTTCTGAAGCTTAGCAGCTTAACCCAGGGAGAAGTCTGAAGGTTAGATGCCTTTTGCTAAGACCTGGATAAACTTCTGGGGCAAGGACTATTTTAAGATCAGAGGAAATTTTTCTCACTGTAATACTTGACAGGCCAAATCTGGCATTCAACAACTTCAGCCAGTAATATGACAAATTGTGTGCTTATATTTCATTAGCAAAAGGACTGTTTTGGTAACCACAGGCTTGAGAGGCTGGTGGGTTGGAGCTGGAAAGACCTGGGTTTAGATCCTGAGTGCCGCCGCTTCTTGGTTGTGTCCCCCTTCTCATCTGGAAAATGGGGGCTTTTAGTCCACCTTGTCAGATATTTGTGAGGATTAGAGAAAATGTTATCAAGATCCTAATATAGTTTCTGGGCTTCCCTGGTGGCTCAGAGGTAAAGGATCTGCCTCCCAAGGCAGAAGAGGCAAGAGATGGGGGTTTGATCCCTGGGTTGGGAAGATCCCTGGAGGAGGAAATGGTAACCCACTTCAGCATTCTTGCCTGGAGAATTCCATCGACAGAAGAGCCTGGCAGGCTACACTCCCTGGGGTCGCGACGAGTCAGACTCGATTTAGTGACAACAGCATGTGGTTCCTCGCATTCGGTACGTGCACAATACGAGGCAGGTGTCCTTGGACTAGAAGTCCTTTGAATGGTTCCTGGTTGGCTCGCTGGGCTAATCAGTGATCCCTGTCATAGAAGCACCCAGAAGCTCAGTGAAGCCCTGAGGCCAAATCCACCCGCGGCCTGTTTTTATAAATAAACTTTCCTGGGAAACTCCATGCTCTTCCGTTTGCATGTTGTCTGTGGTTGCCCTCATGCTGTGAAGCAGAGTTGCGTATGCAGACTGGCCAGCAGGCCCCAAATATTTGCTCTCTGGCCCTTTCCAGAACACATTTGTCTCCGCTACTCTGACTTCCTTTGCTCTCTGGCCCTTTCCAGAACACATTTGTCTCCGCTACTCTAGGGTGTACCAGCTTCCACTGTTTGTCTGCATTCTGAGTCGTGTGTTCATTCTCAAATCTCTTAATGGCCATTGTTGTCACTACTGTAATCGCATGATTTTAATTATAAATTATAATAAACTGATGAAGTAAGAGATCAAAAGGAGTATTGTTGTGGGAGAGTCTACTGGCTGTCCCCAAATCCTTGACTTCCTTTCCTTTGGTAATAAGAATCTCAAGTTCCAGCTGGAAGATGGCCACCAGCAATTTAATTCCATTTCTTAGGCTCCCATGCAGCCAGACATGGCCATGTGATGACATTCCAGCCAGTGGGACGTGCTTGGAAGCTTCAAATACAACTTACAGGTCGTGATTTCAAAGGGAGAGGGGATGCCTTCTGCTTCCATCCCATAGACCATGGGATGGTTATGTGATGTTGAGAACATGGAGCAACAAGATGGCAAGAACCTGGGTCTTCAGCATTACAGAGATCTCACGTCAGCCCTGGACCACTGTGCTCTGCTGTCCCTGAGGGAAAACAGAAGTGCTTTCTTGTTTAAACCCCTGTCACTTTGACATTTGACACAAAAGACAAACTTATATCTTCATACATACAGCTGTTTATGAAAATTAAGTTAAATGTATTAGAATCAGTAAGGGCCAGTTACAAAGTAACAATACTATTTTTAAAGAGTGGACAAACAACTAAAAAGGTCCATGGGAAATAGGCATAAAAATTGAGAATGATCCTTTATGTGGGTTGTTTGACTTACTAAATTCTCATTCCTCTGTAAATAAATGAAACAAGAAATTATGGGTAATTCACTAGGATGTGTTTTATGCCAGAACGCCAGTCTTGTTCTAAGCCCTAACTCAACTGGCACATTTATGATTCCCACAGCACATATGCCAACATTAATGTTTACTGGATTGAGTTGACTGACCCACGAGTGTACCGCTTGGTTTGTCAGTCTCCAGTCAGCATTCAAGTTCTACCCTGAGCCTAAGGATATTCACACCAACTTCTCATTAGCATGGCTGAGAATTAATCATCTACACGAGCTCAGATAGGGCTTCCCTGGTGGCTCAGTGGAAAGAATCCACCTGCCTTCTGGGTCCAGGAAGATCCCCTGGAGAAGGAAATGGCAACCCACTCCAGTGTCATTGCCTGGAGAATCCCATGGACAGATGAGCCTGAGTCCATGAGGTTGCAAAGTTGGACATGGCTTAGGGACTAAACAATAATAACAACAACTGGAATAGGGAAGTTATCTAATACTGAAAAAGCAGCTTAAAAGTGACCATGGTTTGCAACAGATAAAGATGGGCTGTGTTTGCTCTTTTAAACCCCATGATGAAAATCTGAGATAGGAAGTATAATCAGTTCAGTTCAGTCTCTCAGTTGTGTCTGACTCTTTGCGACCCCATGAATTGCAGCCTGCCAGGCCTCCCTGTCCATCACCAACTCCTGGAGTTTACTCAAACTCATGTCCATCGAGTCAGTGATGCCATCCAGCCATCTCATCCTCTGTTGTCCCCTTTTCCTCCTGCCCCTAAACCCTCCCAGCATCAGGGTCTTTTCCAATGAGTCAACTCTTTGCATGAGGTGGCCAAAGTATTGGAGTTTCAGCTTCAGCATCAGTCCTTCCAATGAACACCCAGGACTGAGCTCCTTTAGAATGGACTGGTTGGATCTCCTTGCAGTCCAAGGGACTCTCTCAAGAGTCTTCTCCAACACCACAGTTCAAAACCATCAATTCTTTGGCGCTCAGCTTTCTTCACAGTCCAACTCTCACATCCATACATGACCACTGGAAAAACCATAGCCATGACTAGACAGACCTTTGTTGGCAAAGTAATGTCTCTGCTTTTAAATATGCTATCTAGGTTGGTCATAACTTTCCTTCCAAGGAGTAAGCGTCTTTTAATTTCATGGCTGCAATCACCATCTGCAGTGATTTTGGAGCCCCCAAAATAAAGTCTGACACTGTTTCCACTGTTTCCCCATCTATTTGCAATGAAGTGATGGGACCAGATGCCATGATCTTAGTTTTCTGAATGTTGAGCTTTAAGCCAACTTTTTCACTCTCTTTCACTTTCATCAAGAGGCTCTTGAGTTCCTCTTCACTTTCTGCCATAAGGGTGGTGTCATCTGCATATCTGAGGTTACTGATATTTCTTCTGGCAATCTTGATTCCAGCTTGTGCTTCTTCCAGCCCAGTGTTTCTCATGATGTACTCTGCATATAAGTTAAATAAGCAGGGTGACAATATACAGCCTTGATGTATTCCTTTTCCTATTTGGAACCAGTCTGTTGTTCCATGTCTAGTTCTAACTGTTGCTTCTTGACCTGCATATAGGTTTCTCAAGAGGCTGGTTAGGTGGTCTGGTATTCCCATCTCTCAGAATTTTCCACAGTTTATTGTGATCCACACATTCAAAGGCTTTGGCATAGTCAATAAAGCAGAAATAGATGTTTTTCTGGAACCCTCTTGGATCTTTTTTCGATGATCCAGTGGATGTTGGCAATTTGATCTCTGGTTCCTCTGCCTTTTCTAAAACCAGCTTGAACATCTGTAAGTTCACAGTTCAAGTATTGCTGAAGCCTGGCTGGAGAATTTTGAGCATTACTTTACTAGCGTGTGAGATGAGTGCAATTGTGTGGTAGTTTGAGCATTCTTTGGCATTGCCTTTCTTTGGGATTGGAATGAAAACTGACCTTTTCCAGTCCTGTGGCCACTGCTGAGTTTTCCAAATTTGCTGGCATATTGAGTGCAGCACTTTCACAGCATCATCTTTAAGGATTTGAAATAGTTCAACTGGAATTCCATCACCTCCACTAGCTTTGTTCGTAGTGATGCTTTCTAAGGCCCACTTAACTTCACATTCCAGGATGTCTGGCTCTATGTGAGTGATCACACCACTGTGATTATCTGGGTCATGAAGATCTTTTCTGTACAGTTTTCTGTGTATTCTTGCCACCTCTTCTTAATATCTTCTGCTTCTGTTAGGTCCATACTATTTCTGTCCTTTATCGAGCCCATCTTTGCATGCAGTGTTCCCTTGGTATCTCAGATTTTCTTGAAGAGATCTCTAGTCTTTCCCATTCTGTTGTTTTCCTCTATTTCTTTGCATTGATGGCTGAGGAAGGCTTTCTTCTGTCTCCTTGCTATTCTTTGGAAGTCTGCATTCAGATATTTATATCTTTCCTTTCTCCTTTGCTTTTCACTTCTCTTCTTTTCACAGCTATTTGTAAGGCCTCCTCAGACAGCCATTTTGCTTTTTTGCATTTCTTTTCCACGGGGATGGTCTTGATCCCTGTCTCCTGTACAATGTCACGAACCTCAGTCCATAGTTCATCAGGCACTCTATCTATCAGATCTAGTCCCTTAAATCTATTTCTCACTTCCACTGTATAATCATAAGGGATTTGATTTAGGTCATACCTGAATGGTCTAGTGGTTTTCCCTACTTTCTTCAATTTAAGTCTGAGTTTGGCAATAAGGAGTTCATGATCTGAGCCACAGTCAGCTCCCAGTCTTGTTTTTGCTGACTGTATAGAGCTTCTCCATCTTTGGCTGCAAAGACTATAATCAATCTGATTTCGGTGTTGACCATCTGGTGATGTCCATGTGTAGTGTCTTCTCTTGTGTTGTTGGAAGAGGGTGTTTGCTATGACCAGTGCATTCTCTTGGCAGAACTCTATCAGCCTTTGCCCTGCTTCATTCTGTACTCCAAGGCCAAATTTGCCTGTTACTCCAGGTGTTTCTTGACATCCTACTTTTGCATTCCAGTCCCTTATAATGAAAAGGATGTCTTTTTTGGGTGTTAGTTCTCTAAAAGGTCTTGTAGGTCTTTATAGAACCATTCAATTCAGCTTCTTCAGCGTTACTGGTTGGGGCATAGGCTTGGATTACCATGATAATTGAATGGTTTGCCTTGGAAACAAACAGAGATCATTCTGTCATTTTTAAGATTGCATCCAAGTACTGTATTTTGGACTCTTGTTGACTATGATGGCTATTCCATTTCTTCTAAGGGATTTCTGCCCACAGTAGTAGATATAATGGTCATCTGAGTTAAATTCACCCATTCCAGTCCATTTTAGTTCGCTGATTCCTAGAATGTCGACGTTCACTCTTGCCATCTCCTGTTTGACCACTTCCAATTTGCCTTGATTCATGGACCTAACATTCCAGGTTCCTATGCAATATTGCTCTTTACAGCATCAGACCTTGCTTCTATCACCAGTCACATCCACAGCTGGGTATTATTTTTGCTTTGGCTCCATCCCTTCATTCTTTCTGGAGTTATTTCTCCACTGATCTCCAGTAGAATATTGGGCACCTACCGACCTGGGGAGTTCCTCTTTGAGTATCCTATCATTTTGCCTTTTCATACTGGCAAGAATGGGGTTCACAAGGCAAGAATACTGAAGTGGTTTGCCATTCCCTTCTCCAGTGGACCACATTCTGTAGGACTTCTCCACCATGACCCGTCCATCTTGGGTGGCCCCACAGGTCATGGCTTAGTTTCATTGAGTTAGACAAGGCTGTGGTCTGTGTGATCAGATTGGCTAGTTTTCTGTGAGTATGGTTTCAGTGTGTCTGTCCTCTGATGCCCTCTGGCAACATCCACCATCCTACTTGGGTTTCTCTTACCTTGGATTTGGGGTATCTCTTCATGGCTGCTCCAGCAAAGTGCAGCCGCTACTTCTTACCTTGAACGACGGGTATCTCCTCACCGCAGCCCCTCCTGACCTTGAACGTGGAGTAGCTCCTCTTGGCCCTCCTGCACCGGCAAAGCCGCTGCTCCTTGGACATGTGGTAGCTCCTCTTGGCCACCGCCCCTGACCTCCAGCGTGTGGTAGCTTGTCTTGGCCGCTGCCCTGACCTCGGGTGTGGGGTAGCTCCTCTCCGCCGCCGCCCCTGACCTTGGGCGTGGGGGCGTGGGGTAGCTCTTCTCGCCGCGCTTCTGCACGGTCTGTTGCAGCTGGGTCGCTTCTGCGCAGAGGAAGTTTAATCACTCCCAGGTAATTAGGCCATGACAATAAGGAGCACCCATTGCTTCTGGAAAATTTGCCTTTGCCTTCTGACCCTCATCTCTGCCATCTTCTGCTCAATGTTTCCAGTGAAATCAGAGGTCCTGCTTTGACCAGACACAGAATTTCGACTCACATGTTTTAGCAACTTTGATAAAGAAAGATAACAAACCAGTGAAGGTTGGAGCCTTGGGCCACCTCCAGGGTCCAGCTGACTGAGCCTGCAGAGGGTGGGCTGGCTGGATGGGGCGTCTGCTCTGTCCTTGCAGTCCCCAGGGCCCGGCCCGGTAATCAGTAAAGGAAAGATGAACCCTCCTTGTTGTTCTGTCACTCAGTCGTGTCTGACTCCGCGACCCCATGGACTACAACACGCCAGCCTTCCCTGTCTTTCACTATCTCCCGGAGTTTGCTCCAACTCATAAAATTCCTTATATGGTTTTAGGTTTCTCCATCCTAGGACCACAGATATGGACACTTTACATCTTTAATATCCTCACAGCCTCAGAGAATGGAAGCAGATGGGGCCCTCACAGCTTATTAGGAGGTCTCTTTGCTGGGAACATCTCCTGGCCTGAGATCTGACACTTTGACGTCAGTACTTGACGGGTGGCTGATAGCTAATGGCGGAGGTTCTTTCTCCCATTGGTATCACCAGGGGTGTGTTAAGGGATGTTGTCAGCTTTAAACAGTTCTCTCTAAAGTTAATGTCAGTTTCTAAATTGACTCTTTATAGTAGAAAATAAATGTTCATTTCATGAAAGTAGAGGACATATCTAGAGTTTTCCTGAGTTCAGGTAAACATGTGAATGGATTATAAAATCCTTGAACAGGTGTCATTGATGATCAAATCCAGCCGTACTCAACCTGGGGCCCATGAACCCTCTGAATCCCGGAGATATTTCAAAGGAGGCTAAATATTATCCAAAATTAGTTAATATCTAGTCTGGTCCAGCAGAATGGCTCCCCAGTGACTTCTGGGATTGCTATGCCACTGATCTGTATATTATTATATTCATGCATTCTTTAGCATAATTCATTAAAAAACATTATTTTCATTTCCTCTTATGATTCCAAAGAGTCCCTTCATAACAGAGTTGATTCATTCTTGGCCTCTCGGGCTATATATTCAAAATAAACTTAATTTTTAAGTGAACCTAATCATTCTTAGCATCTGGGGTGTCTGGTGGTTACACTTTGTACAGGGATTGTTCAGACCATGTCAGTACTAGATAGTTTTGTTAAAAGGTACATAAACTAGAAGGTATAGGCTTTTGTTTGTGACAAGAGAAGCAAAGGCATATATCTATCTATAGAAGCAATTACCTTTTCTAGAGCCCAACATTTTATGAGCTATCTTTTCCATTTCTTAAAAATGCACGGTAGCATGAGCTAGAGGGAAAAAAAAAGAATGTGCATGATAAATTCAGTCCTGATCAACATACAATTCTAAACACAGAATATCTTTTAAGACAATGATTAAAAGGTCTCCCTTTCTCTTGCAGTGCACATTATTTGTTTAAAATAGTCATCATGTTGTTTAATTATAGATGATTTTCTTTGACCATCTGCCTCCATTGGTTTTATTTTGGCTGTGGTCAGTTCCCTGAAGACCCGTTATCTTTAAGACTCTCACCAAGGATGATGAACTCACAAGAAGCTCAGGATGAAATATTTAGCACCACTTTACTGATCCACTTAGGGCTTCTCTGATAGCCCAGTTGGTAAAGAATCCACCTGCAATGCGGGAGATCCTGGTTCGACTCCTGGGTCAGGAAGATCCCCTGGAGAAGGGAAAGGCTACCCACTCCAGTGTTCTGGCCTGAGAATTCCATGGACTGTATAGTCCATAGCGTCACAAAGAGTTGGACATGACTGAGCAACTTTCACTTTCACTTACTGATCTACTTAACTGGATGGAGACCACCCTGGGAATGTCCAGGCCCAGTTATATGCCATGTCACAGTAGTCTTGTCCTTGTGGTTCTGGATGGTTCCACACGGCAAAAAGTGTTAAGGCAATCCAAGTGTGGGTTGGAAAAGAATTTGCTGACACACAGCATTTCAGAAGAGGGTGAGTTTATTAAAAGCAAAAAGCAGAGATACTGAGGGTACTGCAAATGCAGCATGCCAACCTCCTGACAGAGCAGGGAGAGTAGACACTTTGGGAGGGTTAGTAGCCAATTTTTATAGCTTCAAGACAAGGAAAATTCCTGCTGGAAAGTTGGCGATTGGTTAGGATGCCATAAGGTGACTTCCAGGGTAGGCATTTTTGCCTAATATGAGTCAGGAAGCCTGCTCATGATGATCAAGGGGGTTTTTGGCAAGAGTCACAAAGGGGCTCAGTCAGCTTCGGAGATAACCTTGGTTCTGGGCTCTGCTTCTGTGGCCTTGGTACAAAGCCTCACACCTGTGGCCTTGGGGCAGGACTCAACAAAAAGTAAACAATTAAGGCTGATCAAATATCTGTTTCACCTTACTCAGGCTCTTTTCAAGTTTATTTCATGTAACTATATTATAGTGTTGGGGAGGAATAAATTTTCCTCAACCCTTCTAGGTACTTCTGGCCAGTCTGAGAATTAAATTGGCATGAGCTAGATTAACAGGACAAAATCAAACAGAAGTTTATTAGCATGTGTATACATGAGGGACACTCAGGAGAACTGAGTAACTACCATCTTTAGATAAAGACACAGAGAATGTCGAGGGTAGTGGTTTCGGACTTTTAAGGCTAGAAGGCAGTTGACATGGAGATAGAAAAGCAGATGTTTGGGGACTTCTCTGATGGTCCAGTGCTTAAGACACCACACTCCCAATGCAAGGGGCAAAAGTTCGATCCCTGGTCAGGGAACTAGATCTCACGTGCCACAGCTAAGACCTGGCACCACCAAATAAATTTTAACAGAAGCAAATGCTTGGTAAGTGAAGGTTGGCTGGGCCTGCAGAGCAGTGGGACACAGAGTGGACTCTGATCTCTAGGCCTGCCGAGTTTCTCCCACCATACTCAGATCATGTTCTTTGCTGATGTCTCTGATTCTCACTTGGTTCCTGGGACAGGCCCTCTATCTACATTATTTTAGGCATTTTAGGGAGAAGGTCAAAGTTTCTTCCTGGGTTTTTTGGGCCTTGGTTGTTTTCAGCTCAAAATAATACACAATTTGGGGTAGCAGATTTTGCTCTCCTGCAACAGAGTACAAGCAGAACATGGGATCATAATACATTCTGTGTGTAAAAACATGAAGGCCTGTAGCGTTTTACTGACTAGACAATCCAGTAAACAGTGACCTAGAGGGAGAGGAGTAATGGGTATGGGTATATTGGGCAAAGAGTGTGTTCAGATTTTTCCCATAACTTCTTATGGAAAAACTGGAATAAACTTCTTGGCCAATAACATGGGGCCCAAGCAAGCTGGGGAGGTGTGAACACACACTTTCCTAGGAGATCTGATTCAGTGTCGGTAGTTTCCTAGAAATGGCTACAATATTGGGCAAGCAGGTGTTCTCCAATGTACTGGCTTGGCAGTTTATCCCCCGGGAAATTGCTTGTGGCAGCCTTTAGATTCTCCTGAACGCCGCAGAAGGAATTTGCATTCTGGAGGCAGCCGTGAGTGTCTGCAAAGATGAAAGGGGATGGGGGAGATGGCAGGTACCTCTCTCACTGGCATGAAGTTCAGCCTAGATCATTTCAGTCTCCTTTATTTGCATCGACCTACATTGCACAAGGGAATATGAATTTTTAGAGTCAGGTTTTCTAAGCAAATTATAATTGTGAATGGATATGAAATGTTGGGGGAAATCTTTAAATAAAGTATTTGCAGAAACCTCTTCACTTTTCAGGTATAAAATGAACAATAACAGTTATCAAGGTGGTGAAACATGCACTGAAGGTAACTCCTTTTTAGTTCATCACCAGCCAAATTCTCTTTTTTTTTTTTTAACTTTTTATTTTGTCTTGGGGTCTAGCTGATCAGCCAGTTAGTAATGTTGTGATAACTTCAAGTGAACAGCAAAAGGACTCAGCCATACATATACACATATCCATTCTTCTCCACGTGGTGTTGGAGAAGACTCAAGAGGAAAGCCTGGCGTGCTGCCGTCCATGAGGTCGCAAAGAGTCGGACTGAGCAGCTTAACTGATTCTTCTCCAAACTCCCCTCCTATCCATGTTGGCACATAACACTGAGCAGAGTTCCCTGTGCTACACAGTAGATCCTCGTCAGTTATCCATTTTAAATATAGCAGCGTGTACGTGTCCATCCCAAACTCCCTAATTATCCCTTCCTCCCCATCCTTCCCCCAACCCTGGCCCCTCACAACCATTAAGTTCTCAGTCTGTGAGTCTCTTTCTGTTTTGTAAGTAAGTTCTTTTGTATTGTTGTTTTTTTTTTTTTTTTTCAGATTCCACATATAAAGGATTTCATATGCTATTTCTCCTTCTCTGTATCAGCCAGAGTCTTATTGCTGCTCTGTGTATGAGAAAGTAGGGGAAGTACATTCCTGTAACAACTCTCTAAAAGCAGACAGGCTGTGTTAATTGCTTTTTAGAATTTTTGTTTTCCTAAAAAATCTATCACTAGGAGAAATAAGTTCTGAGGTTTGTCTTCACTCCACAGCATCAACCACTGCGCCCCCTCCCCCAACAAAACATGGCTCCTCGGTAACCTGTGCCAGGCCCACCTCTCCTCCCCACCCACCACATACTCCTTTCTAGTTTGTGCCAAACACATCCCCACCTTCCGCCATGCTGCTGTTGGATATGGCCTTGTACTCATTCACCATTAAAACATGCAATATCAACACAGTAGCTCATTGTTAAAAATCTGCATTTGAGGGAGGACTATGGTTTTTCCTGTGGTCATGTATGAATGTGAGACTTGGACTGTGAAGAAGGCTGAGCGCCGAAGAATTGATGCTTTTGAACTGTGGTGTTGGAGAAGACTCTTGAGAGTCCCTTGGACTGCAAGGAGATCCAACCAGCCCATCCTAGAGGAGTTCAGTCCTGGGTGTTAATTGGAAGGACTGATGCTGAAGCTGAAACTCCAGTACTTTGGCCACCTCATGTGAAGAGTTGACTCATTGGAAAAGACCCTGATGCTGGGAGGGATTGTGAGCAGGAGGAAAAGGGGATGACAGAGGATGAGATGGCTGGATGGCATCATTGACTCGATGGACGTGAGTCTGGGTGAACTCCGGGAGTTGGTGATGGACAGGGAGGCCTGGCGTGCTGCAATTCATGGGGTCGCAAAGAGTCGGACACGACTGAGCGACTGAACTGAACTGAACTGATGGCCTGTTTAGCAAGCAATAAGACATCATAATGCAACTCTCATTTTTTCTATGACTGGTAACAGTGATCTTCTTGGTAGGGGCACATTCTTGTGAAGTGAAGTGAAGTTGCTCAGTTGTGTCTGACTTTGCGACCCCATGGACTGTAGCCTACCAGGCTCTTCCGTCCATGGGATTTTCCAGGCAAGAGTACTGGAGTGTGTTGCCATTTCCTTCTCCACACATTCTTGTAGGAAGCATCAATGTTGTTTACTGGCTTTTAAAAGAAAAGAAACAGGAAATTCACTCTTTAAAGATCTAAGGTAAGACTGGGGCCCGTGATTTAACAGTGTAGCATTTGTATATGTGTATGTGTGTGGGGGGGGGGGGTGGGTGGGGGGGGCTGTGCTGTGTCTTCTTTGTTTTGTTTAAATTTATTTATTTTTAAATGAAACAAAGATGAGTACTTTTAATGATGAAAGGTGCAATTCACAGAGAAGATAGACACCATAAACCTTTGGACACCTAACAACAAAGAAACAAAGATACATACAACAAAAATCAGAAGAAATATAAGGGACAAGAAATATATGTATAATCATAGTGAGACATATTCTTCGTTACAGTGCTTGGGCTTCTTCTGTGGTGGTGCTTGAGCTTAGTTGCCCCATGGCAGGTGGGATCTTAGTTCGCCAACCAGGAACCGAACCCGTGTCCCCTGCATTGGTAGGTAAATTCTTAACCACTGGCCCACCAGGAAAGTCCCAGCATTTTTAATAAATACCTCAGTGATGGATAGTCACTGACTTCCCATTTGCCATATTCCAAGGTACCCCTTTAACACAAAGGCTGCCAACAAATTCTCGAAACAAAATTGATGTTCATTGACCTTTATAAAAAAAAAAATGCTTCTTGGAGGAACTTGATCATCATTCAGCCTGTTTGGGTGGTATATACCTGTTCCAGTCCAGTGCTATGGCTAAGGTTTCTCAAAAAACAAAATGAGGAACTATATACAGTTAATGAAAAATTTTGCACCATAAGAAATACATTCTTCAGTATTGTCACAGAAGCTTAGGTTTCATGCAACTAGGCCAAAGGGTTTTGTTTGTTTATTTGTTTGTTTTAAGAAAAAGCAGGGAGGGGACATTTTCTTTTGAGTCCAACTATAGTAAATCCTGGATGGTACTTCATTGGAAATGTAGATCCCATACGGAATGCAGAGAAAGGCTTATATATGAATTAGCAAATGTGCTTCCCAAGAACAATTTCTATTTTCTTTGGAGAATATTTCCTGGTTCTCAGGTATTGTCTGTCCTTCAGGGATAAAGTAGAAACCTTTTCTTTCCTCAGGGGTAGTTATTAAAGCAGATTTCAGTGTTTACAAATGAAAGGGTGTTGACTCTCCTGAAGGTCTCAAGTAGGAGCTTGTTAGGAGCTTGTAATGGAATTTAAACTGTTCATGCCCTCGGCTTAGGAAAGTCTACTTGTTGAAAAATTAACAAAATGAAAACACTGGAAAGTAACTACTACGGGCATCTGTTCATAGAAGCTAGAATCATAAGAAGTAGTGTGATGGGCATCTAAAAAGAAATTATAGAAACGAACTTACAAAACAGTAACAGATCTACTGACTTTGAGAAGGAACTTAAGGTGGGGGGTGGGGAGTGGGAAGAAGCAGAAGAGGGATAGTTTGGGAGTTTGGGTTGGACACATACACATTGCTGTATTTAAAATGGATAACCAACAAGGATTTACTGTATAGCACAAGGAACTCTGTTCAATGTTGTGTGGCAGCCTGGACTGAAGTGGGGAGTTTGGGGGAGAACGGATACATGTATATGTGTGGCTGAATCCCTTCTCTGTTCACCTGAAGCTATCACAGCATTGTAAATCATCTGTACCCCAATACAAAGAGGTTTTTTTTTTTTTTTTCAAAAGTAATGTGATGGGCAACCAAATGCCAGGATTCCAGAAGGTCTTGGTGAATTGATCATTGATGATCTCTGCTCTCTGGGGAAGTGGCAAGGCAGAGATTGAGGTGGAAGGAAGGGCAGTTTCACAAAGTGACTGATCTCTAATTCCTTTGTGACGTGGTATAAAAAGAGAGAAAGAGCTCCGAATAAAACACCAAGTTGCCCAGAGGGAGGTGAGGCCTGGCTTCTCAGGGCAGGAAGAGCCGACACTCAGGTGGGCCTCTGAGTGGTCCCTGGCTGGGGAGAAAGATGTTCACGTGGCTTGTTGATCTGAGAGAGTGAGGGCTTCACATGGAGTGCTATGTAATTTCTTAATCTCGTGTTTGCTTATTTTATCCTCCAGTTGACATATCTCATTTGCTTTGTCATGGTTCTAATTCTGTGAGTGTTTGTGCAGGGAAACAAATCCCTGTTTTTTATTTTGTTTCTCTGCTTACACACCCTCAGGCGCAAATACACCCTCACGCAGGGAAACACGTCGTGGATCTGGAGGATTAAAAACAGTCATAACGCATCGCACTAAGAAATGCCCAGATCTGTAACTGGAGACTGACTGACCTTTCTAAGAAAAATTCGGCAGGAGTTAACATCAACAGATGTTCACTACCAACAGAGAACATGAGACCATTAGTCACCAACTGAGAACGACAGGGCGATGGAGGGCTCGGGGCCAAAGTTTATTTATAGGTGCGATGGGTGAAGCAGCTATTTGTCCCGGTTGCTAGGTGACAGCTTAGGTTATAACAAATTCCCTCCTTCAAAAGTTTGTCAATATATGGGATGTCAACGTGTTAACTTTCTATAAAATATGGTTCAGCTTCAACTTCCAATCCGTATGGATTAAAAATAAAACCAGAAAGTGTAAAATAATGTATTTTCTCTGGAGGTAGTTTGACAGTTCTTCTAAAGATCTTTGGAAATGGTTATTGCAATATGAGGGCTTAGGGATATGGAAAATCTAAAAAGTGAGTAGAAAGGTGTGTGTGTGTGTGTGTGTGTACTTGTGCATGTGTTTGAGAGAAAACAGCAATAGCTAAAAATATTCTTTAATGGGTTGACATTGTCCAACAGCAACAAACATATCCTTCTGTCCCAATAGCAAGATGAATATTCATGGAGTTTCACATTCTGGATGACTTCACGGGCCCCAGTCCTGTCTCCATGGGTCTCACTGGTGCTCTTGAGTCACTTGAAAGTAACAGAAGGTGGGCCTGGCTCCAGGGATCTCCATGGCATTAAGACCCAGGTTTTACCAGAAGGAATTCCACCCAAAACGCCAATTCCCAGTTCAGGAAACGTTTGGAATAAATGAGCCCTATTTCCTTATTACCTAATTTCAATGACACATTAATGCTCCATTTCCAAGAAGAAAAGATCGAAACATTCCATGTAAGTGAAAGTTAGTTTGCAAATTATTTAGACTTTTTGCCTATGGTATATTCTTACACATATAAAGGAATACACGCTAAATATTGTGATAGGTAACATATAGAAGCATTCAGATAAATGAATAAAAATCATACACGGTGTCATTAGACTTGGCATGGGATATGGAATCACTTGAGGGTCCTGGAATATAATTAGCTGAAGCAGTGGAGAAAGGAAATAGGAATCTAAACTCCTGGGTCCCGAGCTTCACCTGGGAACCTAGATGAGGCTGAACCTCCTTCAGCGTTTCTAGTTCTGTAGCTCAGAATTCCGGGAGTCCGTAATCCATCCATGTTACTGCTCTAGTGTTCTTTCCCACTCATCTTTGAAATGCTGCCAAGTTCCATTCCAGGAAGTTCTTCCTGTGTTTCACTTCTCATGATCAGCATTTTCAGTTCCATTTATGAAGGTCTCCTATTCTGTGTGTATTTGTACTCTGACCTCAGCAGTTAATGTATCTAAGCCTCAGTTTCCTCATCCGTAGGACAGAATAATAAATCGCATCTCACACATAGGCTGGATGGAAGGATTGAATGTGATGGTAAGTTTTCAACATCATAGCATGGTGCTTGGCTCCTTGTAAGAATTAGTTGTTACTCTGATTTCGCATTGTCTGAAACCCCCTTTACTTGAACTTTTCATCATCTTCTTTGGTGTGAGTTTTTTTTCTGTTTCCATCCTTCCATTCTATTAAAACTTTATTTAAACATCATCTAAATAGACATCATCTAAATTTATTAAAACATCATCTAAATAGAACTTCTAAAAAGCACTAATTTGAAAAGATACATGCACCCCAGAATTCATAGCAGCATTATTTACAATTGCCAAGATATGGAAGTGACCTAAGTGTCCATCAGCATATGAATGGATTAAAAAGATGTGGTGTATACATATGATGGAATATTACTCAGCCATGAAAAGAATAAGACTTTGCCATTTGCAAAAACGTGAGTGGACTTAGAGGGTATTATGCTAAAGTGAAATAAGTCAGACAGAGAAAGATAGATACTGCAAGTTCTCACTTATATGTGGAATCTAAAAAATATAAAAAAGTAGTGACTATGACAAAAAACAGAACAAACTAGTGGTTACCAATGGGGAGGAGGGGACAGGGCAAAATAGGAGTAGAGGGGAGTAAGAGGCACAAACTATTAGATACAGCATAAGCTACAAGCATATATTGCACAACAGAGGGAATATAGCCAATATTTCATAATAACTATAAATAGAGGATAACCTTAAAAAATTATGAACCACTATATTATATACCTATAACATATAATATGGTATATCAGTATTACAAGTTGATTGTACACCAACTATACTTAAGTACAAACAAAACAAGGTGAAAAAACTAACAAAAGAGACACTGATGTATAGAACTGTCTTATGGACTCTGTGAGAGAGGGAGAGGGTGGGAAGATTTGGGAGAATGGCATTGAAACATGTAAAATATCATGTATGAAACGAGTTGCCAGTCCAGGTTCGATGCACGATACTGGATGCTTGGGGCTGGTGCACTGGGACGACCCAGAGGGATGGAATGGGGAGGGAGGAGGGAGGAGGGTTCAGGATGGGGAACACATGTATACCTGTGGCGGATTCATTTTGATATTTGGCAAAACTAATACAATTATGTAAAGTTTAAAAAAAAAAACAACTAACAAATGAAACCATTTGAGTACTAAAAACTAAAAAAACAAACAACAAAAAAAACCAGACAGTAAAAGTTGAAAATCACTCAGTTGTGTTCTACTCTTTGTGGCCCCATGGACTGTAGCCCACCAGGCTCCCCTGTCTTTCACCCTCTCCCGGAGCTTGCTCAAACTCATGTCCATTGAGTTGATGATGCCATCCAACCATCTCATCCTTGGTCGCCCCCTTCTCCTCCTGCCCTCAATCGTTCCCAGCATCATGGCCTTTTCCAGTGAGTCAGCTCTTTATATCAGGCGGCCAAATAGTCAAATTCATAGTCAGAAAGTACATTGGTAGTTGCCAGGGTCCAGCTGAGGTGTGGGGAGGGGGCCGGGGAGTTGGTGTTTAACAAGGACAGAGTTTCAGTTTAGGAAGGAGAGGAATTCAGCAGACGGATGAAGGTGAGAGTTGCTCAGCAGTGTCAATGCACTTGGACTTGAGGCCACGTCACTGTACAGGTAAATATGGTTAAAATAGTATGTTATGCTACTTTGACCACAATTAAAGAAAAACATTAAAAAGGAAATATGTGCAAGGATTTAAACTTTGGTATATTAAAACCTGTTCTTTTGCTTTGAAAAATTACTTTCAGTTTTAAAAATATCTTCTGAGTTTTAGGTTCACTGAGCTCAGTCACTCAGTCATGTCCAGCTCTTTGTGACCCTGTAGACTGTAGCCCGCCAGGTTTCTCTGTCCGTGGGATTTTTCAGGCAAGAATACTGGAGTGGGTTGCCACTTCCTTCTCCAAGGTTCACTAGTATATACTAAAAAGATTTATTATCCTATAAAATACACAATAATGAAATGATTGTAACATATTCAACAGGCTCTCCTCATATATCCAATCCCCAGCTTGGTTTTTGAGTGTCTCCACCACCCACCCCCCCAACCCCCAGCAATTAGCCCTCAATTCAGTGAAATGTCCTTTTATAAAACTGAGTTTCATATATAGCGTGAGCAGGAGAGAACTCATTTTGGGGTCACACCTAACCCTTTTACTCACCGGTTGAGATGCAGTCAGATCACTCACTGGTCATCTTGAGATCCCTGAGGTGGGACTGGTGACAGGCAGACAGCCGCACTCAATGCGGGTTGATTGAAATGAACCGAAAGGGAAATGATACTGAAATGCATTGTTTGTTCTCTGCCAGGATTAATTTATTTCAGCATTATTTTTGGTTGTGCTCAAAGACACTTGGGAGTGAACGAGATAAACCAGGCTGCCGGCACATGTTCTTTCCTCCGGAATTACCGTCTATTTTTAAAGAGCACTGGGGCGTCACATTTCTTAGTCTCACAGAACCCCCTAACGGGGAGAATTGTGTGCTGCACCCGGAAAGCCAAGTGCATTCCTGGTTCATGTACGGAGCCCTTAAACTGTGCAAAGCCTAGTTTGCTTTTTAATATAAAATTTAGAGAGTGTTTTTGTTAAGTAGATTTTTAAAGAAAAAAGATACACAGTTAAGTAAAAGTTACTTTGCTGTATACGTGAAACTAACACAATATTGTAAATTAACTATAGTTCCATGAAAAAAGATGAAGAAAATTCTCTACCACTGAACTATAGTGCCACCATTATCATTTGTTCGTTTGATATTTTGTTGAATAAATACTGTGCAAGGAAGTCACTATGCATATATTAAAAGAGTACATCATATATGATAGTATCAAAACCCATCAGATTTCTAGGAACAAATGTCATGAAGGGTGCATAACCTCTACACTAAAAGCAGTAAACAAAAGATAAAAGAAAAACAAAATTATAGTTATGTATTCATACACATCTGTGTGTGCATGTATATTTAATAGCTTTACAATAGATCTTGAAATATGGTAGCCTGTGTCTGAACCTTGGTGCATCATTTTCAAGATTTCCTTGGCTGTTCTAATACATTTGAATCAGTTCTAATGAGGTGGATGAAACTGGAGCCTATTACATAGAGTGAAGTAAGCCAGAAAGAAAAACATCAATACAGTATACTAACGCATATATATGGAGTTTAGAAAGATAGTAACGATAACCCTATATGTGAGACAGCAAAAGAGACACATGTATAGAACAGTCTTTTGGACTCACAGCAAGATGGTAGTCATCCACAAGCCAAGTAGAGGGTCCTTGCCAAGAACTGTGTCTGCCAGCACCTTGATCTTGGACTTCCCAGTCTAAAGAAGTGTGTTGCTTAAAAAATAAAAAAATTTAAAAAATTAAAAATTAAAAAAAAAATTCTCATGTAAATTTTGGGATTAGGCAGCCAATTGGCATAAAATCTGATGAGATTTTGAATTTGTAGGTCAAATTGGAGAGGATTGACATATTTACAATGTGCCAATATATCTACTCCGTGAACATATTCCTCTATTTACTAAGGTTTTCTCAAGTTTTTCTTACTAATATTTTGTAGCTTTTAGTGTAGCGATTTATGCATCTTTTGTAATATTTATTCCTAGGAATATGGTGGCTTTTGATGAGACTGTAAATTATATACTTAAACAAATTTTGTTTTTTAAGTTTCTATGTTATAAATAAATGAAAACTCAACTGAATAAAAAAAGGTATGAAAGAAAAAATTAGAAAATCATTTAGATCCCAGTTTGACCATGTGGGTTATTTGGTCTATAACAAAACTCACCACTTTTTATTCCTATGTATGACAGTCTGGAGGAGGAAATGGCAGCTCACTCCAGTATTCTTGCCTTGGAAGTTACATGGACAGAGGAGCCTGGCGGGCTACAGTCCATGGGGTTACAAAGAGTCAGACTAAACGACTTAGCGACTAAATAACAACGGCATGACACAGTTAAATTACTTTAAATCAGCTGGATCCTTTGAGCCCTTGCTTTTAAGCCGTGTTAGGACCACAGTGGCATTTCAGTCTGTACTCATTGTTCTCCGCTATTGAGGTCGGACCTCTGAGCACTCTACTCCGTTGTGTGAATTCTGAGCATTTCTAGTACCGTCAGTGGGATCCAGTGTCCTCCCCAGCCCTGTGAGCACAGGACTCCCTTCCCTCATTCCCTCACATCCTTTCTGATGCTTTTTGTTCCTCACTCCTACTGTGGTCACCCTCAGCTGGAGAGTCCAGGGGACCCTGGAGGTGGCCTGTGTTCCCTGTTCAAGCTCTTACCCCTTCCCCCGCACACTCTGTCCCGCCAACTCCAGCCTCTGTTTACTCTCACGGCTGCCTCCTCAATTCAGCTAGTTGCCAGGACCCACCTTGGGAGGGGGTGGCACCTCCCTACTCTGGTAGTTAGGTCCCTGCTATACCATCTTGCCTGAAGCAGAGTTTCCCTCTTGTCTCTTATTTTTGAAACAAGAATCCTATGTGGTTTTCTAACTGGGTGTTTCTTATTTTGATCTTAGGATAAGAAACACCTGACTCAAGATGAACTTATTTGCAAAGGAGAAATAGAGACACAGATGTAGAGAACCAATACTCATGGACACCAAGGAGGGGAGGGGCGTGCAGGATGAATTGGGAAATTGGGACTGACATATACGCACTATTGATAGTATCTAGAACCTACTTATAGCGCAGGAAACTCTACTCACTGCTCTGTGGTGACCTAAGTGAGAAGGAAATCCAAAACAGAGAGGATATATGATACGTATACCAGGCAATCCTAAAAGAAATCAACTCTGAGTACTCATTGAAAGGACTGACGCTGAAGCTGAAGCTCCAATACTTTGGCCACCTGATGTGATGAGCTGACTCATTGGAAAAGACCCTGATGCTGGAAAAGATTGAAGGCAGGAGGAGAAGGGGTTGACAGAAAACGAGATTGTTAGATAGCATCACTGACTCAATGGACATGGGTTTGAGCAAACTCTGGAAGATGGTGAAGGACAGGGAAGTCTGGTGTGCTGCAGTTCATGGGGTCAAAAAGAATCAATCAAGACTTAGCGAGTGAACAACAGCAACTAGCTGACTTGCTTTGGTGTGGTAGAAAAGAACACAGTGTGGTAAGGCAACTATACTCCAATAAAAATTAATTTTAAAGAAAAGAAACACCTGCCTGAGAATCACCTGGGATGCTATTTTCAAAGGGCAGATTTCTGAGGTCACTCCAGGCCTGCTCTACCAGAGTGTCTGAAGTAAGGCCATGACTCCTGTTTAAACAGTGCTCTGGAGTTCACACACACTTTCCACGTAGGAACTACCTGAAAAGATTACTTTGGCTACATGTAATGTCTATGCCTAAGTGTATTCTAATAATTGCCTGATAGTTCAGTTGGTAAAGAATCCTCCTATAATGCGGGAGACCTGGGTTTGATCCCTGGGTTGGGAAGATCTCCTGGAGAAGGGAAAGGCTACCCACTCCAGTATTCTGGCCTGGAGAATCCCATGGACTGTATAGACCGTGGGGTCTCAAAGAGTCAGACACGACTGAGAGACTTTCATTTTCACTTAGTTTTCATTCTCTCAGTTCCATGGACAGAGGACCCTGGCCGGCCACAGTCCATGGGGTTGAAAAGAGTTGTACATGACTGAGAGCATGATGCGAGCATATACCCACACACACAGAGATGGAGGCAGAAGGAAGGGATGCTGGCTTCAACTTCTCCTGGGAACCCAGAGCTCCCTTCTGAGACAAAGTGAGGCTGCTTGTCTCGGGAGCCATTTCCCTTAGAATTTCTCAGGCTGGTGGAACCATGTTGGTTCTTTAGTAAGCAGCTGCTTGTCTTGAGCATGTTCTTTGTCAAAAATCTATCCCTTTAGTTTCTCTTAAAAAGGAGACTGTAATTTGCCATATGACTCTGGAAACTCAAACCGGGGCTCCGTGACAATCTAGAGGGGCGGGATGGGGATGGGAGGGTGGCTAAAGAGGGAGGGGACATATGTAAGCATGTGGCTGATCCGTGTTGATGTGTGGCAGAAACCAACACAATACTGTAATTATCCTTCAATTAAAAATAAATAAATTTTTAAAAAAAGGAGAATGTAACTAAATGGACGTTTTGGAAAGATCTGCACAGCTGCAGACTCCTGGGCAGAGCCCAGGTGACAGATGGGAAGGCTGGGAGGTATGGCTTCTCCAGGAACCATGTGACCTGGTTTATTGGAGAGTCTGGGAAGCTGGGACTGATGGTCATGACGGAGGGACTCTCACATGGTCCTTGTCTCCTGGCAGGAGTATGCCGAAGATTCACTCCTTCGAGAGAGAGAAAATTAGTGGGAGAAGGAAGCAAGTGAAGGTAGGGAGGAAAGAAGGAAAGAAGAAAAGGTAGACCAAGAAAGGAAGTGCATGTTCTCTCTGAAACTTCGGAGGAAAAATCCTTAGCCCTGGAATATTAATGATGAAGCCATTGGTATCTTTTGTTTTTTTTTTTTCTTCCTCTTGAACAAACGTCAGTCATAGAACACTTAACACTCTTTGGTGAAGAACTTGGTGAGTCAGACAGAGAAGCAGAAGTATCATATGGCATCCCTTATATGTGGAATCTAAAAAGAAATGATACAAATGAACTTACAAAACAGAAGCAGACTCACAAACTTATGATTGCTGGGGGGAAGGATGGAGGTAAGGGGTAGTTAGGGAGTTTGGAATGGATATGATCATGCTGCTATATTGAAAATGGATCACCAAAAAGGACCTACGGTAGAGCACAGGGAACTCTGCTCAGTGTTATGTGGCAGCCTGGATGGGAGAGGAGTTTGGGGGAAATGAATACATGTATATGTATGGCTGAGTTGCTGATTAACAACTATCAGAACATTGTTAATCAGCGATTCCCCAATACAAAATAAAGAGTTAAAATTTTTTTTAATGATTAAAAAAAAAAAGAACTTGGCCAAGATTCACACCATTTTTCAGCCTCCTTTTCTCTTGGTTGGGTCTTTCGTTGCCTGTTGATCAGCGCCAGGGATGGTGGGAAGAGAGCCACATGCCATGTAAAAGATCTGTCTCCCTAGCATCGTCCAGTATTCACAGGAGATCCTTTCTCTGGTTATTTGTTTTCCAGATGAGGCTCTCTAGGAAAACCTAGAGTTTCTTTATGGAGCAACTCAGAGCCTGTGTGCACCCACGCATGTGTGTACGTATGTGTAGCTGTAACCTGTATTGTCAACCACCCATCAAGCATGAATCTTACGTTCTGATGAATATTTGGATTCTGAACAGGAAGTACTCTTTTCTTTCTGTAAAGAGTTGGTCCTAATGATGCCCTGTTGGTCTTGGTAACACCTCATTCCCCCTGACTCTAAAGGAGTGAGGTTAATCAGCTTATGTTCCTTCTTGTTCTAAATTACAGTTCATAGCCTCTTCCAAGATGTCATTGAACGGATTCTTCCCTTGAAGAGGGCACATGTTTTAAAGGGAAGAGAACTGTATTGGAAATCAGGCTCTGCCCTGAACTAGCTGAGAAAATAGGGATCTCCATTTCCCCATTTATAAAAGAAGGGAATTTGAAAAGTTGCCATCAAGTGTCCCATCTCATTCTAAATTATATAACTGTATTATTCAAATATATTATGTAACTGAATTACCTAAATAGAACTGTGGTGATGTCAGTTACCGGTAGACTATATATAATGGAAGACAATAGAAATGTATAGCCCACTGGTCCTCAGAATTAGCCGCTGGACAATTTAAAAGTATCATGAAACTCCCAGAAAGTAACTCTGCCGGGTGCATGTTTTATTTAGAGTGTACATGTAGAGTGACATCTCTTCTTGGCCCTTGAATTCCCATTTTCTTCTTAAATCATATTTCCATTAAATTTTATTCAGGACAATCTATACATTTATTTTTATCTCAGACATTTATACTCTTTCCAAAACCCGTTTGGTTAGATGATATTTTCATGATTTACACAAAGAATTTCTCATTTCTGTTTGTGATTTTTACAGTAATGCAGGTATCATTAGAATAGTTTAAGGCATTTGAAAAGACATTTTGATAAGCCTCAAGTATTTTAGTTCCCCACATAGACACTGAATCCTGGCCATGGCAGTGAAAGCACTGAGTCCTAACCACTAGCCCATGAGCAAACTCCCTAAGGGGACTTTGTTAAAAATAAAGATAAGGAACCAGTGGAATTTGTTGTCCCAAAGTACTGTCACAGGAGGTAACATTTGTATTTTGACTATAAGATGTGAAGTGGGATATACTCGTGTAAGAATGTTACTGATTTAATTAAAAGAAAGAATATACACTTAAGCATCAAAAATCACTGCAAATGGTGACTGCAGCCACAGAATTAAAAGACGCTTGCTCCTTGGAAGAAAACTTATGACCAACCTAGACAGCATATTAAAAAGCAGAGACATTACTTTGCCAACAAAGGTCCGTTTAGTCAAAGCTATGTTTTTTCCAGTAGTCATGTATGGATATGAGATTTGGACCGTAAAGAAGGCTGAACACCGAAGAATTGATGCTTTTGAACTGTGGTGTTGTCAAAGACTCTTGAGAGTCCCTTGGACTGCAAGGAGATCAAACCAGTCAATCCTAAAGGAAATCAATACTGAATATTCATTAGAAGGACTGATGGTGAAGCTGAAGCTCCAATCCTTTGGCTACCTGATGTGAAGAGCCGACTCACTAGAAAAGACCCTGATGCTGGGAAAGATTGAAGGTGGGAGGAGAAGGGGACGACAGAGCATGAGATGGTTGGATGACATCACTGACTCTACGGACATGAGTTTGAGCAAGCTCCAGGAAATGGTGAAGGACAAGGAAGGCTGGCCATGCTGCAGTCCCTGGGGTCGCAAAGTGTCGGACACGACTGAGTGACTGAAAAGCAACAACAATCAAGGAGTTTTAAATCAAGGGTGTGAATGTGTACATGTATATAGCTTTAAGAACAGTAATATTGATACATCATTCTTGTGTATCCAGCACTTGAATTAAGATATATAACATAAGGATATTCAAGAATTGCCATCTTAAGTCTTATTCCTTACATACTCCCATCTGAGGTAACTGCTGTCCTGAATTTTGTTTTTTTCTGTTTTTAATGTTTCCTTGCTTAAAGAACTGTTAGCTTAATGTGATTTTGAGCTTTATAAAAATGTAATTATGCTGTGTGTATTCCCACTCCAGTGTTCTTGCCTGGAGAATCCCAGGGACAGGGGAGCCTGGTGGGTTGCCGTCTATGGGGTCGCACAGAGTAGGACACGACTGAAGTGACCTAGCATAGCATAGCATTCTTCTGTGATTTTTTCCCTCAATATTATGATCCCAAAGTTCATGTACAAACTTGGAACCTGTATTCCTTTATTTCCGTTCCGTCTTTCATTTCTGAACACAGCTTACTTTATTTGTTCATTATCCTAATGGAAGTATATCTTAAATTTGCTTCAAAATACAAAATGTTCACTCATTCCATTGTAATCATGAAAATAATAATAATCAAATTAGTTCCATTATGTTTTTCATAGATTTTTGTTAGAATTGTATTTGCCAGTCAATTTAACCAAATGCTCATATACTACTTAACTAGGCCTAGAGAGTAGAAATTAAAATCTTTATTAGGTTAGCCAAAAATTTTGTTGGGGTTTTTCCATAAGATGTTACCCCAAATGAACTTTCTGGCCAACCCAGTATGTCATGCAGTGAGCCAGCCGCAGAGGAGCCTACCCTTGGCAATTTGTTAACAAGCCTATGTTGTTGTAGAAAAGAAGCCATAGGTTAGTAGCCAGTTCAGTTTTTACTCCCCTGTACAAAGTCATTTCCCATTAAGTTGATACACTGGCAAGGTTTTGTTACAGATAGTGACCTCCTAGCCATGCACTTGCTGTTTCTTTTAATAGGTCTGGAATCATTCACAGGATATGCAGACCTAGTGCTAGACTTGGTCGCCAGTGTCAACAGGCTTGCTCAGTGAGTCCCGAGTGGGTAGCGTTTATGAATACATAAACTGATGGCTAAACGTCCCCAAAAGTTCATTTCTTACACTAGTTGGGAAATCATTTGGCAAATGTCTACCTCATGGAGTAGCATCAGCCTGAACCCTGGAGGCTCAGTGACTGTCTGGCAGAGCTTTGGTTGAGGCTGATAGAGCAAAGAGGAAGGACAAGACTTTTTTTTTTTGCTTTTTTAATGCTGTTGAACTCACTTAAATTAGCTTAAAATTTATACTGAAAAGGGAAATTGTATTGATTGTAGTTGTCATGATGTTGATTTGAAAATTTATTAAAAAGAAACAGTTTCTGAGTAGTTGAGCATCTCAGGGCCAAAGTGGCTTTGATTTGTCGTAGGGCTGAGTTGAATGCAGGAGAAGAAGGGGACGACAGAGGATGAGATGGTTGGATGGCATCACGGACTCGATGGACATGACTTTGAGCAATCTCTGGGAGTTGGTGATGCACAGGGAATCCTGGAGTGCTGCCGTCCATGGGGTCGAAAAGAGTCAGACGCAACGGAACAACTGAACTGAAAGTGAAAGTGTGTGGAAGTGTTAGTCGTTCAGTCGCGTCCAACTCTTTGCCACCCATGGAATGTAGCCCTCCAGGCTCCTCTGTCGTGGGATTCTCCCTGCAAGAATACTGGAGTGGGTTGCCATTCCCTTCTCCAGGGGATCTTCCCCACCTAGGGATCGAACCTGGGTCTCCTGCCCTGCAGGCAGGCTCTTCACCGTCTGAGCCCCCAGGGCTACTGGAGTCCAATCTAGAGATCAGTCTCACTCTGGCACCCTTGCAGTCACAGCTCAGAGGACACTTAACTAACAGTGTGTCCTCTATGGACACATTTGTTTAAAATTATCTGTGAAATGATTGAATTGGGGGGCCCTTGGTAGATCTTGTTTGGTATATTTATGTGATAAGATAGGATGTTAAGAGTGGCATTTGAACTTGATGGCTTTGTAACTGTAAGAAATGCCCAGTTGTCTGCATGTCTCCCTCCTGGAGCAGTTGTGAGCAGTTTTTAGTTCCTGTAGAAAAAATGAAGACGGGGACCCACAGTACGTGCCTGGCATGTACACCACATTCAGCATGTTTTCTGATGATGATTAGAAAAGATACTCTAGAAAAATATGGGATATTGAGAGATCTTTTTGAGCTTAACAGTTTTCTACTGAGTTGACCAACATGGAGTACCACTGACCCTTGAACAACCCGGGCTTGAACTGTGTGCATCCACTTAGAGTGGATATTTCTCAATAGTAAATATACAGGGTCTGTTGTTGGCTACACCCTTGGATGCAGGGGAATGACCAACATGAAGGGCCAAAAATAAATTGTGCACACGTGGATTCAGTGCAGCATTGTGCAAGGATCAAGGGAGTCCTGAAAATGCAGTATTGGTGTTGATGTTGAGGATGATGAGATTTATGCCAAGGTTTCTTTCAAGATGCTGTGGCTTCTGTATCCTTAAGGTTGAAAACATTACTAAGAATCCCACAAGGTCTCTTCCTATTGTCCCAGCTCTCTGCAATGTTATTCTCTGGTTCGCTCTGCTGCAGCCACACCAGGCTCAATGGTGCTTCAGCTCCATCTCACACCAGGGCCTCTTGCACACGCTGTACACTGTTTTGTCTGGAACCCTTCCAAGCCCTTATAGGAAATAGTGCAAATGCAGATCGCACCATAAAAGTGACATCTTCAAAGATGCCCCAGAGCCTCCACCCTTGCTTTTCCTTTGTTGTGACCAGATAATCATGGAGTTCCGTGCTGGCCTTGGCCTGTGAACTTCCTTGGACAGCTATCTGACTTGTTCTTCTCTGAATTTATATGGCTTTTCCAGAGAGTGTAGTCACTAGGAGGTGCTGAATGAATATGTGCTGAAGCAGTGACTATTGAGTGAATTATCCAAAGTTCAGTTAAAAGTTTTGTTTTCTTTTTCTCTCTTTAGCTGGGAAGTTATCAATTCTAAACCGGATGAAAGACCCGGGTTCAGCCACTGTCTTGCAGAATCATGGATGAATTTCAGCCTATTTCTTCAAGAAATGTCTGTGTTTAAACAGCAGAGCCCTGGCAAGGCAAGTTTTCCAGGGAAGGAGAATGATGTGTGTGCTTTAAGATGTGCAATAAACTTGGAAATAAATGAATTAACCTATTTCATCAGCTTGTAAAAGTTTTCCAACTCTGAATGTAACATACTGGGAACTGTGCCATAAAAACTGATATTAGCAAGGTCTGGAAATGTTAGT
Source organism: Bubalus bubalis (assembly GCF_019923935.1). NCBI lineage: Eukaryota > Metazoa > Chordata > Mammalia > Artiodactyla > Bovidae > Bubalus > Bubalus bubalis. The sequence continues at coordinate 56,512,060 of NC_059175.1, forward strand.
GTGTTAGCAACAGAAAGTCCTCAACCTTATAATTTAGTTGGAATTGGATTTCTATTTTATCAATATCTATGTAGCTTATTAGCTAAAATAAAATGAATGATGATTTGTCTTCTCACTCAGTGAGACCAAAGATAAAAATGTGTTAGGGGCTCTGTGACAACCTAGAGGAGTAGAATGGGATGGGAGGTGGGAGGAAGGTTCCAAAGGGAGGGGACATATGTATACCTATGGCTGATTCACATTAATGTATGGCAGAAACCAACACTACATTGTAAAGCAATTATCATTTAATTAAAAATTAACTAATTAAAAAAAGAATTTCAGTTTATGTTAATCTAGACTGGGAGAAGACAATGGCACCCCACTCCAGTACTCTTGCCTGGAAAATCCCATGGATGGAGGAACCTGGTGGGCTGTAGTTCACAGGGTCGCTAAGAGTCGGACACGACTGAACGACTTCACTTTCACTTTTCACTTTCATGCATTGGAGAAGTAAATGGCAACCCACTCCAGTGTTCTTGCCTGGAGAATCCCAGGGATGGCAGAGCCTGGTGGGCTGCTGTCTATGGGGTCGCACAGAATCGGACACGACTGAAGCGACTTAGCAGCAGCAGCAGACTGGTTCTCAAGTCAAAGGGAGATAGAATGAACACATAGCCCTTTGAGGATGCTTTTGGAGGTAACTGAATCTCACTTTCAGTCTAAAAAGTGAAGATTCTTGTATGATTTACTTAAGAAAGGAAACCTTTGGCAGAAACATCCATAGTGATCATATGAATGGAATGAGTATTTTTCCAATGAAGATGAAAACCCATGAGGAGCAGAGTCAAGAGTGGTTTGAAGGGGCTGCATGGAGAAATACACACTGTAGTGTTTCTATGTGTAGAAGCAGCTCCCGCTGTATCCTGACACCACGGGTGAGGTCCGGCACCATCAGTAGACCCTCCTCTTACAGGGCTGTAGTCAGGTTTCTTGAACGTCCCCCTGTCATTGGAAGGAAGGACCTAGGAATGTCCTCATTTAAAATCCCTCTCTTACAGGAAATCTAACCTTCAATGAAGAGTAGAACTATACTTGGACACATTTTGAGCATACTAATGTTGCAACATTATATATGGATAAATCATTTTAATCACTGAAGGCAATTTTTAGAATAGATACCAATATGGTGGTGGGGGTGGAATAAGTCATGCTTTTGTTGCTTCCTTTACTGAGATGATTAAACACATTGTCAGAAGATTCTGAACTTAAACTTTTGCATTGGGTTACACTAATGTGCCCCAAGTCAGTTAGCCTAAGATGATGATGCTCTTAATACAGATTTAGTGGATAATATGAAATCCCTTTGCAAAACTGAATTCTGTATATAGTAATGCCTTTATTTGTTCTTTTAACTTTTATGGTCCTTCCCCTTCCATTTTGCAAATAGAGCTCCATATTCTTCAAGGTCCCCTGATACTTGAGAAACAATTCTTAATTTTGTTCCCACAGTTTCATCTGTTTTCCTTTTGACTAGTGAATTTGTTCGGAGAAGGCAATGGCACCCCACTCCAGTACTCTTGCCTGGAAAATCCCACGGATGGAGGAGCCTGGTAGGCTGCAGTCCATGGGGTCGCCAAGAGTCGGACACGACTGAGCGACTTCACTTTCACTTTTCACTTTCATGCACTGGAGAAGGAAATGGCAACCCACTCCAGTGTTCTTGCCTGGAGAATCCCAGGGATGGGGGAGCCTGGTGGGCTGTCGTCTGTGGGGTCGCACAGATTCGGACACGACTGAAGTGACTTAGCGGCAGCCGCAGTGAATTTGTTAACCCTGTGCCAGGAGTGAAAAATCAAAATTAATCTGAATTTTATATCCCCTTTCTGTTTATCAGTTATTGACCAGAATTATATATGCTGTCCTCATGACTTATTTTGAAATTCCCTTAATGAATTTTCTTGGCTTATCAGTGAAATTTAGTACCATAATTTAAAGCAAAGGAGTAAGATAGTTTAAAGAATAGAGTATGGGAAAGAAGTGAAGACTTTATGGGGCAATTTTTCTGTCTTGATGTTTTAATTTCCTAAAACAACCAAGATTCTTTTGGCCACAACTGACAGAAAGAAAATAACTGAATTTCGCCATAGGAATTTAGTGTCACTCATTGTTGGTTTCCAGGTGACCTAGGAGTGGAGTCGGTTTAAGGAGCAGGTGATTAGAAAGGAGGATAGTAATGGCCAGTAGATTTATCCTACAATCTACTAGTAATCTACAATCACAATTGCTTACCAGCTAGGTAAATTGCTGTTATGTTTATGTAAATACCTCTAATTTCTCTAACGTGTTTTGCTGGATTTGTGGATTTCCATGGACTTACAGGTGTAGTTTGAACTTACAGATTTCATTCCTGGACTGCATTGTTTTCAGAGAGTGAACATGAGTGAAAGAAGTTTCCAGGCACATACTACTCTTCAGCTCTCTTGCATTTAGTAACGTAGCCGATTAATGGGAGATGTTCTCTGTGCCAGAAATTAACTTCTGTAACCTTCAAAATGATTATTATTAAATGTGAAAGTGGATTAAGGCTCATCAAACACAGCAGTAATTAGATCTAAGTGCAGAGAACAGTGTTTGAAGAACATTTGCCATAACATGATAGATGACAAATAGATCAATAAGTGTATGTGTATCCTGTGCTCTGAAGTGTCTTGGTGTTATGAGTGAGTGAGTAACTGTCCCATTACTTCTGTTACTTCTAGTTTTGTCTCCTGGTCTGCAGCGTGTGCACCTTTTTTACCATCTTGGGAAGTTACATTCCTGGGGTTATACTCAGCTATCTACTGTGTAAGTATGTAGAACATTTGGCTAATTGATACAACATATACGATGTTATTTAATGGTCTATAAGAACTTCCATAGCTTAGAAGAGGCGGTATGAGTTCTTGATCATAAAGCAAGTTGACTATTTAATTTTCTGCTCTTCAAAGTTTCTCCTTTTTCTAGAGACATGTTGCTTTTCCACAATTGTACAAATCACTGTCAAAAAGCAAGATTGTAAGCAACTCATTTTATTTTAAATTATGTCAATAAAACAATAAAGTTATACTCTCCACACCCCCCGCCCAAACACATTAATTCCTTTGCCATTGTGCATGATTGGCAGCTGAAATGTAATTAAAGGCACAATGAGGGCTCCCTGGTGGCTCAGTGGTGAAGAATCCGCCTGCCAAAAGCAGGAAACATGGATTTGACCCCTGGTCTGGGAAGATGCCACATGCCTTGGAGCAGCTCAGCCCATGCACCACAACTATTGAGCCTGTGTTCTGGAACCTGGGAGCCGCAGCTACTGAGCCCACGTGCTCCAGCTGCTGAAGCCCGCACACCCTGCAGGCTGTGCTCCACGACAGGAGAAGCCACAGCAATGAGAGGCCCTTGCCCAGCAAGTGGAGAGGAGCCCCTGCTCGCCACAGCTAGAGAGAAGCCCACGCAGCGATGAAGACCCAACACAGCCAAAAAGAATAAAGAAGTAGAATTATTTTTTTAGAAAAAGCACAATGAGACATCATTATACCCCCACCAAAGTGGTGGAAATTAAAACTACTGACTGTATCAAGTATTAGGCAGGATATGGAACAATTAGAGTTCTCATGGATCGGTAAAATGGCGCAGCCACTCTGGCTAACAATTTGGCAATTTTTCAAATGACCCAGCCATTTCAAAGCAAGGTATTTATTTACCCAAGAGAAATGAAAGCATACACCTTCACAAAGACTTGTCCACAGATGTTCATAGAGGCTTTATCTGTAGTCTACTCATTCCAGTATTCTGGCCTGGAGCATTCCATGGACTGTATAGTCCATGGGGTTGCAAAGAATTGGACACGACTGCGCGACTTTCACTTTATCTGTAGTAGCTGAAATCAGAAGATAATTCATATGTCCATCAACAGATAAGTGGGTAAACAAATTGTGATATATCCATACAGTGGATTACTACTCAACACTAAAAAATTGATATATGCAAAAATCTGGATAAATATAAAAGTAATTAGGTGAGTGGGAGAAGCCAGGTTAAAAAACAGACTACGCACTGTATGATTCCATTTATATATAATTCACAGTAATCTTTAGTGACAACACACATAAGTGATTCTCTGGGGATGGGGTGGGTGGGGTGGGGAAAGGCAGGAGAGGAAGGGCTAAGAGAAACAAGAGGAAACTTTAGGGGCTGGCAGGCATGTTCCTTATTTGTCATAATGATAATTTCTTAGTTATATGCATGTGTCAAAACTTTTCAAACTGTACACTTTAAATGTATGCAATTTATCATATATCAACTGTAACTCGAAAGTGCTGTAAAGAAGTTGTGACTTCATGCTTTTCCTGAAAAATGTGACATTCTGGCCCTGCCACCTTTTTAGATGGGGCAGTAACTCTCCACTAAACTAACGTCCTTATTTCCCTATTTTTCTTGCACCAGCCTTTACATTTTACATATACCTCCTCGGCTTCTAAAGATATTTGCATTTACAACTCCTATTTAAAAAAGGTAAATGGGGGCATGTGTCCTAACAACTGCAAAGAAATAAACATGAGGGCATGCAATGTTGATTAGGGGATACTGCGTTGATCTTCATTTCTTTTCATATTCCTAAAGCCTAGCACAAAAGGCAGATGAAGTGAAGTGAAGGTTGCTCAGTCATGTCCGACTCTTTGCGACCCCATGGACTGTAAAGTCCGTGGAATTCTCCAGGCCAGAATACTAGAGTGGGTAGCCTTTCCCTTCTCTAGGGGATCTTCTCAACCCAGGGATCGAACCCAGGTCTCCCTCATTGCAGGCGGATTCTTTACCAATTGAGCTACAAGGGAAGGCAGATGGTCAGGGCTCAAATTCGTTCTCCCAGGTAGAACTCATGTGGAATGTTTCAGCCCTTGAGCTGCCTTGTTTAAGAGAGAAAGGAGAAGAGAGCCAGGGAAAAAGGGTCTAAATACGGGCCCGGCATTATTCAAATGGTCTGTATTCATCTCAGTTATTCGTCACAGCAACCCCCAGAGATGGTGGTGTTATCCTAATATGACTGATGAAAGGCTAATGGATAGCGATAACTTTTCTATGGAGAAATGTCATTTAACAAATAAGTAGAGTTGATATTTTCATCCAGGACTGTTGTGTGAGAAACATGTAACCTTTGTATGAATTTTGAGTGTAAGAAGTTTGAGTGGATGGGTTATCTAATTTCAAGTCTTTGAGAACAGTGATCATGGGGGGCATGTGTGTGTGTAAGATAAAATGTTTTCATTACAAGGAGAAGAATGAAATTATAAACTTATTTCACAGAGGCATTTCCCCAAGGGAAAAAAACCCCAGTTTGTCAGTAAAGGAACTGAAATAATTTTGTGAAATACTAATAGGTAGTTGGAAAGCAAGGTCATTTCCCCTAACCTCTCTTCCTCCTTATCTTTCAGTGCTGTGTGCGTTTTTGTGTCCACTGTTCAAGTGTAATGATATTGGACAAAAAATATACAGCAAAATCAAGTCATTTCTCCTGAAACTAGATTTTGGAATCAGAGAATATATTAACCAGAAGAAACGTGAGAGATCTGGTAGGTAACATTTGGATTTTAGATTCCACACCTGAAAGGAGGCATTGCTAGCTCTTTATTATGAAATCACTTTGAATGCATTTTAGGGTGTTTTAGCCATTAACTACGTATTATTACAGAAGCAGATCCCCCCACAAAGTAACATAGCTTTTTCCTACTTAAGCGTTTATTACTCTTTTCTCACACATATACTAAAGTGGCTTTTTAATCCAAACTATCAGGGGAAAGAGGAAAGGCTCCAGAGGTCTACATTTGCTATTTATTGTTTCTTTCTCGACACTGTTTGCTTTCGGGGTAGGTGCTTGCAAATAACAAACGACGCAGGTAGGGCAGAGAGTGGGAGCCATGGAAGAGGGGAAGGAAAAGAAAATAGAGGGAAGGCCAGTGCGATCCTTTTTCACATTTTAACTTGGCCTCTGACCTTATAGATTCTCAACTAGAGCGAGCACCAGGTGGATCTCGAGAGCGTCTTAAAGTTCGTGTCTGATTGAGTTGGTCTGGGGGGGGCCTGGGAATTTGTATTTCTAAAAGATTCCCGGTGCTGCTGTCACTGCGGTGGCCCAGGGGCCACGCTGTGAGAGCCACCGGGATGGACCTTTTCCCTCGGAAACCAAACACTTGCAAATATGTGAAGCTCGTTATATGCAAACATTTAATTACATGGAGACATTGACGGATATGAGGATTGGGGGATCAGGATATATAATGGATAAAATACACTCTGTCTGAGCTGGCCAGGAAACTGAAAGCTTCCAAATTTTTTCTCAACAGAAGCAGATAAAGAAAAGAGTCACAAAGATGACAGTGAATTAGACTTTTCAGCTCTTTGTCCTAAGGTATTTTTTGTTCAATTTTCAATTCGTTCCTGTGTGGTTTGCCTGTCAGTGTATCTACTTGTACCAAAACTGGAATGATTTTCCTTTTTTTTTTTAATTTAAATTTATTTATTTTAATTGGAGGCGAATTACTTTACAATATTGTATTGGTTTTGCCATACATCAACATGAATCTGCCACGGGTGTACACGTGTTCCCCATCCTGAACCCCCCACTCCCACCTCCCTCCCTGTACCATCCCTCTGGGTCATCCCAGTGCACCAGCCCTGAGCATCCTGTATCATGCATCGAACCTGGACTGGCGGTTCATTTCTTATATGATATTATACATGTTTTAATGCCATTCTCCCAAATCATCCCACCCGCTCCCTCTCCCACAGAGTCCAAAAGACTGTTCTATACATCTGTGTCTCTTTTGCTGTCTCACATACAGGGTTATCATTACCATCTTTCTAAATTTCATTAATACAACTTCTCCTATTTCTCTAAGATGATTAAACTGTTAAAAGGAAAATACTCATCTGGTTCTTACTATTCTGACATTTTCGGTGTTAGTTGGATTTTTTAGAAAGACATCCCATAGAAGTTTGAAATGTGTCACTGGCATTTATATTAATACAGATTAGCCTCACCACTGCCGCCAAAGAATTGTCTGTGTCTGACACCGATGTGTCTGAGATCTCCTGGACGGACAATGGGACCTTCAACCTCTCAGAAGGATACACTCCACAGACAGACACTTCTGATGGTATGCTCACACCTGTAGATGCTCTGAGTGTTATTTTGAGTCCATGCAAAAGTATTTAACTGTGTCAGCTTCTGACTGGATAAAGTGTGCTACATCTGTGCAATGGAATATCACTGGGCTATAGAAACACTGACACTTGCTATAATATGGATAAACCTTGAACATGATATGCTGAGGGCAGGAAGCCAAACACACAAGTCCACTCATTATGTGGCTCCATTTATATGAAATGTCCAAAACAGACAAATCCATGTGGAAGGAAATTAGATGAGTGATTGCCAGGGGCTGGGATGAGGGACTGGTGGGTGACTGGTAATTAATATGTTTCCTTTTGGGTGATGAGAATGTTCTAGAATTAGGTAGTAGAGATGTTGTACAGCCTTGTGAATGTACCAAAGACCACCTAGTTCAGTTCAGTTCAGTCACTCAGTCGTGTCCGACTCTTTTCAACCCCATGAATTACAGCACTTCAGGCCTTCCTGTCCATCACCAACTCCTGGAGTTCACTCAAACTCACGTCCATCGAGTCGGTGATGCCATCCAGCTATCTCATCCTCTGTTGTCCCCTTCTCCTCCTGCCGCTAATCCCTCCCAGCATCAGAATCTTTTCCAATGAGTCAACTCTTTGCATGAGGTGGCCAAAGGACTGGAGTTTCAGCTTTAGCATCATTCCTTCCAAAGAACACCCAGGACTGATCTCCTTTAGAATGGACTGGTTGGATCTCCTTGCAGTCCAAGGGACTCTCAAGAGTCTTCTCCAACACCACAGTTCAAAAGCATCAATGCTTCGGTGCTCAGCTTTCTTCACAGTCCAACTCTCACATCCATACATGACCACTGGAAAAACCATAGCCTTGACTAGATGGACCTTTGCTGGCAAAGTAATGTCTCTGCTTTTCAATATGTAATCTAGGTTGGTCATAACTTTCCTTCCAAGGAGTAAGCGTCTTTTAATTTCATGGCTGCAATCACCATCTGCAGTGATTTTTGGAGCCCAAAAAAATAAAGTCTGACACTGTTTCCACTGTTTCCCCATCTATTTCCCATGAAGTGATGGGACCGGATGCCATAATCTTCGTTTTCTGAATGTTGAGCTTTAAGCCAACTTTTTCACTCTCCTCTTTCACTTTCATCAAGAGGCTTTTGAGTTCCTCTTCACTTTCTTCACCACCATAAGGGTGGTGTCATCGTCATATCTGAGGTTATTGATATGTCTCTCGGCAATCTTGATTCCAGCTTGTGCTTCTTCCAGCCCAGCGTTTCTCATGATGTACTCTGCATATAAGTTAAATAAGCAGGGTGACAATATACAGCCTTGACGTACTCCTTTTCCTATTTGGAACCAGTCTGTTGTTCCATGTCCAGTTCTAACTGTTGCTTCTTGACCTAACCGTACACTTTAAAAGGGTAAATTTTATAGGATATGAATTATATCTCAAAATCTATTATTTAAGAGTGTGAGAAAAAAATCTAAGCCAGTCAATGTCCAATTCTTCCTTTATTTTGAAAACAAATAATTGACAATGAAAAAAATTCTGGAATATCTGGTGGCATTATTTATAGCAGTAATGGGAAATAGTGAGACACACACACGCTCAGTCGTGTCCAACTCCTTGTGACCCCATGGAATTCTCCAGGCAAGAATATTGGAGTGGATAGGCATTCCCATCTCCAGGGGATCTTCCCATCTCAGGGATGGAACCTGGGTCTCCTGCATGGCAGGCAGATTCTTTACTATCTGAGCCACCAGGAAAGACCATAGTTGTGGGAGAGAGGAAGAGAAAAGCTAATCCCATGTATCCAGAGCTAGCGCTCATTAAGAGGGACTGAACCATGGGAGACAGGTTTCCTGAATCAAAAGCTGACTCCAGGGTTGCTCATATTCTTCTTCCAAGTTAGTTTTTTGTTTTTTTTTTAAAAAGCTTTCTTCTCTTTTATAATTAGGTTAAGTACAATTTAAAATAAAATTTCAGACAACTCTTGTGCAATAACTTTTGCTAGTCTCATTGGATTATTTCAAGTCATTTTAACCATATACTGAAAATATAAGCAATTATAATAAAGGATTATGAATAAATTATTTTACACATGTCTTTACAGTCAAGAACACACTTCCTTTTTCTAGAGGAAGGAAGAAGGCTGTGTGATGTTGAAATAATACAGGTTGGGAGATTGGGAAACCCAAGTGTAGCCTTGCATTTGTCATTAACTTACTATACGGCCTTGCACAGGTGACATAATTTCTGTGGATCTCAATTTCCTCATCTTTAAAGTGTATTAGAACAAGAGGCTCACTGAAGTCCTCTCAAGCTCTACAAGCTGTAAACATCTGTAAGATCAGGATAACAAACCCTTTGATCTTAAGCATCCTGTCTCAGGGGCTTCCCTGGTGGCTCAGATGGTAAAGAATCTGCCTGCAATGCAGGAGACCCGGGTTCTATCCTTGGGTTGGGAAGATCCCGCTTGGAGAAGGAAACAGCAGTCCACTCCGGTATTCTTAAGTGAAAGTCGCTCAGTCTTGTCCAACTCTTTGTGACCCCATGGACTATGGGGTGAGGCCTGGGTTTGATCCCTGGGTTGGGAAGATCCCCTGGAGGGTTTTTGTGGAGTAGGCTGTTCCCCTGGAGTAGGCTACCCTACTCACTTCAGTATTCTGGCCTGGAGAATTCCATGGATTGTATACAGTCCATGGGGTCACAAACAGTCGGACATGACTGAGCGCCTTTCACTTTCACTTCCAGTATTCTTGTCTGGGAGATCCCATGGACAGAGGAGCCTGATGGGCTGCAGTCTATGGGATTGCCAAAGAGTCGGACACAACTTAAAGACTAAACAACAACAGCTTCATCAGTTAAAAGTTGAATCATTAAAAAAAAAAATTATTATGATGCTTAAGCCTCAACTTCTATTCTGCATTTTACAGATCTTGACCGACCTAGTGAGGAAGTTTTCTCTCGAGACCTTTCAGATTTTCCATCGCTAGAAAATGGCACGGGAACAAACGATGAAGATGAGTTGAGCCTTGGCCTGCCCACTGAGCTCAAGAGAAAAAAGGAGCAGTTGGACAGCGGTCCCAGACGGAGCACAGAGAAGAAGTCAGCAGCTGGTCTCACCCTTCCTCTGAGCAGTGACCAGACCCTGCACCTGATGAGCAACCTGGCTGGGGACGTCATCACGGCTGCGGTGACCGCCGCGGTCAAAGACCAGTTAGCAGGCGTGCGCCAAGCGCTGTCTCAGGCTGCTCCCAGCCCGGGGGAGGACACAGACACGGAGGAGGGCGATGACTTTGAACTCCTGGACCAGTCAGAGCTTGATCAAATTGAGAGTGAATTGGGACTGTCACAAGACCAGGAAGCAGAAGCCCAGCAAAATAAGAAGTCTTCAGGTTTCCTTTCAAATCTGCTCGGAGGCCATTAGTCTGGGAATCAGCTTATTATGACAGAGCACAAACTACCAAAAAAATTTCAAACAAGCAAAAAAAAAAAAAAAAAAAAATCAAATCTTTTCAAACTGTGAGCTTTACTGATTACTTTAGAATTTTTTTGGTCTTTCCCCCTCCTTCTGCAGTGAATTCATTGGATATATGTCAGCTGACACTGATAGATTGATATTTCTCATAGTTATTTTTATGTAATGAGCATGGAAATGAACTTTATATATATGTATATACACACACACACACACACACACACTGTGTTGTCGGAGTTGAACATTAGAGGTTGTTTTTAAAGTAAAATGAAAACACCCAATTATTGAGATCCTCCCATAAGTATTCCTTACATTTTCTTCACAATTTTTCAAGCATGCAAAAACAATTTATTGTAACTCACTGAAATATTAACAATCGTGAACACATGCTATATTGGCTCCTTGTTCCTAATACTTGGACACAGTTAAAAATTTTCGGTGGATTTTGACATAAAAAGACAAAAATTATCAAAGTCACTGTGGTTGAAAGACTTGGGAGATACTATTAAAATCAATTTCCTAGGATAATTTTTTGAAAATATATTTATGTTGGATAGGCTGATACATTTCCATGTTATTTCTGCAGTTGTAGACTTTAGGCTTCCTTGTAAATGGCATGCTCCATTGACTGCCAGCTCGAGTCTTGGCAATGGGTGATATTAGCGTATAGAAAGCAAGTACTTAGATATCACGTGTCTAAGTGGTTTTGATGTAAACAGAGATAGGCTGCACTTTGTTGTTTCAGTTGTCATGTATTTGTGAGAAGGATATTTGTGAGTGCAGATCTATTCTGCCTGCTCAGAACTAGGTTAAACCCTCATCTTTCATATTAGGGAAAAAGTCTCTTAAAATAGTTCCTGGTATGTTCTATGAGTGATGTGGTCATCCACTGTAGAAAAACAAGAACTGTTTTCATAGTCTGACTCCCTGGCAGGAGAGAAACTTGCCTGGCTTTCAAGTGTATTTATTTGCCATTGAAGTCAAAACCTGTAATCTGTTTCTTCTTAGGAAGCTAGAATATATATTTTCTTTTACTTTAAACATTTTAGATCACTTATAATTAATCAAATCGACTTAGGTTTTTAACAAAGGACTAAAGAGCAGAAATCAAGCTAATTCTGTTTGTGTTATAGAAACTTTTAATAGTGTCGAGGGACCATGTCAGCAGCTACCAACCATCTCTTCAATCTTCAGGTAGAGCTGACATTTCGACAGATGCACACAGACATCTGAGCCCCTCAGAAAGGAAGGATAATCCAAGAATACAGGAAATCTGAGGTCCCCTCTCTTTACTTCATCCCTTCCCTTCTGTGTCTAAAGAGTGATAATACATCACCTGACATTTTAATGTAACATCTCGTATTTCATTTTTCTTTCTGAGGTATTAAAATATCTAGACTAAATTTTGCCAAATGATAAAGGGAGAGAAGTGACTGAAGACTCTGACCGCTTGCTTTTCGTGATTGACGATGCTTCCGTGTTATTAGTGCCTCGTGACTGTGTTTGATGTCCTTTATCAATACAAAAGTGAGCCCGTGCCTTCATCATCTTGCCCATTTTGGTACAAATGGAAACCTGGTGTTAGATCTATGAGCTGTGTGGGTTTGCGAGGAATATCCCTGACTTCTGTTTCAGCAAGAGTTTCTGGACATGAAGAAAAATACAGTCACGTATTTATAAAATAGTTTGTTACCAGGTTTCTTTTTTTATGTGTATGTTTCTTTATTGGAAAAAATACTCTTGGCCATGAAGTTAGAAAGTTTAAAGGTCTTTTCAGTTTCTTCTATGAGGAGGAAAATAAGTTAAATAACTCAAATAATTAAAGAATGTGTTACAAGCTTCAGTCAGTTCAGTTCAGTCGCTCAGTTGTGTCCGACTCTTTGCGACCCCATGGGCTGAAGCTTAAAAGCTTAAAAGGAGATAAACTCCAAGATTTGATGGTATAAATCATAAAGCTAGAATCAAATGTTATATACTATAAATTAAAAGGGGTTGGGGATAGGGAGGGAGGTAGGTAGGGTAGAAAAATGTGTTACCACCCTATGGTGGAGACATACCAACTCTCTGTGGACACTTGCATTCTAACTACATATGCACTTTAACAGTATTTATTGAAGAATGGTGGTAGTTTAGTTGCTAAGCCATATCAGACTCTTGCGACCCCATGGAGTGTAGCCCGCCAGGCTCCTCTGTCCTTGGGATTTCCTAGGCAAGAATACTGGAGTGGGTTTCCATTTCCTTCTTCAGGAGATCTTCCTGATGCAGGGCTTGAATCCAGGTCTCCTGCAATACAGGCGGATTCTTTACGAATTTACAGATTCTTTACTGAGTCACCAGGGAAGCCCTATGTGACTATAAATACACACAACGTAATAATGGTACTCTTAAGTCTATCAAACATCTGGATGTCGAGGGTTTTCATCTTGTGTGTGTGTGTGTATGTGTGTGTGTGTGTTTCTGGCAGGTTGGGGTGGAGGGGACATTACATATAGTCCTGTTTCCGGTTTTAAGATGTGGTAATGATAAACCTAGTGATTGATTCAGTTCAGTGGGAAACTACAGATCCTTTATTATGAGAATTTACACAGTCGTTAAAATGGGAAGCATGGATTTTTTTTTAATTGTAGAGGAGCTATAGAAAGATGTCTTGTTCACTTCTCATAGGAAATGCTGAGCAAAACCATATAATGGGAAAAGCATACCTTGATCATGCATTTTGATCTGAAACAGTAAAGCAGGGCTCAAGTTCCTTTTGGAAGGTCAATCTAGGTTTAAAGCAGTATTTATATTCTCATTCTGCAACATTTTTACTGTTTTCACCCTAAAAATCTTCAGAAGTGATTTTTGAAAACATATTAACATAATACCTCGATATGCCGAGGAGAAATTTAACTCAAAGTTCTCTTGGTCAGTGGGCTCGCATTTATCAGGGACCTGTTGGCCACAGACCTGCTCTTTTCTACTGTTTTTCCAATCAATTGCAGATACTGCTGCTGGATCTCCTCAAGGTCCAGTTATATTCCTCATGCCCATAAAAACAGAAACACTCTGAGTCTCTACTGTTTACCAACTGCAAAGTGAACGGCAAATTCTAGAATTCAACTCTTTACCCAAAGGTGATACCTTAATACTTCCTTGTCTTCTTTCCCTTTCTTTACCATATCTTTTGTATCACACAAGCTAGGTATGTAATCTTCCTAAATATGCCGCTTATTTTCCTCTGTCTACAGGATCTCTTCTCTAGCCCCTTTTTTCCACCTACAGATGAAGTCTTCATTATCCCCACCTCCTTCAGTACCCATCTGAAATGTCAACTTCTTAATGAAAACTTATCTCCCTAGTTGATGCCATTTTTCTATTCTAAATACCCATCGCCACTTCCTTTGTATCTCATTGTACTTGACCCATCTTTATGCTATTAGTTACTTGTGAATTTCTTATCCTTAACAAGACAGAAAAATCTCAAACAAAGGTGTATTAATTTAGAACCAGTAGGATATTATGTATGTGATTTTGTGATAATAAAATACAGATATTTAGTCTTTGTCCCATTCCTTGCATGGAGCTCCTACAACCCTTGGAAGGTCTTAAATGATGAGAATGATAAATGTGTCTTTGTTATCTTGATGAGGTGACTTTTGGACAGCCCTGGGTAGGCTAGCTGAAAGGATGTCATAATCAAAACTCCAGGGAGAGAGAATCTCTTGTTTGGGACCTTTCCAACCTCACTCTAAGTATTTCTTCATTGGGCCATTCATTTACATCCTTTAGTTTCCTTGGTAGGGCTTCTCCGGTGGCTCAGTGATAAAGAATCTGCCTGCAATGCAGGAGACACAGGAGACGTGAGTTCGATCTCTGGGTCAGGAAGATCCCCTGAAGTAGGAAATGGCAACCCACCCCAGTATTCTTGCTTGGAGAATCCCATGGACAGAGGAGCCTGGCAGGCTATAGTCCAGGGGGTCGCAAAGAGTCAGACATGACTGAAGCTACCTAGCAGTCACCCCTGTTTCCTTTGTAGTAAACTGGTAATCTAGTGAGTAAACTAGTCTCCAGATTTCTGTGAGCTGCTCTAGTAAATCACTCAAGACTGAAGAGGACGTCTTGGAAACCTCTGATTTACAGCCAGTTGGTCAGAAGCACCACAGCCTGGACCTGGAATTGGCTTCTGAAGTGGGGTCAGTCGTGCAGGACTGAGCACTTTGACCTGTGGGATCTGACTTCATCTCCAAGTAGACAGTGTTAGAATCAAGTTGAACTGGAGGACACTAGCTGGTGCTGGAGAACTGTTTTGTAGTCTGGGAAAAAACACACATGTTCCTGGAGATACAGGTAGCGAGGAGAGGTGATAGGAGATACTGAAAACCAGGCAAAGAAATGTAACCTTCATCTATGGGCAACAATAACCATTCTTGAGCAGAAGGAGCCACACAAGAGAAAAGATGGCTGAGGAGAATTATTGTAACGATCTCTGTGTGCTGGAGGGTAGATTAAGAGGAACGAGAAGGCTCTCCAGGAGACCAAGTATTAATAGAATTGCAGCCCTTGGGGAAATTCACATGATGGAGAAAGTAGAGTCCCTTTGAAGGAAAAGTAAAAACACTCGGTGAGTTTAAAGATGCTGAAATGAGTCATGAAATAGATGGAAGGAGGTAGGGAGGAAATAATGACCTGAAGAAGGAACAGATGCTTGAAGAACCACAGATAATGGAAAGGAGAAAACAGAAATTCTTTACTTAACATAACCATTCTCTGGTTTAATTTTAGAGAAAGCTTGGAAATATATATTGTATTGTGTATCCCTGCTGGATTCATACTAATTACATTTCTTAAGATGGGTATCCAGAGGACTCAGCTATTTTAAAAGATTTTGATAATCTCAGAATTTTCTGGAATAAAAATCATCACAAAAGAATCGTTCAATGCATACTAAATAATCCATGTGCCAGCACTGTTCTAGTTTTGGAGTACATAGCAAGGAAAGGAGTCCCTGTTCTCAGGGAGCTTGTAATCTGGAAATGGAGGACTAACCCATAATGGGACTGACTATTCTGGTCTGCCAAGGATGGAGGCAGTTCATGGGATGCTGGACTTATCGTGCTAAAATTGGGAAATTAGAAACAAACAACAAATCCTAATGGTGGCCAATTTCCCTAAATGGTCCCCAAAGACACCCCATTCATGTACTCACATACTCCCTCCCACACTGATTAGGGCTGACCTTTGTAAGTAACAGCATATTGTAGAAATGACCGTGTGTGACTTAAAGACATTGTGACTTCCACTTTGCTTACTTTGAGGGAAGCCAGTTGCCGTGTTACAAGGACACTCAAGCAGCTCCATGGAGGAACCCAAACCCTCCTGCTATCAGTGTGCAAACAAGCCTCTTCTGAGGGGATCCACCAGCCACAGTCAGATCTTCAGCTGCCTTAGATTCTTGATGTGACTTAAGCTCTATCCCCTGCAACTTAATGAGACGGTGAGCCACTCCAACTCCTGACTTACAGAAATGGAAATAAGCAAGGTCTGTTGTTTTCTTGCTAGATGTTGGGGGTAATGTGATATGGAGTAATACCTGTCTAGTACGGTGATGTGAAAAGAATGGTAAAAAAATTCTCCTGCAATTCAGGAGACCCAGGTTCAATCCCTGGGTCAGGAAGATCCCCTGGAGAAGGAAATAGCTACTCATTCCAGTAGTATTGCCTAGAGAATTCTATGGACAGAGGAGCCTGTTGAGTCCATGGGGTCACAAAGAGCTGGACACCACTGAGCAACTAACACACACATTGCTGTGGAGAAAAGGTATGCTCGGGAAAGATTTATGAGCTGGGAGTAGGCCCTACTATGACAAGAGGGTGCGGATAGGCCTCTCCTATAACAACATTTGGGTAAAAACCTTAAAAGTAAGGGAGCAAGACAGCAATAGTTGATTCAAGCAGAATAGTAAATGATTTCTGAGACGTAATACCAACGAAAAGATGCTTGCTTAGCTTTGTTAGAGGAACAACAAAAGTGTCAGTATGTCTAAAGTGGGTAAGCAGGGTAGGGCAGGAGGTCAGGGGTAGGTGTAGTGGGCACTCTAGAATAGAAAGGGGATCCTCTTCGTCACTTTGGACTTCCCTAGTGGCTCTGACAGTAAAGAATCTGCCTGTAATGCAGGATTCGATCCCTGGTTTGGGAAGATCCCTTGGAGGAGGGCCTGGCAACCCACTCTAGTATTCTTTCCTGGAGAATCCCATGGACAGAGGAGCATGATGAGCTATGGGCCATAGGGTCGCAAAGAATTGGGACAGGACTGAAGCAACTTATCACACAAGGACAATAAAATATCACAGACTGGGTGGCTCATAAACAACTTTTTTTTCCCCCCACATTTCTGTAAGCTGGAAGTCAGGGTGCCAGCATGGTCTGGTGAGGGCCCTCTTTATAGTCTCAGACTTATTGTATCATTTCCTGGGTTTCTTTTAGAAGACCACTAACCCCATTGGGAGAAATGTGACCTCACACCCTAACACCTCCCAAAAGGTCCACCTTAAATAATACCATCATCTTGGGCGCTGTTTTCAATCTATGAATTGTGGGGGAACACAAACATTCAGACCAGAGCAGGAAGGTGTTTGAATCTTATTGTGACTCAGGGGAATCCACTGGATGGTTTTCAGCAAGAAGAATACAAGACTAGACTTGATTTTTTTTTTTAAGTCTTTTCTTTGGTGCTCTGGCTCCCTTGTATTTAAAACATGTAGCCATTCAATTTTGAAACAAGCTGATTGCTTGTTAGGCTGTGCACAGAAGTATAAGAACTCCCCTTTCCGTCAACATAAGTGCCTCCTATAGAACTGGGCTGGGACAAATGAAAGGACAGAGCTAACTGAGCACATGAAATGAAGCTAGTCTGAAGTGCTGCTGCTGCTGCTAAGTCGCTTCAGTTGTGTCCCACTCTGTGGGACCCCAGACATGGCAGCCCTCCAGGCTCCTCCATCCCTGGGATTCTCCAGGCAAGAACACTGGAGTGGGCTACCATTTCCTTCTCCAATGCATGAAAGTGAAAAGTGAAAGTGAAGTCGCCCAGTCATGTCCAACTCTCTTAGCGAACCCATGGCCTGTAGTCTGCCAGGCTCCTCCATCCATGGGATTTTCTAGGCAAGAGTACCGGAGTGGGTCGCCAGTGCCTTCTCCGAGTCCGAAGTGAGGTGGGCATTATTTGTAAATTCACTCTGGAATCCCAAGATTTAGTACTAACAAACCACGTAAATGTCTCATTAAATCCTTTGTCTTGACTACCTGTTGAAATAATATTCAGGATGTGTGCTGTACCTGCTAAGTCACTTCAGTGGTGTCCAGCTCTTTGCGACCCTATGGCTTGTGGCCCACCAGGCCCCTCTGTCCATGGGATTCTCCAGGCAAGAATACTGGAGAGGGTTGCCATGTCCTTCTCCAGGGGATCTTCCTGACCCAGGGATGGAACTCATGTCTCCTGCATTGGCAGGCGGGTTCTGTACCACTATCACCACCTGGGAAGCCTACTATACTGGGCTTATTACAGGATTCAGTTCAGTCGCTCAGTCGTGTCCGACTCTTTGCGACCCCATGAACCACAGCACGCCAGGCCTCCCTATCCATCACCAACTCCTGGAGTCCACCCAAACTCATGTCCATTGAGTCCGTGATGCCATCCAACCATCTCATCCTCTATTGTCCCCTTCTCTTCCTGCCCTCAATCTTTCCTAGCATCAGAGTGTTTTCCAATGAGTCAGCTCTTCGCATCAGGTGGTCAAAGTACTGGAGTTTCAGCTTCAACATCAGTCCTTCCAATGAACACCCAGGACTGATCTCCTTTAGAATGGACTGGTTGGATCTCCTTGCAGTCCAAGGGACTCTCAAGAGTCTTCTCCAACACCACAGTTCAAAAGCATCAATTCTTCGGCACTTAGCTTTCTTCACAGTCCAACTCTCACATCCATACATGACCACTGGAAAAACCAGAGCCTTGACTAGACGGACCTTTGCTGGCAAAGTAATGTCTCTGCTTTTTAATATGCTGTCTATGTTGGTCATAACTTTCCTTCCAAGGAGTAAGCGTCTTTTAATTTCATGGCTGCAATCACAATCTGCAGGGATTTTGGAGCCCCTCAAAATAAAGTCAGCCACTGTTTCCAGTGTTTCCCCTATCTATTTGCCATGATACGGAGTTTAAAAAAATGGCCATCTTATCTTTCTTTCTGCTTTCTTAAAACATGGCTACTATTAGATTTAAGATGACATGCATGTCCGGGATTCTATTCCTACTGGGCAGCAGCTGGACGGGGCTCTGTGCTCCCAGGTGCAAACTATTGATTCAGGAGGTTCCCCTGCGCCCTTCATTGGAAGGGCCGTCCTAGTAAGGCCGAGGCTCTGGCCTGGACTCTCTGGTTTTCCTGTGAATTCCCTCAGCCTCCAACCTGAGTCTCTCAGCCCTCGGGGCTAGGGCTCTGATGGTCCGACCAACGGTCTAACCAGCAGTCCTGGCTTTCGTGACACCCACTCCCGGGGTTGCAGGGGCACGAACTTCAGAGAGCCCTCGACCGTCGTGTGGTCAACCACATCAGTCCTCCGGATTCCCCAAGCCGCGTTTCCGCGAGGCGGCCCCCTTCCTGGCCTCAAGTTTCAACGTACAGGGAAAAAAAAAAAAAAACCCAGATATTAATTCGGCCGGGGCTAGGCCTGTCAATCAATAACCACCTCAGGCCACGCCCACTTTTGTTGACTCAACACTCACCTCAGGTCGACTGGGCGGGGCCGGATGCGTCACTGGCTTCCCCCACTTTCCCGGGACTCTCCGCGGCGGAGGCGCGGCTACAGTCTGAGAGGCGGGACTTCCTGTCCGGCTGGGGATGACACGATTCAGTCCGGAAGTCAGCTCGCACTCCGGTTTTTTTTGGTGTGGTCAGGCCTCTGGTTGCTAGATTTCTGCCTCGGTCGCGCTTTATTTCCCGCCTGGGGATGGCGACCTACACCTGCAACACCTGCCGGGCGGTGTTGGAAGACGCGGAGGCGCAGCGGGTCCACTACAAGACGGACTGGCACCGCTACAACCTGAGGCGCAAAGTGGCCGGCATGGCCCCCGTCAGCCTCGAGGGCTTCCAGGAGCGGGTGCGGGCACAGCGGGCCCTGGCGGAGCCGGAGAGCAAGGGCGCGGCCACCTACTGCACTGTCTGCAGTAAGAAGTTTGCTTCCTTCAAGGCCTACGAAAACCACCTCAGGTCCCGGCGGCACGTGGAGCTCGAGAAGCAGGCGGTGAGTCGGAAAGTGGCGCTCATGAACGAGAAGAACTTGGAGAAAGGGCTGGGCGTAGACAGTGTGGACAAGGATGCGGTGAACGCGGCCATCCAGCAGGTCATCAAGGCTCAGCCGTCCACGTCTCCCAAGAAGGCGTCGCCAGCGCCCGAGGCGGAGCCCGGGTATCCCGTGGCCGCCGGAGGACGTGGGACTCAGCCGCGAGACCCGGGCGAGAAACCTCCCCGGCTGCGGTGGTTTGAACGGCAGGCGAAGAAGTTGGCGAAACAGCAGGGGGAGGAAGAGAGTGAAGAAGACCTGGATGGGGACGGTGAGGACTGGCCTGGGGGGCGGGGCTAGGGAGGGGTTGGTCCTTAGGTTTTCAGTTTATCCTTGAGGTTGGAGCGGGGAGGTGTCAGTTTTTAAGTGAAGATGATGAGTGAAGGTGGTTTCCATGCTTTCTGAACTGACCGGTGTGGCCAGCATCCTTACAGGACATTTTATCAGTTAAGTCAGTTGTCAGTTCAGTCGCTCAGTAGTGTCCGACGCTTTGCGACCCCATGGACTGCAGCACGCCAGGCCTCCCTGTCCATCACCAACTCCTGAGTCTGCTCAAACTCATGTCCATCGCATCCGTGATGCCATCCAGCCATCTCATCCTATGTCTTCCCCTCACTGATGTATTAAATTGAGATACTGAAACCTTAAGATGGGCGAAGGGTGAGAATTAGCTTAGTAAATATTTGTAGAATGAATAGATCCTTTCTCTGTTTATTGAATGGAGAGATTTTTAACATATGCAGAAGGGTACACATTACCCCCTACACCTTCTGCTGTAGAATGTGTTATTTCTATTGGGTATCTAGTTATGATGGCTTTACACTTAACCTAGTTTGGTAAAACCGTGCACTGAGAAGTTCAGAATCAGCTAACCTGAAACGGGAGGTTTGAGCCTTCAACCTAGCTTCCTTGGTGAGGTTTTTTTTTTCCCCTTTCTTCCCCTATGGCATCTCACATCCCACTAACACTGATTGAAAGTGTTCATATATACCTAGAAAAGGAGCCAAAGCCCCCTTCAAGGGGTTTACTGTGCCCTGAACAAGGAAGACTAAGGCATTCCTTAGCCATGCAGACTGGTGAGTGGTAAATGAATAGCTAACACTGACATCTGCTAATTTTGTTTTCAAAATCTCTGGCCTGAAGACTGGGAGGATATTGATTCTGATGAGGACTTGGAATGTGAGGATGCTGAAGCCATGGAGGAGGAGGAGGAGCAGGATGCAGAAGAGGAAGAGGCAGGAGGAAGCACCCCCCTTGGTGCCATCCCCATAACGGACTGTTTGTTTTGTCCACATCACTCAAGCTCCCTCACAAAAAATGTGGCTCATATGACCAAAGTCCACAGCTTCTTTATTCCTGATGTAGAATATCTTTCGGATCTTAAGGGACTGATTAAATATTTGGGTGAGTATAATGTTCTTTTCTTTTTTAATGATGAAACCTGCATTATTGGGGGGCATTAACTTTGTGTTTCTCACCAGTCTTGGATTTAATGACCTACTGATTTTGTGAAAATCAAAAACTTGACCACCAAGTTTTTGATTGTGATGAGATAGATGATGAGATATAATCTGGCTGCAAAAAGCTGCTTTCATGTCTTTTTCTCAACTTTTTTTCCAGGAGAGAAAGTTGGTGTTGGGAAGATTTGCTTGTGGTGCAACGAGAGAGGGAAGTCCTTCTACTCCACGGAGGCGGTACAGGCGCACATGAATGACCGGAGTCACTGTAAGCTCTTCACAGATGGGGACGCTCTTTTGGAATTTGCGGACTTCTATGATTTTAGGTCAGTCTGGTTTGTAACATGGAGCGAAGCAAACGCATCACATTTGCATTGGATTCACCTGTGCCCCTCCCTGGTAACTGTGTCTGGCTCTGTCGGATATCCTATTCTTAATACCTCTTAGAACACTTTTATAAGAGGTGCTTATTTCCTGTCATTTTGTAAATGAGAAACTGAGTATCACAGAGTTAAACACACATATCTGACAAAGAGACGATCTCAGGCCCAAACTGTAAGTTTGTCTGGTTTGAAAGCTTGTTTTTGTTTGTTGTGGTGTCAACGGTCTGAAGTTCAGTTTTGCCTGAGTGGTTGGTGCTTAGTGTCAGTGTGCCTGTGACCCATCACAGCTGTGCTTTGCAGGCAGGTGTGTGTCATGACCATGCCAGGAGTGCAGAGTCCACCTGGTACAGGTGCTCAGAAAAGTCCTGGTCTTTTAAGTTGTCCTTTTGCATTTTCCTCCTGATTTCTCATTTCTCGCTTGTCCTGACAGTTTTTCATTATAGCCACTTTGGTGGCTGTGTAGGGGTATCCATTGTGGTTTTGATGTGTGTTTCCCTGATGAGAACTAATGCAGTTGAGAACCTTTTACTGTGTGTTAACTGGGTGTCTTAACCACTTGAATATCTCTTGTGAAGTGTCTGATCTAGTCTTTTGTCCATTTTTGTCCATTCCTGTCAACTTATCTGCCTTACTATTAACATTTTAGTGTGATTTTCTCCAATTATTTTCTGTGTGTATTTCTGAAAGACAGAGATTCTTCTAGAACTACAGTGTCTTAATTTGCTAATTTCTAGATGTACTCATGTCACTCTTTAGGATAATTAATTAAATTAAAAATTAAAAAATTTGGTTCTTCAGTTGCACCACCCACATTTCAAGACCTATGCTTAAAAGCAGATGTGCTTTCAAAGTAGCCACCATACTGGACACGAAGACTGAAGATCTGTATCATCACAGAGTTCTCCTGGACTGAGCTCTTCTAGAACTTGTTTCTGTAAGGATTTAAGTTGAGGAGAGCTGCATCTCCCACTGTACAGCCTCTTCCTCTTCCCCTGTTTGCCAGCCCTCCTCGAGAGAAACAGATAACACAGATGAAGAATTGGTATAGGTTATTAGCTCACTGTTTTTAGGAACAGTTTTAGGTTCTCAGCAAAATTGGGCCGAAGGTATAGCAGTTTCTTATGTATTCCTCACCCCACAAGTGCATAGCCTCCCTCATTATCAGCCTCCCCCAGTGGCACATATGTTGCATTTGATGAACCAAGTTGACCCACCAGTTATCGCTTAAGGTCCATAGTTCAGTGTTCGCTCTTGGTGTTGTCTGTTCTGTGAGTGTGGACAGATGTACATATAGTGACCTGTATCCACCCTTAGAGTAGTTTCATTGGCTTACAGATCCTCTGTGTTCTGCCTGTTCATCATTCTCCTTCACCCGACCCCTAGAAAACAGTGATACTTGATGTCTCCATATTTTTGCCTTTTCCAGAATATTGTCTGGTTAGAATCATACAGAATGTAGCCTTTTCAGGCTTCTTTCACTGCTTCTTTCGCAGTAACATGCTTTTAAGGTTCTTCTGTGTCTTTTCATGGCCTGCTAGCTCATTTTTTTTTTTTTTTTTTTTGGTGTAATCCAAAACTATTCCCTTGCATGGATGTACCACAGTTTGTTTATCTAGTCACCTATTGAAGTCCATGTTGGTTTCTTCCAAGTTGTAGGAATTTGGATAAATCTTCTGTAATCCACTTGCAGGTTTTTGTATAGACAGAAGTTTTCGACTCCTTAGGGTAAATCCAAGCAGCAGGCTGGGTCTTATGGTAAGAGTATGTTTGATTTTGCAACAAGCGGCCAGCTCTTCCAAGGTGGCTCTGCCCTCCTGTATCCCTGCTGGCAACGAGGGATTCCTACTGCCCAGACCCTCCCCAGCATTAGATGTTCCAGGTCTGGGCCATTCTGATAGGTGTGTAGTGATATCTCTGTTTTAATTTCCATTTTTCTGATGACATATGCTGTGGGCATCTTTTTTATATGCTTATTTGCCATGTGTTTCTTCTTAGTGAGGAGTCTGTTGAGGTCTTTGGCCCATTTTTGGCCAAATCGGTAATTTTCGTACTGTTGAATTTTGAGAGTTCTTTTTACGTTTGGATAACAGTCCTTTATCAGATGTGTCTTCTGTCAATACTTTTTCCAAGTCTTCATCTTGTATTTTAATTCTCTTGATACTGTTTTTCACAGAGCAGAAGTTTTTAATTTGAATGAAGTTTAGTTGATCAATTCTTTCTTTCATGAACTGTGCCTTTTGTGTCATGCCTAAAAAGTCATCACCAAACCCTAAGTCATCCAGGTTTTCTTCTATATTATCTTCTAGGATTTTTTTATAGTTTTGTATTTTAGATTTAGGTCTGGGATCCAATTTGAATTCACAGGCTATTTGCTTACTTTACTAAAGAGAAAATGCTAGCAAATTGTTTTCTCTCCAGAAGCTTTCAGTGTAGTCCCTGTAGACGTTAACCCCCACCCGCCACCCCTTCAGTGATCTAGTAGGTCGGCAGTATTTTAATGAGATCTGGGGTCTTGGTCTGTGTGTTAATGGCATTCCATGGTTCCAGGAGTAGCTACCCAGATCGCAAAGAAGGCGAGGACCATGATGAGACTGAGGAGCTGCCCTCAGAAAAGACCCTGGATTATGACGATGAAACCATGGAGCTGATTCTCCCTTCTGGTAAGTGCACTTGTCCAGAATACGTAGCTTCACGCCATTGAGATTATCGGAGAAGCGTGTTCCCATCACTTCCCTTCCATGCTGTGGGGAGAGAACCTACAACTTCAAGTGTGTGTCTATGTTCCTTGGACAAGGTCACCTCTGAAGGGAGCCCCATAGCTCTGATTTAGCTGTTTTGTTTAAGTTGCATCAGTGTTTTCCTCACTTTGTTGTGATTTATAATGCTTTAATTGGCCGTTTCCTTTCTTTTCAATACATAAACCTTTTGTATTCTGTTTATTATCTAGCTTTTTGGCCCCTCTGGATTTTTCTTGTTAAACTTGACTTTGCCCTTATTCCTTGAACTAATTCCTGTTTCCATAGTTGTTCAGACGGCGTGTGTTAGTCTGGCATGGTTGGATATAATTGACAGCACCTAGGCTTCCTGTTCATATTCTGGGTGCAGGGAGAGACTTGGAGTTTGAATTCTGCCTTTTCCTTTGGGGAACAGCATTCATAATGGTTGAATTTTGTCCCAGATATGAAAAGAAGAAGGAAAGCTATGCATTTGAGAAGTGTGAAATATTGTTTATAGTGTTGTGCTTAGCTGATAGGAATGGGAGCAGCTAGAGAATATACATTTTAAAATGACAGGGAATGGAATGATAAGATAATAAGGTTCTAATAGTATATTTACTGAGAAGTTAGCATATTCAGGCAGGTACATTATTTTATCTTTAGATCAAGTCTGTGAGTTAGATTCTGTTGTCCTTATTTGACATATGAGCCACCTGAAGCTTAGACAGGATGAGTAATTTGCCTAAGATCACGGACCTCGTCAGTGAAGAGCCCATTCCACCTTTCCTCCACTGCCTGGGAGATTTGCTGTGATGGGGGGAGGGAGTGGGCAGGCAGGAGCAGCCATGCTGCCAGTGGGTACATGTCTGCCGTGACGGAACCACCTTGTGCTGTTTGCTCTCCACATGGAATATTGCTGTTTAGGAACAGACAGCCCTGCTTAACCTGGAATAATAACCTTCTAAGGTGAAGGGCAGCTTTATGCAGTGACAGTTGGAGGAAAGTGCCGGCAGAACCTGTCTTGAGGATATAACTCCTCTACAGTGACAAGAAAGCTATAATGCAGCAGAATATTGTGGCGCGTACAATACACAGTAGCAAAACAGACTTAAGTGTATCACAAGGGACCTGATCTCTTCCCCTGGTGAAAATACTAATGCAGAACCTCAGAGATAAGTTTGGAAACTTCTTTTTCAAAAACTATTTGCTTGGGCCCTTATCTTATTAGGGTCCCCTTCCTTGCATGCTAAGTCGCTTTAGTCATGTCCGACTCTTTGCGACCCTATGGAACCCACCAGGGTTTTTACCACTGGTTCCACCTGGGAGACTAAGATCACAGTAGACTTTGAGAAAGTGAATGTGCTAGTCCCTGCCAGCAGTGTCTGGCTGTGGCAGGATCACTGGGAACGTGGGCTTCGTTTTGCAGCCACTTTAGCACTTTTCATGACAAAAGTCTGCTCAACAGTGAGCATATCCTATTTAAGAAATATAGCCTATTTTGAGAGAAATTTTCATCTGGACTTAAAATTTCAGAGACTTAAAGACTCCTTAGCTATCTAGACAACACATTGCCCAGAGTGATCCAGTCTCCTCAGGTTCGTCAAAGCCAAAACTGAGTGTCTTCTTAGGATCCTTTATTCCTCTCCTAAATCCAGATGGTAACTAACTGCAGTTCCTAATTAGTTAGGACTTTGGGTTTTGAATATTTTTTCTTTTTTTTCCTCCTTATCCATTTGTCTGTGTTACCATGAAAGCTTCCTCTCTGGTCTTCTCCAGTCTGATTGCCACTTGGCCACTGGAACATTCTTTCTAAAACAAACACCATTCTGTTACATTTTCTTCTCCCTCTGGAATTCCCAGGGGCAGCCCTGGCCCTCAGGGTCACTTTGTCGCCATGTCTTTGTGTGCTTCCTTTTCCTGCCCACGTGAGGTTTCCCTCCTCTAGGCCTTTGTACACGCACTGCCTGTCTTCCTCTGAGACTCAAGTGGGGTCCCTGCTCCAAGCGGCTGAGCTGAGCTCCCGCCCTGGGTGAGGAGAGTCTCTTCTGCTCCTGTGACACTCGCACGGCCCTCCTGATGGGTCTCTTCTTCTTGGTACTTGTTGACTCACTTGCCTTCTGTCCCTGTTACTGTGAGGACCAAACTGGCTTCTTTCATCTCAGCACAGTGCCTCAGATACATGGGAGCCACGTAAACGTCTGCTGACTGAGTGACTGGAAGGTTGGAGGTTACTTCCCCTGGCCTGCCACAGGGCCCGTAAAGAGAGCCGAAGGAGCCATCCTGGGTTCCAACGTGGCCTCAGGGACCACGCGTCATATTTGCCTACAGCCCCAGGTGGCAGATTGCTCTGCCTGTTCTTCAGACAATCAAAGAAGAAAGGGCCATGAGATTAACTTGTAGGTCCAGTTTCTTGGGTTTTATTTAGTCTTTATTTTTAAGATATTTTTTATGTGGACTTTTTTTTTTTTTTTTTAAGAAATCTTTATTGAATTTGTTACAACATTGTTTCTGTTTTATGTTTTGGCTCTGGGCCAAGTGGTATCTTAGCTCCCTAACCGGAGATCGAACCCACACCCCCTGCATTGGAAGGCAAAGCCTTAACCACTAGACTTCCAGAGGAGTCCTATTCTTGCGTTTTTAAAACATGAACTTCCTTACTGACAGCTGCCTGTCCACATACCGGGTCATGCTATTTTAAAGTGTCAGATGGTGACCTCAGGCAGCTCTTGAGGGAGACTTGGCAGTAGTGAGTGACCCTTGTGGTCCTAGAGTACCAGGCAGTACTGTACCATTATACAGCCTCTGGAGAGACTTGACTGACTACCAGGTACTTCCCCGAACCGGGGTAACTAGGCTCTGCACATCTCTTCTGTACGTACATTTTCCTGGGGAAAGGCCGTAACGTAACGGCATCAAGTAACCTGTGTGGCTACACAGATTTTTTTGACCATGTGGATAAGTGTATCCCCCCACCCCGGGGAGAGTCTGTATGTAGTGTCTAAAAAGCATGTGTGACCTGGAGCCAGAAAAGGAACTATCTACATATACATCATTCATTGCCTTCCTGGGTCTTCTTCACAGATGACTGACTTCTGAAACCTTATAATAGAATTCATTTAAATAGCAATAGTACATGGCTTTCTTAGTGAACCAGAAACTAGCAATATTCTGAAATTTTTTCCAGCTCTACAGTTACATATACTTTTACTATCTCATTTTAAAAACCAATCATCCTCTGGTCAGTCTTGGTTGTAATGAGATATGACAGTTCATTGTCCATTGGTTTTCTCCCTCAGTACTGGTTTGGGTTTTTTCTAATGAACCAAGGAAATAGGAACTCTCAAATAAATACCGTTTAGACGTGTAGTGGCATTATGGCAGTATATTCAATCACCTGGTTATTTCTTTGAACAAATTCACCATTCAGAAACCTCTGATTATGTTCAGTTATATGACTGGGTGGTGTGGACGTTAGCATGAAGCTGATTTGAGAAGGATTCTAATGTGGAGAGCATAGTGATATTTAATCAACTACCCTTAGTAGAGTCTGCATAAAACTGGTTTCAAAAGCAGCAGGTAGTTGGGATTCCTTGACTGTAGTTGCTTCAGGTCAGTTTCAGTTCAGTCGCTCAGTCATGTCTGACTCTGCGACCCCATGGACTGCAGCACACCGGGCCTCCCTGTCCATCACCAAATCTCGGAGCTTGCGCAAACTCATATCCATTGACTTGGTGATGCCATACAACCATCTCGTCCTCTGTCATCCCCTTCTCCTCCTGCCTTCAGTATTTCCCAGCATTAGGGTCTTTTCCAAGGAGTCAGTTCTTCATATCAGGTGGCCAAAGTGTTGGAGTTTCAGCTTCAGCATCAGTCTTTCCAATGAATATTCAGGACTGATCTCCTTTAGGATGGACTGGTTGGATCTCCTTGCAGTCCAAGGGACTTTGAAGAGTCTTCTCCATCACCACAGTTCAAAAGCGTCAATTCTTCGGCGCTCAGCTTTCTTCACAGTCCAACTCTCACATCCCCATATATGACTGGTGGAAAAACCATAGCTTTGACTAGATGGACTTTTGTTGGCAAAGTAATATCTCTGCTTTTTAGTATGCTGTATAGGTTTGTCATAGCTTTTTTCTCAAGGAGCAAGCATCTTTTTATTTTATGGCTGCAGTCACCAGCTGCAGTGATTTTGGAGCCCAAGAAAATAAAAGTCTGTCACTGTTTTCACTGTTTCCCCATCTATTTGCAATGAAGTGATGGGACCGGATGCTGTGATCTTGATGGTCTCAGAGTCAGTGACATAAAGCATCCAGTAGAGGGCGCCATGAGTATTCGTATCCAAGACTGGTTGGCTCAGTTCCCCCTTTGCTCTTCAGTTCCTGTGGAGCAGGTTGGTGTGAGGACACCTCCAGTTAGTTGCTGACTAGCCAGAAGAATCTGCCACTGGATCCACAAGAGATACATAATCAATCTTAGGGAAATTACTGTTAGAGATACTTTCTTTTTCACTGTCTAATGTCAAATGTTAGGCTATTTGTTAAGTAGGACCCCACTCCAGTACTCTTGCCTGGAAAATCCCATGGACGGAGGAGCCTGGTAGGCTGTAGTCCATGGGGTCGCTAAGAGTCGGACATGACTGAGCGACTTCACTTTCACTTTTCACTTTCCTGCATTGGAGAAGGAAATGGCAACCCACTCCAGTGTTGTTGCTTGGAGAATCCCAGGGACGGGGGAGCCTGGTGGGCTTCTGTCTATGGGGTCACACAGAGTCGGACACAACTGAAGCGACTTAGCAGCAGCAGCAGACAGTCTTTTTCATTTTAATTGAAGTATAGTTGATGTACGCTGTTGTGTGAGTTTCTGGTGTACAGCAAAATGATTCTACATTTTGCATAAATATGTATATGTGTGTGTGTGTTCTTTTTCATTATAGTTTATTACAGGATATTGAATATAGTTCTCTGTGCTGTGTAGTAGGACATTGTTGTTTATCTATTTTATACATAGTAGTTTGTATCTGCTACTGCAGTCACAAAGCCCTAATTTCTCCTTCCCTGACCCTCTTTCCTCTTCAGGAACCAAAAGCTTGTTTTCTATGTCCATGAGTCTGCTCTGTTTTATTAAGTTCACTTGTATCATATTTTAGATCAGGAGTGGACAGTCTTGTAAGCAGTTATTACTGTGGCAGAAGATAGATGGACAGGTGGAAGCTTCAGCCTGACTCAGACACTTCCCATCTGTTACTTATGGACAGGCACGCTGTGTTCTGGTACGAAGCGGAGCTGTTCTCAGCGCCTGTGCTAGGTGCTTACTGCCAGGCGCGCCTGTCATCGCTACAGGAAGGGGTGGCTCTAAACAGCGCTTACAGTTCTGCCAGGTGTCAGAAACCCTGGCACTGATTCATGAACCCTCTTCAAACATGTCTTAAAAGATAGCCCTCAAGAATAGGTATTTCTAAATGCTGCTTACAAATGTAAATAAATCAATTTAGTAAGTCCTAATGAGCAGCATTATCATTTAATGATTCTGAGGAAGTCATTGTTGCAAACTCAGAGCATCCTGACCTACATTATAAATAGAAAGTTGTCATCAGCACTGCTGGGCTTTGCTGCCAGAGCCTCCATGTACGTGCAAGCCTTCTCCATCGCTGCATCTCACTTGTTTCTGGTGGTCTGGGAGCTTTGTTAATTCTTCCCCCACCAGAATAATTGGGTCCAGGGAGACATCGTTCATCCATGTTAGTATCCAGGACCACAGCATCCTAGAATTGAAAATTTCTCTTTTTGTTGTCTCCTGAGTCTGGACACAAATCAATCACCTGGAAGTAATCACTTATTCATATCTGTGTAGGGAGCAAAATGTTACACAGGTAGCTTGTCAAGTACTGGGACTTCACACAAAATAACCTGATAGAGATTTTTCTAGTAGATCAAAAATCTAGATTCTAAAAGCAAATATAGCCATCTATAATAGTTATAGTATTCTGTTCATGGTCTTTCTACCCAAAAAACTTCCAACATTTAGAAAGCAGTAGGTCGGGGTTTCTCCACTTCAGCACTGTGGACATTTTGGGCCAGATAACTCTTCGCTGAGGGGCTGTCCTGCGCATTGTATGGTGTTTAGCCAAATCCCTGGCCTCGACCCACTAGGTGTCAGGAGCTTCCCTCTACCTGTGACTCCAGTCATTGCCACGTGTCCTCTGGGGATAAAGTCACCCCTGTTTGAGAAGCACCCCATTAGAGAATGTTAGCAAAGGGAAAGTGGATTGGCTTCTCTTCTAAACCCAGACTGTGGCTTGTAGAACTAAAATCAGGCCATTATTGGTTCAATCTTTTTTCTGTTAAAGAAAGTTAAAATTCCTTGTCTCCTAGGATCCTGTTATCTGTATTAGTAGGGATGGCCATGTGAATTTCTATGGAGGCATATTGTAAGTACGGAGGCTGCATTTTTCACCTGACAGTGACTTGTCATTATCTCTACTGTTAACACTTGTCAGCATCTCTACTGTTTTTTTCACCTTTAACCATAGACTTAATTGGTTGAATATTTGCAACTATTATTCTATACACAAGTTTTAATTTCTTACAAAACTCTCTATTCCACGTTGCTAGGTCATTTCACTCTGTTTTATGCCACATTTCCATCAAGAAGTATTTCCCCAGTTCACAGTCTGCCTGGTTGTGTGTTGTTGTTGTTTAGTTGCTAAGTTGTGTGCGACTCTTTGCAATGCCATGGACTGCTCTGTCCATGAGACTTCCCAGGCAAGAATACTGGAGTGAGTTGCCATTTCCTCCTCCAGGGTTTTGTTTTTTTTTAATATTTATTTACTCACTGATTTGGCTACACCAGGTCTTAGTTGCAAACTCGGGATCTTTAGTTGTGGCGTGTGAACTCTTAGTTGCAGCACGTGGGATCTAGATCCCTGCCCAGGGATCAAACCTGGGCCCTCTGCTTTGGGAGTACGGAGTCTTAGCCACTGGACCACCAGGGATGTCCCTCAGCATCTCTGCTCGGGTTTGCCTTCTTTCCCTCGTTGGTTAACATACAGCTTCATCTTTCTTCAGCTGGTAGGAGTGTTTTTTTTCTGGCACATGCGTTTGCCAGCTAGATGAACATGAAAAGTGATTTGGAAAGCCCTTGCTTTATAACTCTGCTTTGAAAAATGATCCACCTCCGTACTTCAGTACTGTTCTTTTGAAAACCAGGTGCCAGGGTGGGTCATCGCTCCTTGATGAGATACTACAAGCAACGGTTTGGCTTGTCGAGAGCTGTGGCGGTTACTAAGAATCGGAAGGCTGTGGGCCGGGTCCTGCAGCAGTACAGAGCCCTGGGATGGACTGGCAGCACAGGTACGTCCTTGGGGACCTCCCGGGCCAGCCCAGGAACTTGCGTTACACAAAGGGGCTTGGGTGACGTGGTTCTCTTCCCTCTGTCCTTATGGGTCCTCTCTGGGGGAAACTTACCTTCTTGCCTATGACCACTTGAGACACATATGGTGATAAACCCAAAGCTCCATGACTTAAAAATTTCATATTCCCCAGCACAGTAGCTTTTTAAAACTGCCTGTAAACCATTAACACTTTTAGGAGGTATAATTGCAAAAATAATTGTTTATAATCATCAAAGGTTGAAATTCTGGAGGTTATACAGTGGAATTAAATAATGTCCTTGAAGCAATATAGTTTGAGCTGTAGAGTCAAACATGACTTACCTGATATTCTTATAGGTTCTTATACAAAGAGTCTGAGTAATTTAGTTAATCGAAGCCTCTGCTTTCTTACTGATAAGATGGAGGTGGTATTAATAATATCTACGTATAGAGTCGTGCAGGTTGAACGTCATAAAGCATGTATGACATAGTACATGCACATAATAAATGCCGGCTATCATCCTTCGTTTTGAAATTTTTCTTTAGAAAGCTTAGTAAGACTCGGAGGGCTAGAGCACGCTACTGAAATTGTTCAGCTTTGAAACATCATCAGTATGAAACTATTTAAATCTATTCTGATGTCTGCTGAGTGCAGCTCTTTATGCTTGGATCTTTGAGGAGAACGTCAGTCCCTGAAAACAGGAGTGGGGAGAGGTGCTTTCCGACGGCCTGGAAAGCGCCGAAACCGAAATCCATTGTCAAGGCCTCTGTGTTCATATATGCACGTGGGTTCCCTCGCTGGGGCTCCCTGGGAGCTGTGAGGCCACTTAAATGTAGTGGACAGACTTCCTGTTAGTCTTGTCAGGAATTCCTGTCTGACTTGGTTTCTAATCTGCCTTTCTCTGTGCCTTTGGTCAGTGGGCTTCACCTTTTGGGCTTCTAGACCTTTTCAGGTGATGAAAACTGAAGAGGCATGTATATAGAGAGCAGTCCTGGTACACAGTGGCGGGCGCATGGAACCCCCCAGGGCTCGTTGGATAGAGGCATCAGATAATAACTCCTGGTTAAATATTAGAGCCCGCTTACCCAAAACCAGCTTTGATTCTCTGCCAAGTTGGGTTTTCTCTGATCATGGCTCACAGCCCTTTGCCTCATTCTCACCCTCTTCCCAACCCTAGGAGCAGCTCTGGTGCGCCAGCGGGACATGCAGTATGTCCAGAGGATGAAGTCGAAGTGGATGCTGAAGATGGGGATGAAGAACAACGCCACCCGGCAGATGCACTTCCGGCCCCAGGTGCTGTTCTGATTGGCCAGGGGCTGGGATGACGGCCCTCCTGCTGCCACTCCCCTGTACTTCCTCTGTCCTGACCTGATAATAAAAGCCAGGATCAAATTGGCTCTCCTGTGTCGTTTTTGGACAGGGTTGAGGGGTCATCTTTTCACCCAGTGAGTACTGTCTGCTGGACGCAGGCCCTGCCCTGCTCCTGAGAGGTGCTGTGTAGTGTCAGCTTGGAGCTGATTTAGGGCTGTCAGAGTAGCGTGGGGGACTCAGGACTGGCTTGTCTGCCCTGAGCCTGGCTTAATGTTCAGAGGAACACCTTGCTGTGTCCTGGAGCCGTGACCCACATTAGGAGCTTTGAAGCTTCTGGGGGAGCAGAGTGGAGTGTCCCTCATTGGAATGTACTGTGGCTCCCGAGATGGCGACGATCTCTGGGCACTTTCATTAAATCCAAGCAGAGTTAAAAAGCATGTCAATGGCTGGCTGTAAAAGTTCTTTTGAATTTATCATTTATTTTTGGCGGCGGCGGGTCATAGTTGCAGCATGCAGGATCCTCATTGTGTCATGAGGGGTCTCGTGTTGCCGCGCACGGGCTCTGGAGCTCTCGAACTTCCGTAGTTGTGGCGCACGGGCTGAGCTGCCCTACAGCATGTGGGATCTTAGTTCCCCAAGCGGGGATCGAACCCGGGTCCCCTGCACTGCAAGGGGGGTTCCCAACCACTGGATCACGAGGGAAGAAGTCCCTCTTTATTTCTAACTGAGAGCCAGTGCTCCCTTTAGAGTAGGAAGAAAATAAATGTAAAATGTTGAGTTTTCATTTTAGAAACAAAAGTGATCTCAGGGTTCAATCTCTGAAGACATGCTCAGTACAGGTGGTTTGGGGAAAAGGCCATGGTCTGTTGGAAATGAAAGTAAACATGAAGTTCAAATCCACTGAGCGACCTTTCTGACTTTGGAAAGTGACTTGATCTTTAAAATCTGTACAGTGAGGTGTTTACTACCTTGCAGGTGGTGCGTGATGAATTAAATCAGCAGTGGACCCATCAGTCACTCAGTCCCCAGCACAGACTAAGTGCTTCACGTTCTCCTGGGTGGAGCAGGGGCCCCGCTGAGTGAGGGGGTGTCTGGTCAGTGTGATGATCTCCCTGAGGGGTGGCTTCCGAGATGCCCAGAGAGCGTACTTCACCGTACATTCACCAGCCCTTGATTGCTATGGAGACACTTATTTTTCTTTAAATCTTGGATGCAGAATTGAATTCATTTTATTTCTTTAGTACAGGGCTCACTGTCCAACAGTGGAGGGCTCCCTGGTTTTATTCCATCCTGTTTCCTAACATTCTCGTCACACAACAGTCCTCCACCCTGCTGTGTTTGACATCTTTAAATCTATGTCCTGGGAAATGATACACTGCTTGGCATGGGGTATGTTTTTAATTTATACTTAATTGAATGTGGCCTTCCCAGGTGGCACAGTGGTAAAGAATCCACCTTCAATACAGGAGACACAAGGGTCGCAGGTTTGACCCTGGGTTGGGAATTTCCCCTGGAGTAGGAAATGCAACCCACACCAGTTTTCTTACCTAGAGAATCCCATGGACAGAGGAGCCTTGCGGAGTTCAGTCCCAGGGGTTACAGAGAGTCGGTACGTGATATTGTGCTATATAGTTCTTGTCAGTTTTGTTTTTCTTTCAGTATTTTTTCACTCAGCCTCATAAGCTTAATTCATCATGTAATTGCTGGGAGACATCCATGCTGTGTCCCCCACGCAGAACTTCCCTTCCCTTGCAGCTGACGCCTCCTGTCTCGCCTCTGGTCTCACAGCAGCCCTGCACTGTTGGTGTGCCTCATCTATATAGGTGCCCTTTTAATTTTAAGACCTTTTTACCTCTTGAGTGTCGATGAGGACAGTTTGAAATATTTCATTGATTTATTATCTCCTTCCAGGCTTCAAAAGACCGGTTCTGATTTAAATTTGTGAAGGAATCCACTACACCGCTACCTACATCATTTTAATAACTTTTAAGACTTCAGTTTATGTGCCTTTCTGGAGTAAAATTCTACGTGGAAATGAAGGCAAAGAAAAAAGATTTGAACAATTCGTGGTTAAATAAAGAACATGAGAAAGGAGCTTGTTTGGGAGGGGCACTTCTTTGTGGTTCAGGAAACTGAGGACGTGTCTGATAATTAAATTCCC
Organism: Bubalus bubalis; assembly: GCF_019923935.1. Taxonomy (NCBI): domain Eukaryota; kingdom Metazoa; phylum Chordata; class Mammalia; order Artiodactyla; family Bovidae; genus Bubalus; species Bubalus bubalis. The sequence continues at coordinate 56,547,408 of NC_059175.1, forward strand.
CCATAATTCTGTCCTTTGATGGGTCTCTGTCTGTCTCTGGGTGCACTGTGCCCCAGTCTGTCTTGTGTAGTTGGGCTTCCTGGGGCTTCCTGGCCCATCGCCACACAGCAGTTTGCAGTTGGGCCTCCCCACTTCAGTCCTTTCAAGGCCACATGTTCTTTACCTGGTGTCTTAAGCCAGTCACTGGAGAAGAGGCAGAACGTGTCAGAATACCAGCTTAGAGTCTAAGGCAAAGCTGCCATCCTTCACCTCACACTCTGTCATTCTGAATTTCACTACTTACAATGTATTGACATACTGCTTTCCTTTCTCCAATTATTTATTCACATTTTTAAAATTAAATATTTATCCAAAGTAACTCCAAAGTATATTTTTACTAAATCCAAATTTTGTACTTCATTCTCATCAAGACTTCCTAATAGCGACTGTAAGATAGTTGTCCAAACTGATAGCAGATACAAAAGTAATCTTATTAGCGGTTCAGCATCAGGACTGAGTTGAGCACTGGCTGCTGCAGCTGACTGACTGTGACTCAGGTGGACTCTTTCATCCTGGGAGTAACCCCAGGATCGGCTGGTCCTTGAAAGTGGATCTGTCTGTCTTTGGTTGAGATAACAAGACTGGGATCAAAAGTGAGAGAATGTAATCTCATCCCCTCCATGCATTTTACCCAAGTCCCATGCAGCTCTGCTGATGGGTTGCACTGCTCGTCTGGTGATGGCACCGTGCGCTCTTCCTGCCTTGTGGACACTGCGTTTGTGTTTTATGGAGTGTAAAGTGCTTCATTGTGCCATTTTCTATTTCTCCACAGTGAGGTGTAGGTAACATTTTTATTTCACACGTGAGAAAATAGATTTAGGGAAGTTTAATAGCTTTGGTAAGGAGACAACCAAAGGAAGCCAGAGGTTCTGGTCCAGTGTTCTTATTTAGATATTTACTTGACTGCACCGGTTCTTAGTTGCGGCATGTGGGATTTCTGGTGCAGCATGTCGGGTCTGGTTACCTGTCCTGTGTGCTGTGCTTAGTCGCTCAGCCATGTCCAACTCTTTGTGACCCCATGGACTGTAGCCCGACAGGCTCCTCTGTTCATGGGATTCTCCAGGCAAGAATACTAGAGTGGGTTGGATACCCTCTTCCAGGGGATCTTTCCTACTCGGGGATTGAACCCAGGTCTTCCTCACTGCAGGAGAATTCTTTACCATCTGAGCCACCTGGTTACCTGACCAGGGATTGAACCCCGGGTCCCCTGCATTAGGAATGTGGAGTCTTAGCCACTGGACCACCAGGGAGGCCCCTGTCCAGTGTTCTTAATGTTGTAACATGTTCATAAAGAATTTTTAGCAGCTTCTCATCCTGAAGTGTACACTTAGTGGGGCTGTAAACATCTATTCAAGTCCCTTCAATTTATACCTGGAGAAGGCAATGGCAACCCACTCCAGTACTCTTGCCTGGAAAATCCCATGCCTGGAAAATCCCATGGACAGAGGGATAGGATAGGCTGCAGTCCATGGGGTGTTGAGCAGTCGATTTATAGCAGGTGTGAAAGAATCTTGTTCTAAATCCAGAAACGTGAAATTTAACATGTATGTTAATGTTACCTACATTATGCACACAGAGTTAACATAAATGTCACCACATAAAAGAAGATATCATTTTTTTCTTACCTGGAATGTGAATGAATTTGGCCTTCAACCAATTTTGTGTCACTTGTGGACTCTTCATTGCTGTCCTCAGATATTTCAAAACTCTATAGGATTCCATTGGCCATGATTAATTCAGAGTTCACAGTTATTCATTTGTAGAAGACCAGGTAATTGCTGTTTCCAACTCAACAAGCAGACATTCTAGCAAGGGAATGGCTTGCAGTCCTAGAGATACTTTCAAAGTGCACGGAAGAGTCAGTCACTCAGTTCAGTCGCTCAGTTGTGTTGACTCTTTGTGACCCCGTGAATTGCAGCACGCCAGGCCTCCTTGTCCATCACTAACTCCTGGAGTTCACTCAAACTCACGTCCATTGAGTCGGTGATGCCATCCAACCATCTCATCCTCTGTTGTCCCCTTCTCCTCCTGCCCCCAATCCCTCCCAGCATCAGAGTCTTTTCCAATGAGTCAACTTATCACATGAGGTGGCCAAAGTATTGGAATTTCAGCTTTAGCATCATTCCTTCCAAAGAACACCCAGGGCTGGTCTCCTTTAGAATGGACTGGTTGGATCTCCTTGCAGTCCAAGGGACTCTCAAGAGTCTTCTCCAACACCACAGTTCAAAAGCATCAATTCTTCGGCACTCAGCTTTCTTAACAGTTCAACTCTCACATCCATACATGACTACTGGAAAAACCATAGCTTTGACTAGACGGACCTTTGTTGGCAAAGTAACGTCTCTGCTTTTCAATATGCTGTCTAGGTTGGTCATAACTTTCCTTTCAAGGAGTAAGCGTCTTTTAATTTCATGGCTGCAGTCACCATCTGCAGTGATTTTGGAGCCCCCCAAAATAAAGTCTAACACTGTTTCCACTGTTTCCCCATCTATTTCCCATGAAGTGATGGGACCGGATGCCATGATCTTAGTTTTCTGAATATTGAGCTTTACCTGTCATTTAATTTAGAGTCATTTGTAGCTGGTAAGTGAACTGAACTATTTTTGCCACTGAAATTGATGGGGATTAGGAAGAGTTGATTAGCTTGTTAAACGCGGCCAACATGTCCATGTTAGGATAATAATTTTTTGATTATCTGTGGGGCAGACTGTTCTGTAGATGTGTTCTTCCTTCCTGGGCACTGAGCTTCCCAGCCAGACTATATTTTTCAGCCTCCCTTGCAGCAAGCTTCGGTCATGTGACTAAATTAGGGCCAATGGCTGTGAGTGGAGGTTGGATTCAATTTAAGTACAGATCATCTCTGACTTGGAGACAAACAGCATTTTCACACTCTGACTCTTTTTTTCCTCTGCCCACCCGGAGGTGAGCTGTTGCCACTCTCACCTGTGCAGGTGAGGATGACACCTCAGAAGACAGCAGAGCAATCGTGCGGAAGACACCAGGGTCTCTAAATGACATCATGGAGTGGAGCTGCCTTGCTGACCGGACCTGGCTGGACTGTTATGTGAGATAAACTGAAGCCACTGTGTGGTAGCGTTTCTGTTACAGTTGCCTCGCTTACAATCCAACAGAGTAAAACCCCAGGGTAATGCTCATGGGACCTGGCCCAAGGCAACAGTATGTGAGATGCAATTGCTGGGTTCCTCTCTTTCCTCTTACCTTTGTTCTCACACAGAGGTGGGCTAGATTGTTCTGTTATGCAGGATTGGGGAACAGTGAGGAGAAAAATGATATGATCTTATGGGACTTGCTCAGGTCAATGTGTCCAACATGTCTCTTTTAAAAATTATTTTAAGAGAGTGTGTGTGTGTGTTAGTCACTCATTCGTGTCCAACTCTTTGCAATCCCATGGGCTGTAGCCCACCAGGCTCCTCTGTCCATGGGATTCTCCAGGTAAGAATATTGGAGTGGGTTGCCATTCCCTTCTCCAGGAGATCTTCCCAACCCAGGGATCGAACCCAGATCTCTCATGGAGCCCACTAGAGACTGAAATTGAATATTTTTTTTATTAACCTTGTTTGGCAACCTTACAACATGCTGGCGGATTCTTTGACCCTGCTCCTATGGAGAGGTAGGGTCTGCCTCCCCTTCCTTTGATACTGGGCTGGCCTTCGATGACTTGCTCATAACCAATAAAATGTGGCGGGCGTGATGCTGCCAATTCCACGGATAATCACATAATGCAGTTTGGCTCCCATGTTGCTTTCTTGGCCCCTGACCATGGAAGACGTCTGACCCCCACCTTTCCTGGAGGTCAGGCTGTGCAAAAGCCCAGGTGATGTGGAGAGGTCACTGTAGGTGCTCTGATTGATGGTCCCAGCTGAGGTTCCACTCAGTAGCCAACACCAACTGCCAGCATCCAAGGTCAGCATCTTGCATATCACACCCAGTCAAACCTTCAAGGGACTGCAACGTTCCCTGACATCTGACCATAACCTTATGACAGATCCGACCCCAAAACTGCCCAAATGAGATTTCCCCAAATTCCTGACTCATAGAAGCTGTGAGAATTTAAAAGACAGAAAATGGTTTTACACCGTTGGGTTTATACAACAGCAGTGATCAGCACACTCGACTGTTGTACCATCACATGTTTCGCCCAGTTGGCATTTTGGTTCCCACTTGTCAACTTTCAGTTCAGTCAGTTTTCATTCCAGTCTCAAAGAAAGGCAATGCCAAAGAATGCTCAAACTACCACACAATTGCACTCATCTCACATGCTAGTAAAGTAATGCTCAAAATTCTCCAAGCCAGGCTTCAGCAATACGTGAACCGTGAACTTCCTGATGTTCAAGCTGGTTTTAGAAAAGGCAGAGGAACCAGAGATCAAATTGCCAACATCCGCTGGATCATGGAAAAAGCAAGAGAGTTCCAGAAAAACATCTATTTCTGCTTTATTGACTATGCCAAAGCCTTTGTCAACTTTAGGTGCAGTTTTTCTGTCAATATGGCTTTAAGGGCAAGGCCTTTACATACATTATTTTTATTACTTGATTTTTGCAATGTTCTTATCAAGTAGATACAATTATTATTCCCATTGTACAGCTCAGGAATCTCAGGCATTGCTGCCAGGGTCTTGTGTTCTTCATCACTGTGCTTTTTATCAGCTGTGCTGCTTGAGTCATGGAATTTCAGGCTTTGGTGACACTCTAAACAGAATCAGATCAATTCCCACCACCCACCTCTTCCCTCCCATCTGGGTTACATACAAGAACCCAGGTGCTCCGGGTGGTGACACGTGACTCCTCTGTGGTATACGTCAGTAATTGACAGCATGGGAAAACCAGTATCTCCATGCTGGGCTCGATACTCACTACACGACTCAGCAAAATCAAACTTTTTTTCAACTCTTTCAAACAACCTTTTATTATAAACTATTTCCTGAGAAAACATGATGCATTTCTTTGGAGGAAAAGAATGCTCACTTAGCATAGACCTACAAATATATTAAAAGCACTAAACTACACTAAAACATCAAGCCTGTTTGTTAAGGAAATCTACAATTTTGATTTTATTGAATAAGACCTCTAAATCCAAGGAGTTCATTATTATGTTAACTCCATGATATTTCATTATTAATGACCATATTTGATATTCCATCCACAAATACCATCTTCATCTGGAGTAATGTGTCTCATACATGTTGCCCTGACCAAGAACATCCAATTTCTAAACCCAGCATCTGCAAATGTGGAGAATAAGACTCTACAGAAGCAAGGGATTTTAGTGTTTGTGAAGAGATTTGCTTTCTTCTTAGTACTGGTGATGGGAATATGAAACTGACAGCAAATGGGAACTACTCTGACATTCATGCTTCAAGCATGAGCCCCCTTCCAAGATGTCTTTCCTATTTCTGATTCAATGAAGGAAATCTATGTGGATAATTTGGTAGTGTCTTCTTTTTATTCATCTTGAAGCATGGGGGAGTTTTTCACAATATAAACATAAGAATATATAATATGTAAACATTCATAACAATGAAACAGAGCTTATTATGTGCCAGATAGTGCTGTGTGTACTTTAGATGTGTTAGACCATCATCTTCTCACAAGTACGGGAGGTAGGTAATATCCCTAACTATCCAAGTGGGGAAACTGAGGCACTGACATCCCTTTGTTGTTGTTATTTAGTTGCTAAGTCGTGTCCAACTCTTTGCAACCTCATGAACTGTGGCACGCCAGATTTCCTTGTCATGTAAAAATTTAGCATCATAGTATTAAAATGTCCCCTCCTGGACCATGTCAAAATGCAGCAAATGTTTGTTAAAAGGAAGGGAGCAGAAATACTAACTTTTTAAACTACCGATGTTGATTTCAGTAGATATTGCCTCTGCAGTGAGGTGGGAGGATTTGATATTTCCTTTTATTTTCCTTCCTCCCTCCCTCCCTCTTTATTTCCTCTAATTTTACCCCTCAAAAATGGACTTTAATGTTTCTGTTGGACAGTAAACCACTGATACTTCATTGCCTTCATTACCTAGAATTCTTTCAGGAACAGCAGTTACAATCACAGCGTTTAGTTGAACCCAGGGCTTCTCCCAAGATCCGTAGTAACTAGTGTATGACAGTAAACCTGGGCTCATGGATGCCTATCTGGTTTCGTTACCATGGATAGACATATTCAACAATTCAATTATGTGTTGTGGTGGATACTGTGGTGTGCTGCCTAATCTCCCCTCCAGGACGGAGGCACTCCCCCAGATGCCAGGAGAGCTGGCCTCTGATATCTCACTGATGAGCCTGTCTCTGGGAATAGCCCTTAGCAGAAGTAGGCTGCCCTTCCGAAGGCCACACCTCCTCTGCATCCAGCGGCTGGTCCCCTTGCCTAGATTAGGTCAACTCTGACAGCTTGCCCAGCTTCAGGGCTCTCCATGGGACCGTCTGAGGCCTTTGCTGCAACTGCATCATAGTTCAACTTCTCCCACTATGGATTCCTTTTTCTTCTACTTCTTTATAGGTAAAGATCCCCAAGGCACTCCCCAGTTAAAAAAAAAAGTCCTGAATGTAAATCTCCATCTCAGAGTTTGTTCAAGAAAGCATAATGAAAGCCAATGGTGGTAGGAAATGTCCCAGGAAGCTCTTACATGAGATCTGGAGCTGGGTTACCAGCTTATTGTTGTTCAGTCACTAAGTCATGTCCAACTCTGTGACCCCATGGGCTGTAGCACCCCAGGCTTCTCTATCCTTCACTATCTCCTGGAGTTTGCTCGAATTCATGTCCATGAAATCAGTGATCCTATCTAACCATCTCATCCTCTGCCACTCCCTTCTCCTTTGCCTTCAGTCTTTCCCAGTGTCAGGGTCTTTTTAGCATCAGGTGATCAAAGTATTGGAGCTTCAGCTTCAGCAATAGTCCTTCCAATGAATATTCCTTTAGGATTGACTGGTTTGATCTCCTTGAAGTCCAAGGGACTCTCAAAAGTCTTCTCCAGCACCACATTTGAAAGTGTCAATTCTTTGGTGCTCACCCTTCTTTATGGTCCAACTCTGAACATGACTAGTGGAAAAACCATGGGGCTTTCCAGATGGCGCTAGTGGTAAAGAACCTGCCTGCCAGTGCAGGAGATGTAAGAAATGCAGGTATGATCCCTGGATCAGGAAGATCCTGTGGAGGAGGGCATGGTAACCTACTTCAGCATTCTTGCCTGGAGAATCCCATGGACAAAGGAAACTGGCAGGCTAAGTTCAGAGGATTTCAAAGAATTGGACACAACTGAAGTGACTTAGTATGCATGTTTGCACCTTTGTCGGCAAGCTGACCTCAGTGAATGAGAACACCATCTCTGGGGGTGGGTGGAGAACAGCTAGCCCCCAGTACTCTGTAGTCCTGCAATTGTTCAAACCTTCACTGTGGTGTGACAGCCAGGAGGGAATGCATAGAAGGACGAAGGATCTGTACATCTGAGAGGTTCAAGGGAAGTGGTAATCGTAGGTACAGTGGAATTACATGGCTGTTGCTGAGTGTTGTGGAACAACTTAGAGGAAGTAGTGAAAGCCTAGAGTGATTAATCACCAATCTAAGGCTAAGTGTGAGAGCCAAAAGGCTTTGAAGGTTTATAGAGAGACTCCCATCTCCTGCAGCCAGAGGCAGAAAAAAATGCCAGCATTCAACCTTGGACTTAATTAGAAGGCCAACAGAGCTCCAGAGAAGTTTGAATTTTTCAACCCCAGCAAGTCTGCTATGCCAAGGTCAAGGCCCTAATTGGGAATAAATGAGATGCTGAGACTTGAGATGCAGACAGCTGTGTTCATGCACTATTAAAAGTCTGGAATCTCCAAATGCCCTTGAACCCCCTGGGCCTGCTCCTCCCCATGAAAAAAGTTAGCTCTGCCCCCTTACTTGAAGATGAGGCAGCAGCCTGTCCACCATCAGCATGAAACCAGCTCCCAAGCCAAGATCCACCCCTACCTCCATCCCTGGACACTAGACCAGTAACCAGAATGGGGACCAGCAACTACACCCTATGGGTCAAGTCTAGCCTGTAGTCTGTTTTTTTGTACATAAAGTGTTATTGAAACATAGCTCTGCTCATTCCGTTGCATCTTGTCTGTGGCTGCTCTTATGCCAGAGTGAGAGACTCAAATCATTGCAACAGAGCCTAAAACAAGACTGGCTCTTTACAAAGAAAGTTTGCTAACCCCTGAGCCTTTGACTGTGTGGATCACAATAAACTGTGGAAAATTCTGAAAGAGATGGGAATACCAGAACACCTGATCTGCCTCTTGAGAAATTTGTCTGCAGGTCAGGAAGCAACAGTTAGAACTGGACATGGAACAACAGACTGGTTCCAAATAGGAAAAGGAGTTCGTCAAGGCTGTATATTGTCAGGCTGTTTATTTAACTTCTATGCAGAGTACATCGTGAGAAATGCTGGACTGGAAGAAACACAAGCTGGAATCAAGATTGCTGGGAGAAGTATCAATAACCTCAGATATGCAGATGACACCACCCTTATGGCAGAAAGTGAAGAGGAACTCCAAAGCCTCTTGATGAAAGTGAAAGTGGAGAGTGAAAAAGTTGGCTTAAAGCTCAACATTCAGAAAATGAAGATCATGGCATCCGGTCCCACCACTTCATGGGAAATAGATGGGGAAACAGTGGAAACAGCGTCAGACTTTATTTTGGGGGGCTCCAAAATCACTGCAGATGGTGATTGCAGCCATGAAATAAAAAGACGCTTACTCCTTGGAAGAAAAGTTATGACCAACCTAGATAGCATATTCAAAGGCGGAGACATTACTTTGCCAACAAAGGTCCGTCTAGTCAAGGCTATGGTTTTTCCTGTGGTCATGTATGGATGTGAGAGTTGAACTGTGAAGAAGGCTGAGCGCTGAAGAATTGATGCTTTTGAACTGTGGTGTTGGATAAGACTCTTGAGAGTCCCTTGGACTGCAAGGAGATCCAACCAGTCCATTCTGAAGGAGATCAGCCCTGGGATTTCTTTGGAAGGACTGATGCTAAAGCTGAAACTCCAGTACTTTGGCCACCTCATGCGAGGAGTTGACTCATTGGAAAAGACTCTGATGCTGGGAGGGATTGGGGGCAGGAGGAGAAGGGGACGACAGAGGATGAGATGGCTGAATGGCATCACTGACTTGATGGATGTGAGTCTCAGTGAACTCCGGGAGTTGGTGATGGACGGGGAGGCCTGGTGTGCTGTGATTCATGGGGTAGCAAAGAGTCGGACACAACTGAGCGACTGATGTGATCTGATCTGAGGAGAAGGAAATGGCAACCCACTCCAGTATTCTTGCCTAGAGAATCGCGTGGACAGAGGAACCTGGTGGGCTGTTGTCCATGGGATTGCACTGAGTCGGACGTGACTGAAGCGACTTAGCAGCAGCAGCAGCAGCAGCAGCAGAGCTCAAGTCAAGTCATAATAAAACCCAGCAGGAGAAGCGCTGGTTCTGATAAGGGAGTAAAGGGAAAATACACTGAAGAAGATGAAGGTCTTAGACAATAAATACTAGTAGAAGTGGAAGAGTACACATGGGATTGATTTCGGAAGGGCCTGGATTATTAAGATGGATAAAGGAGCGTTTCTCCACATGAAAGAACTCTCCTGACATATAGGGTTTATTAAACACTCTCCTGGTTGGCTCTTGGAAACTTAGGAAAGCAATGACCATGCTAAGTGGAGGATATATGTGAGCAGTGCCTTGGCTGACACTGGAGAAAGGGATCAAAATTCTCCAAGAAGCAGGCACGCCAGAGTGGATATGCTCTGTATGATTGGAAAATCTACCGATCCACTGTGTTTTATAGGGGCACCCAGAGGATGCTCTGGTTACCAAGGCTGTAAGCAATGAACCGGTGAGAGCAACATCCTCTTCCCTGAGAGTCTCAGTGGGCTGACCTCTGCAGGCAGGGCTGATGCTATAAAAGATGCTGATACAGAATTGGGCTCCCTGGAAACAATGAAGAGGAGATCTCAGTTTGTCAGAGGTCAGGTCATTATTGTTCAGTTGCTTAGTTGTGTTTGACTCTTTGCAACCCCAAGGACTGCAGCACGCCAGGTTTCCCTGTCCTTCACCTTCTCAGAGTTTGCTCAAACTCATGTCCATTGAGTTGATGATGCCATCTAACCATCTTATCCTCTGTTGTCCCCTTCTTCTCCTGCCCTCAGTCTTTTTTCAGCATCAGGGTCTTTTCCAATGAGTCAGCTCTTCATATCAAGTAGCCAAAGTATTGGAGTTTCAGCTTTGGCATCAGTCCTTCCAATGAATATTCAGGGTTGATTTCCTTTAGGATTGATTGGTTTGATATCCTTGCAGTCCAAGGGACTCTCAAGAGTCTTCTCCAGAACCGCAGTTCAGAAACATCAGTTCTTTGGCTCTCGGCTTTTTTTATGGTCCAACTCTCACATGCATTCATGACTACTGGAAAAATCATAGCTTTTAGGGCTTTGAGGTCAGGTAGCAGGAGCCTGGTAGGCTGCAGTCCATGGGGTCACTACTAGTCAGACACGACTGAGTGACTTCACTTTCACTTTTCACTTTCACGCATTGGAGAAGGAAATGGCAACCCACTCCAGTGTTCTTGCCTGGAGAATCCCAGGGACGGTGGAGCCTGGTGGGCCGCCGTCTCTGGGGCCGCACAGAGTCGGACACGCCTGAAGTGACTTAGCAGCAGCAAAACTTAAATATTGGAAGCAAAGAGGATGCAATTTAAACAAGTTAAGGGGCCCCTCACTCACAGAAAGCCATGAAGATGACCAATAGAACTTGATGTTGTTAAGGGCAGGAAGAAGAGTGGCTAATTAAGATAATGCTGACAATCCCCCCCAGTGAAAAGTCATGGCCAACTTCCAGACCTGAGCTGGTCCTTCAACTTCAAAGCTGGCGCCTGAATGAAAGACTGGTTTGAAAAAGGATCCTGCTATACCAAGGCAAGGGCATACAGTAATAATTTTCCTAGTCTTTATCCAAAGGTTTGTGGGTAAACTTTTCCTTGGGTAACTATAGAGTGGCTTCCCAAAGATTTCAGAGACTCTCGGGCATGGCAGTTTTCATTGATATGCAGAGATTTTTGTGTCTCATCATGGCTCTTTACTCAAATTGGGCTTAGTTGGCAGGGGGTAGGTAGTAAGATACCCAGTCTTGTCCACAGTAGGTTCTTTGGCTCCATGGGTCTACTTGGAGATCATTGGTTCAGTCTCTGAGTGTGTCAGTAAATGGACATCCTTCAGTTGCCAGAATCTCTTCATTGTCTCTCTGGTTTGTCGAGTGAGCTGCTGTAGAGGAGAAGGCCACGTGGAGGAGGACCCTGAGATGTTCCCACTATGGTTGAGAGAGTAGTTTAACAAAACTGTATCACAGATGGGGAGGGTGGCAGCGATATCTGCTCCCTTAACAGACTCCACACTGCCAGGGTAGTGGGCCCCATCAGGCCCCCATTTAATTTGCCACTCTGCCCCATGTGAAAGCAGGATCCTGGACTGCCCTGGTGGTGCAGTGGACAACCTGCTAGTGCAAGGGACATGGGTTTGATCCCTGGTCCAGGAAGATTCCACATGCCATGCCACAACTTCTGAGCCCAAGTGATGCAACTGCTGAAGCCCATGCACCTGGATCCTGTTCTCTGAAACAAGAGACAGCACCGATGAGAAGCTTGCTCCCTGCAGCTAGAGAAAGCCAGTGCAAAAGAAAAAAAAAATAAATAGAAAAGCAACGAAGACCCAGTGCAGCCAGAAAAAATAATAAATATAATAAACAAATAAAACCAGGATCCTAATCATTAAGAACAGACTTAGTGCATTACCATTGCTACATATCCAACCTGGCAGCACAGACTCCAACTCTGAGATCCCAGAGCTACGTCCTCCCCTGACCAACCAGTTACTTGTTAGCAACTTGATGGCATGGGATCCCTTTAATCTGCCAGTGGCAATGACCAGAATTAATGTGTATTCCAGGAAACACCTTTGCCTTTCCTGCCTAAATGGACTCAGTCGGAACTGCCATCCATGAGTTTGTAGGTTATTTGATAAACTGGCATGGGATTATATACAATGTGACCTTGGACCAAGAATCCCATTTAGTAGCAACTGGAGCCTACCTACACAGAAACACACCACCCAGAAGCTGCCTGCCTAATAGAGCCTTTGGAAAACACAGCTAAGGTGACAGCCTGGAGATGATACCCCGGGAGGACTGGGTAGCATTAAATCAATGTCTGTTATATAGTGCTGTGCTCCCAATAGGTGGAATGGATTGGTCCGTAAAACAAAGATTGGAAGGAGGCCGGGCCCATTGACCATTACTCTCAATGACCTGCTTGGGGAATTTGTGTTCCTTGTCATTGCACATTTAGTCTCTCGGGCCCTGGTGTTCAGGGAGAGGTTGCTCCTATCAGGGGACACGGTGAGAATTGCATTCGGCTTGAAGCTACAGCTGCTGCCTCGTTACAGCCACATCCACTCATGTGATTCACTAGGCTGTTCCTTGGGACTCCCTGGCCACATTTTTAAGCTAAAAGAACAAGTAAAGCAGCTATGGCTTGACTTTGGTCATTTACCACCACGGCCATGTCCTCAAGGTCACCCCTTGAGGGCTCAGAGCCCTTAGAGATGAGAACTGGTTCACCCACACAGGTAAGCTACCCTGACTAGCGGGGATGCTCTAGAAAGGATAGCTGGGAGGGAGACAGTGGTACCAGCGGTAGTGGCAGGAGCTGGAGTTCATCCCAACAGTCTCCCTTCTTCTTAACATTTTCCCCAGAAAAAGGGATCATCCAGAATCACATGGAGGTAAGAGCCCCTGGAGGAGGCCATGGAAACCCACTCCAGTATTCTTGCCTGGAGAATCCTGTGGACAGAGGAGCCTGGTGGGCTACAGTCCATGGGATCACAAAGAGTTGGACACCAATGAAGCAACTTAGCATGCATGCATTCCCACATGAGACAAAATCAGTGTATATAGGAATTGGATTTGGAGGGCTTGAGGAGTGAGCTGTAATAGATCTAGGGGGTCTCCCCTTCAGGAATGAAGCATTCATTGCTTAGGTAGTTGGAAGGGTTGACTGACTTCTGCAAAGGTACTCACCGTGAGTCCTGCTCAGGAATGGCGCTTGGCCAAAGGACGATGCCTCAGTCAAGGTTACAGCCAATTTCCAATGGCATCTGGAGATGGGCTTCTGTAAGGACACAAAGGCCTGGCCCCCTCGCCTCTGTGAGGGTCTCTGAGGGGCCATGTCCACTGGCCGTCTCCCTCTGGTATCACTAAGGCTCCTTCTGCAACTGCATCCCAGCTCACTTCTCCCTACACCCCATCTTGCTTCCCTCAGCCCTCAAGGTGGGTATGTGAGAGCACTTCCACCCAAAAGCCCCTGTGTGTGACCTTCCATCTCAGAAGCTGGTCCCCAGGAACCTAAGACCACACTCTGGTTTAGGCATCTTACAAATGCATTTTCCCAGTTGTAACTGGGGTTAAAATAGACCTGTGACTGTTGCTAAGTCACTTCAGTCGTGTCTGACTCTGTGCGATCCCATAGACGGCAGCCCACCACGGTTCCCCGTCCCTGGGATTCTCCAGGCAAGAACACTGGAGTGGGTTGCCATTTCCTTCTCCAATGCGTGAAAGTGAAAAGTGAAACTGAAGTTGCTGAGTCATATCTGAATCCTAGCGACCCCATGGACTGTGGCCCACCAGGCTCCTCTGTCCATGGGATTTTCCAGGCAAGAGTACTGGACTGGGTGGCCATTGCCTTCTCCAAGACCTGTGACTAAGAGGGAATAATTTTCCCTTACAAATTGAAAATTAAAATATTCAGTAGTTTCATTCAGCAGAAAACCTTGTGCTGAACACAAAGGGCTCTGTTTCAGTGGGAAGGCATCTCCACACAGCATCTCATCTCTCAGTGAGCTCTTGGTGTTTCAATTATTTATTTTTTAATCAAGTTCTAATCTGTTGTTTGGATAGATGTTTCTGAAGTATTTTTTAATGTAGGAAGTTTTTTAAAAAATTAGATCTCAGTCTGTCATTATATAGACTGTGTGGCAGATGGTAAATGGAATTAGTTTTAACCCCTGGATGCTGTTAGCTTGTTTCACTGTCTCCCTGGAAGAGAAGGGTTGTTAGAACGGTTCTTTTCTTCCCTCCACTCACAATTAATTTTGCTTCACTTTGGGATTTCCAGCATCAGATTTTGGGGAAAAAAATCCAAACATCACCTTAACCTCTTTAAAGAGGATCACAGACAATGGATCTGCAAATTGATCTTCTCTTTCCACCTCCAAATTATTTCTTTGCAAAGAGAAAGACATGTTCACTAAGCATATTGTAGATCTTTCAATTCACTGAATTTTTTTCTTGAACTGTTAGTTTTTTAAATATAAATTTATTTATTTATTTGTTTTTGGCTGTGCTGGGCTTTCTCTCGTTGCAGCGAGCAGTGTCTACTCTCCAGCTGTGGTGTACAGGTTTCTCATTGTGGTGGCTTCTCCTGTTGCAGGGCAGGCCTAGGGTGCTTGGGTTTCGGTAGTTGTGGCTCCTAGGTTCTGGAGCGTGGGCTCAGTAGTTGTGTACATGGGCTTAGTTGCCCTGTGACAGGGATTTTCCTGGACCAGGGATCAAATTCATGTCCCCTGCATTGCCAGGTGGGTTCTTAACCCCTGGACAATCAGACAAGCCCTAAACTGTTAGTTTTGATGGTTTTTCTATTAAATTTGTGGTGGTATTAAGTCCCAAACAAACATACTGTAGGTGATCCATTTTTTTTTTCAAATTTTCAATCATTAAATTAGATAATATTTGGAGTGTTTCCAAATTTCAAATATATGTAAGAAATCAACATATTGATTATGGAGAGATTTTATGAGAGTTTTGTTTTCCTCAGATTGTTTATTTCATTACTTTCTAGTCCTTGGCAAGTTTGGAATTTCATTTCTATAGGTCTTGATGTCCTCTTAAACATCATTTATTAGTGTTTAACTTTTTAATTAGGGAATTTCCCAAACATGCACAAAAGTAGAAGAAATAGTGTAGTAGACCCCTGGGCACCCATTGTTCAGTTTCAACAAGGATCAACATTTTGCAAATTTTATTTATTTACCCATCTTTACCACCTCCTTCCTGCTCCCACCACACACACACACACACACACACACAATTTTTTCCTGGAATATTTGAAGAAATATCAGACACTGCATCCTTTTCCACATAAAATATTTTATCTGCGTTTAATTAATATGACTTCAAAAATATAACACTGATATAAAAACATATGAGTGTTGAGTGTTAGTTGCTCAGTTGTGTCTGACTCCTTGGGACCTCATGGACTGTAGCCCACTAGGCTCCTCTGTCAATGGAATTCTCCAGACAAGAATACTAGAGTGGGTAGCCATTTCCTCCTCCTGGGGATCTTCCCAACCCAGTGATCAAACCCTGGTCTCCTGCATTGCAGGCAGATTCTT
Source organism: Bubalus bubalis (assembly GCF_019923935.1). Taxonomy (NCBI): domain Eukaryota; kingdom Metazoa; phylum Chordata; class Mammalia; order Artiodactyla; family Bovidae; genus Bubalus; species Bubalus bubalis. The sequence goes on from NC_059175.1 coordinate 56,562,919, forward strand.
TACAGTCTAAGCCACCAGGGAAGCTCTAAAATATCAGATCAGATCAGTCACTCAGTCGTGTCCGACTCTTTGCGACCCCATGAATCGCAGAATGCCAGGCCTCCCTGTCCATCACCAACTCCCGGAGTTCACTCAGACTCACGTCCATTGAGTCAATGATGCCATCCAGCCATCTCATCCTCTGTCGTCCCCTTCTCCTCTTGCCCCCAATCCCTCCCAGCATCAGAGTCTTTTCTAATGAGTCAACTCTTCGCATGAGGTGGCCAAAGTACTGGAGTTTCAGCTTTAGCATCAGTCCTTCCAAAGAAATCCCAGGACTGATCTCCTTCAGAATGGACTGGTTGGATCTCCTTGCAGTCCAAGGGACTCTCAAGAGTCTTCTCCAACACCACAGTTCAAAAGCATCAATTCTTCGGTGCTCGGCCTTCTTCACAGTCCAACTCTCACATCCATACATGACCACAGGAAAAACCATAGCCTTGACTAGACGGATCTTTGTTGGCAAAGTAATGTGTCTGCTTTTGAATATGCTATCTAGGTTGGTCATAACTTTCCTTCCAAGGAGTAAGCGTCTTTTAATTTCATGGCTGCAGTCACCATCTGCAGTGATTTTGGAGCCCCCCAAAATAAAGTCTGACACTGTTTCCACTGTTTCCCCATCTATTTCCCATCAAGTGCTGGGACCATATGCCATGATCTTCGTTTTCTGAATGTTGAGCTTTAAGCCCACTTTTTCACTCTCCACTTTCACTTTCATCAAGAGGCTTTTGAGTTCCTCTTCACTTTCTGCCATAAGGGTGGTGTCATCTGCATATCTGAGGTTATTGATATTTCTCCTGGCAATCTTGATTTCAGCTTGTGTTTCTTCCAGTCCAGCGTTTCTCACAATGTACTCTGCATAGAAGTTAAATAAACAGGGTGACAATATACAGCCTTGATGTACTCCTTTTCCTATTTGGAACCAGTCTGTTGTTCCATGTCCAGTTCTAACTGTTGCTTCCTGACCTGCATACAAATTTCCCAAGAGGCAGCCACCTGAATATTATTATACCCCAAATAACAATAAGATATTACATATTCTAATACCCAAGCTATATTCAGATGTCTCCAGTCATCTCAAATTTTTCTTTACAGTTGGTCTACTTAAGTAATAAGAATCAATGATGTTCATAAATGGCATGCTTGCCATATCTCTTATTTTAATCTACGTGGTTCCCCCTCCCCTCTCATACCATTGAATTTGTTGGAGAAATCAGATTACTCATCCTTTATAGAATTGTACCCAGTTCTAGAAATGTATAGTTATTTTTATATGATGTTTCTAACTTGCTCTTCTTTGTGTTTGCTGTAAACTGGTAGTTAGACCTGAGACATGATTTGATTAAAGTTCAGATGTTTTTTGGGGTCATATTATTTCTTAGGCTGTATACTTCCCATGGAATCATATCAAGAGCTTAGGAAATCTGAATACCCCACTTTCAGAAATGTCACCAATTCGTCCAGGTGGTGTCAGAATGTCCTGCGAGTTTAAGAACATTTCACCTATTATTTTAGGATTCACTGATGACCATTGCTTCGATGCAGAGTTTCATTAAGGATTGAATTCAATTCTCTTGCTAGTTAGTTAGCCATAATTAGTCAGCAAATTAGCCATGATTCTCTGCATTAGTTAGCCATAATTCTTCTATAAAGAATAATTCATCCTCATCAGTTTCTTGGCTTCCTCGAAACAGAGTTTGTATAGGAAACGCAGGCCAATTCTTTATACTTTCCATATATTTATCAATTTCCAGAGCAATGAGTTAGTGCCCTTATGACATCCAGTGGCAACTAGTAAGTTTAAGAAAAGTATCATGAATTACATATATAAATAATATTTTAATTGAGTATGATTATTATTCTTTTAGTAGTCATAATGTTCCATTTTGCCTAATGGGCTCTCTTTCAAGTTGGCTTCCTTTTGACATTATCTATTTAGTCTTTAATAGTTTCTTGCTTTTTTGCACTTCGAGATGTCCCAAGTTCATCTTGTACATTTCACATTCCATATAGATTCTCAAAAGGTGATTTATGGGGTCAAAAGGAATAGCTATCTTTAAGGCTGTTTGAAATAGTAGAAGGTGGCTTTATAGGTGGTTAGAACATGATAAGAATCCTAGTTCTGGGGACCCAGAAGAGGTTTTATCTCACAACACAAGGATAATACAAACTCATAAGGAAGAGGAAGTTAAAATAACATACAGAATTATTTTATTATAGCATTAAGTGGAAAAAGCAGGCTTCACAATTTTCTTAAAAAAAAACACATGAAGACAATATTGTGATCAAATATACTAACATGTCTATAGTGGTGTCTCTTGATGGTGAGACTACAGGTCATGTATTCTCTTGTTTATGCTTCTAACTCTACTGTTTCACATAACCTAGAATGGAAAGAAATAAGGTAACTTCATTAAAAGAAAAATAAACCTAGACAATAAATCCTATAGTGCTGAAGCAGATTCATTTGGGATATGATTCGTTGCGTACACTTTTTGTATCTCTCATGGTCAATTTAATCCCCTTGTCCTTTAATAGGATTTAATGCAAATTCTTTAATAAAGGAAAATACTGATGTACCTACCTCTGCCATCTGCCTCATTTCTCTACACCGTGTTCTATTGATTTCAATGGACCAGGCCAAAGCTGAGCGTGTCCTGCTTTCAAGGATAACCTCTGAGGGCCTCATGCTCTCTGCCTCCTTCTCCCAGGGGATAGCCTGTAGGTTCTGGGGTGACAGCTGATGGCAGAGCAGTAAAAACAGGAAGTAAAATAAAATCTCCATTTGACACACTTATAAATCAGCTTTCCTATGGGACACAGTTGTTTGTGTTGGTGCACAATGAAAATGGTCTTATTGATCAGAAAGCTAAACCAACTGTTCTTTATACACCTGAGAATTCAGATTGATTCAGAGTGACTTGTCAAGGATGAATTCATCTGTAATCCTTTAAAACTATGGCAAATGATGAAAACTTGTGGGGAAGATATCTGCAGAGGATTCTGATCTAGGATTCAATCTGCTTTTCAGAAATGATGTTTTGCTCTTGGAGTCAGGGATCCTAATTTTTTCTTTTCAAATGGTTGATAAAGTTCTACAGATTTGAGGTTTAAGGGAGGATGATAATATTAACATCTTTCTTTGTTATTTTTTCTATTTATATATCTTATTTCCAAGGAGAATTCTTGATTTTTTGAGTCAGTGTAGGCTAAGTCTGACATTGGGGAAACCTGACTACCATCATCAACTCATTAGATTCTGAACAGTGACTTGCCTTGGACAGGTCCTCAGATGGCTGTATAAGAAGAAACATGTAAAATGAAGTGTCCTGGAAATTGACAATAAATGGGGAAGGTTGTTTTTTCCCTATTATTTTCCTTTGTGTTCCCCTCATCAATGAGCTGATTTAGATGCTGATCTGTAGATGAGCCAAACCCAAGTACTTGGTATCTGAACTCGTCACTAAAAGCGTTGCTTCCTTGGGATGTTCCTGGCATCCCAGTGGTTAAGCTCCTGTGCTTCCACTGCACCAGGCGCAGTTCCATCCCAGGTGGGGGAGCTAATATAAGATCTTGCGTGTTGATCCCACACACCACACGGTAAGGCCAAACAAAGAAGTTAAAAGTGTTGCTTCCTTCAACAACACATCTTTAGTGAACCCTCATTCCTGATGCAGGTTCTCTGCGAGTGTTAGAAAAACACTGATGATGGAGATAGAGTGCCTGTTTACAGAGACCTCCCAGCCTGGCTGGCTGGACCTGGAAATAAGAGATTAGCGTTGGCTACACCAGGTGTAATGTGTGATAGTACTCGGGACAGTGTATTAGCCAAAGAAACAGAACCCACATACCTCTTCCCCACCCCTCATTATTTTAAGAAATTAAGGCATGCAACTGTGGCAGGCTGGTGAGTCTGGCATCTTCAGGGCAGGCAAGCAGGCTTGAGACCCAGAGGAGTTGGTGGTGCGGTCTCAAGTTTGAAGGCAGTCCTGAGACAGAACTCCCTTTTCCTTTTTAGGAGGAATATCAATCTTTTTTTTTTCCCTAAACTTGAGGCCTTCAGCTGATTGAATGAGGCCCACCTTCTCATTCTTTTTTTTTTTTTTTAAACTATTTATTTGGCTGTGTCAGATCTTAGTTGTGGCACTCAGGTTTCTCTCTAGTTATGGCAGAAATAGTCCCACAGCACGTGGGATCTTAGTTCATTGACCAAGGCTAGAACCTGCGTCCCCTGAATTGGAAGGCAGATTCGTAACCACTGGACCACTGGGGAAGTCCCCACCTGCTCACCTTATGTCACAAATTCAAGATGCAAAATGATACACAACAAAAATGAGTATCCCCCTCACTCCTGACCTTACGCCACCCCAGGCCCTTCCCCAGCCAAAGCAATGATTACCAATTGTTGATTTCCTTGTAGGGATATTCTATTCACCGGTGAGCAAAGGAGTACAGATTATTTTAAAATGATATGCCAATGATACCATCTTGCTCTTTTTCTAGCTTGAAAAATATCTTGGAGATTGTTCCACTTGAATTTAGTTAAAGCTGCCTTTGTTTTTTATAGCTACATACTATTCCATTGAACAAATATACCATAATTTTTTAGTAGGTCCCTCAACTAGGTTGTTTCCAGTCCCACACTAGGACACACAATATGGTCATAAATATCCTGGTACATACACCCTCTACCCCCATTCTTTAGGATAGATTCCTAGAAGTATAATTACTAGGTCCAAGGGGACATGCATTTGAAATTCTGACATACTAGCAAATTGTCCTCCAGAGAGGCCCTGCCAGTTAACACATCCACAGCTGGTTCTTTTCAGACCCAACCTGCAGATGCCCAGACATAAATCACAGGCATTATTTTCAAGGGTGGTGATGGATTTTGATCCATTCTCTCCTTTCCCTCATGCCCCTGGTCCATTCACTACCATTTGGGAATCCGCTGCCTAGGGTGTAGCCTGAGGAAAGGAAACAGCAAAGGGAACTGGTCTGTGGAGAGAGCAGCACCGGAGCCGCACACGGGGACTATTTGGCTTTGATCAGTTACAGCGATGTAGGTCTCCACCTGGTGACTTGCAAGCCCACTCAGCTCACAGGTGTCAGTAGTAGAATTCGAACTCTTAATCAAGTTCCTGTTCAATTAAACTTATGATTACCAAGGGGAAAAGGGGGAAGGAATGAACTGGGAGATTGGGATTGATCTATACACTACTATGTATAAAATAGGTTAACTAATGAGAGCCTAGTGTGTAGCACAGGAAACTTGACTCAATGCTCTGTGATGACCTAAATGGAAGGAAATTAAAAGACGCTTACTCCTTGGACTTCCCTGGTGGCTCAGACGGTAAAGCGTCTGCCTACAATGCAGGAGACCCAGGTTTGATCCCTGGGTTGGGAGGATCCCTTGGAGAAGGAAATGGAAACCCACTCCAGTAGTCTTGCCTGGAAAAATCCCATGGACAGAGAAGCGTAGTAGGTTACAGTCCATGGGGTTGCAAAGAGTCGGACACAACTGAGCCACTTCACTTCACTACTCCTTGGAAGGAAAGTTATGACCAACCTAGATAGCATATTCCGGAGAAGGCAATGGCACCCCACTCCAGTACTCTTGCCTGGAAAATCCCATGGACGGAGGAGCCTGGTGGGCTACAGTCCATGGGGTCGCTAAGAGTTGCACACGACTGAGCGACTTCACTTTCACTTTTCACTCTCATGCATTGGAGAAGGAAATGGCAACCCACTCCAGTGTTCTTGCCTGGAGAATCCCAGGGACGGGGGAGCCTGGTGGGCTGCCATCTATGGGGCCGCACAGAGTCAGACACGACTGAAGCGACTTAGCAGCAGCAGCAGATAGCATATTCAAAAGCAGAGACATTACTTTGCCAAAAAAAGGTCCGTCTAGTCAAGGCTATGGTTTTTCCAGGGGTCATGTATGGATGTGAAAGTTGGACTGTGAAGAAAGCTGAGCGCCAAAGAATTGATGCTTTTGAACTGTGGTGTTCGAGAAGACTCTTGAGAGTTCCTTGGACTGCAACCAGTCCATCCTAAAGGAGATCAGTCCTGGGTGTTCATTGGAAGGACTGATGCTGAAGCTGAAACTCCAATACTTTGGCCACCTCATGCAAAGAATTGACTCATTGGGAAAGACCCTGATGCTGGAAGGGATTGCAGGCAGAAGGAGAGGGGGATGACAGAGGATGAGATGGTTGGATGGCATCACCGACCGACTCGATGGACATGAGTTTGGGTAAACTCCGGGAGTTGGTGATGGACAGGGAGGCCTGGTGTGCCGTGATTCATGGGTCACTTCTCTCTTCGCAACGAGTCAGACACGACTGAGTGACTGAACTGAACTGAACTGAAATGGAAGGAAATGTATAAAAGACTGGATATATATATATTTGGGGGCTTCCCTGGTGGCTCTGCAGTAAAGAACCCGCTTCTAATGCAACAGACATGAGCAGGAGACTTGGGTTCAATCCCTGCATCGGGAATATGCCCTGGAGAAGGAAATGGCAACTGACTCCCTGGGAAATCCCATGGACAGAGGAGCCTGGCGGGCTACCATCCATGGGGTTGCAAAAGAGTTGGACACAACTGGGTGACCAAAGAGCAGCAACATAACTGATCCACTTTGCTGTGCAGCAGAAACTAACATGACAATGGAAAGCAACTACACTCCAATAAAGATTAATTTGAAAATACACAGACTTTGACAAAAATAAAAGAAATGAGGAAAAAAGAACAATTCAAAGAAGTCCTGCCTATTTAAACTAAAATCCTTTAAAGACTGTTTAGTCTTTGTTTATATCAGCTCAAGTTGTAGAGAGAGTGAAAACATATTATTATGTTACAAGGAGAGATTCTCACACTGGAGACCACCAACATATGCTAGAGGATTTGTAAGTTTTCTCTGAGAATGTAAATATTTTATGTGTTTATTTCAAACACAATTCTTTAAGGAAGAATATAAACATATAGTCTTAAATCCCCAAAATAGTTCTTGTTCAACTCATGACCTCTGGGCATCATAAATACATGACCATGTCTCAATGAACTGATTCATCTGCATCATTTATGATGAGCTAATTCATATTCATCCTGTAAAAGCTGGTTCATGTGTATTTGTGATGGTCCATATGTCTCATTTATGAACTGGTTCACGCGTGTTTAGGATGGTACCTTAGTAAGCACTCAATGAACACTAGCTATTACTGTCCTTCTGGTTCCTTAGGAAGTGGGTGTGGAATGTGTATGGTGGGGGGACACTGGAGGAGACTAGAGGAGGCTGGATGCTGCTGGGGATGGGTCTGGAGCCCCAGAGAGGGCTAGGATGCCCTCCTGGTCCTCCCAGCCGTGTAATTCAAGCAACTCCAGCTTTGTAGCAGTGTTTGAATCGTGGGGGCTGAGGACCATTTTTCTTAATTGAGCGAGAGCTAATGAGAGCTGTATTCTTTGAATCTGCCCATTGGATGAGAACAAACATTAATTACTGCGGGGCTGGAAAGGCCAGATACAATTTACCGAAGAGAGGACATCTTCTCCCATCAGTTATAAAGTGATGTGCAGGGGACCGGAGCACTTTCCTACAGCGAAAGTCCATCACTGGCTGTGGTGTTAAATACAGAGCAAAGGCCCCATAAATGGTACCCACGTGTGAAGCAATTTAACATGGGCGGCCCCAGCAGCCATGCTCCAGCAGCCGCCTCTGTGGGAGCTTTCAAGCCTCAGCAACTTGCAGGATGACTGAGGAATGATAATGCTCTGGCTTCCTTTGTGGACACAAGGAAGCCTGCAGAGGAGGAGCTGGCGTCTTCTAGCTGAAGCAAGATCCTGATTGTGTGGTCACCTGGGTCCCCAGGGAGGGCAGGGCTGGCTCTCCCCCCGCCAGCTCCCTTTGCCCCAGGGGACCTATGGTCTGCTGGTGGCTGCAATTAGATACCTTTGTTGCACCTGACAGGCAACCCCGGGCTCCCAGGAAAATAGTGATCTGGCTGCTGCTTCTCCTTCTTTTTAATCATGAACGCAACCTACCATTTCATGTGTCATAGCTCCCATCTCACCAAAAGCCAGTCTCCCTGCTCCAGTTTGGGAGCTCAGAGGGTGTTGCTAAGTCCTGGGGACTCAGCGAGGTTGGTGGTTATCCTGAGCACATCTCTGAACTGATGCAGTTGGCTTGGTTTATGGTAATGGCTGGGTTCCTCCATGCTATGCTAGTAATTTGAGCCGTTGAGAACACAGCCTTGCCCTGGAAAGCAGAGGACAGGGTACAGGGAAAGTGTGGAGGAGGGGTAAAGGAAGTGCTGCTGGGTTTCTCATTTTTCTCTGTGACCATTCCTTTTAAGAGCTGGAAACCTGGGTCCCCTGGACTCCAGCACCCATCTCTCCAGAGCAGATCCAGGTCCTGCTGGACCCTGGGTGTGTCTGGTGTGTCCAAGTGAGCAGCACCTTCTGGCTCACTCCATCAGCTCCACTGTCCTGGTCAAGGGGCCACTGAAGTCCCTGTTCCTGGGCCCCCCCCGGTCCTGCTCCACTTCATGTCTCTGGGTTCCTGGGAGGACCAGGGTGTGTTGTCTCATGTCGCAGCACGGCTGCCTGAGGAGCTGAGGCCATGTGTCTCAGTGGTTAAGAGTTTGACGCTCTCCGTTGGAATCTGGGCTCTCCCTCTTACTGTGTGTCTTTGAGGCAACTGCTTACCCTCTCTGTGACTTAGTTTCCATATCTGTAAAGTCTGGATGATAGCAGTACCTCCCTCAAAGATGGTCAGAATTAAATGACATCTTGTATATAAAGTAAATGGAATGGTGCCATCTATATAAGCAGCCCCCTGGTCCCTGATCCTAGCTACTTCATGCTTTGACCTAAGACCTCTTTCTTGGGGCTCAGATCTAGTCTGGCCGGACTAGGGGCTTGGGTGGGCAGGGAAGGAGGGCTCTCCCTTGTGGTCCGCATCTCATCGTGACCTCTTGCCTTTGCAGTAGCAACTTTCCCCTCCTCGTTCTGGTACAAAAGAAGCTCAGAAGCTCCCAGGTGTGTCAGCCTTGGGGGCTGCCTGTGTGAACCAGGTTGGCTTTGCTAGGCCCTGTGGACAACCTTAGATCATTTGGGGTGTCCTCTGTAGGCCAGTGCACACCCTATGGGACCTTCTCGCCCATCTTACCAGCCAAAGCCCATGGGTCACATTTGCGTTGCATTTCTAAGTGTGTTGCCATGATCACCAAGATGACTCCCGAGCTGGGGGAGAAGAGCCTATACAAATACCCTCACCCCTAGTTAGTTTCTGCTGGAGGCTGGCAGGCTGAGCCGATAGGTATTGGCTCCAGAGGCAGATCCCTTCCTGCAGGTCTCCACACACACCCCGATGGTAAGAATTTCTTCTCAGGATTAGGTGGTGTTAGGATCAGGAGGAGCATTCTCCTCTGCTAGGAGAGAATTGCGGGAGGCTTTGGTCTTTCTGGGATCCTGGCTGGGCCCAAGATCCTGGATTTTGACTCCAGGAATTTTCCAGTCCTGCTGAAGTTAGCAAGGATGCTGAACATGAATTATTTGCCACTTTTTGTGTGTGTATGAGGATGTCAATTATGATTTACATTTTTATTAAACAATCCTTTAAAAAAATTAGTTTACTCCTTTTAAAATTTTATTTTGATGCTTTCATTAATTTATTTATTTCTTGGCCACACCGACTGGCATGCAGAATCTTAATTCCTTGACCAGGGATCGAACCTGCACCCCTTGCATTGCTAGCACAGAGTCTTAATCCCTGGACTGCTAGGGAAATCCTACTATTAAGCAATCTTGACTATTATTCCCTTTGTTTATATCTTCCAATGATTATTTTAACCCCTCTTTCATCTTTGCCTTTTGACTTATAATTACTTTCCCCTATCCAGTACTTTGGCCACCTCATGTGAAGAGTTGACTCATTGGAAAAGACTCTGATGCTGGGAGGGATTGGGGGCAGGAGGAGAAGGGGATGACAGAGGATGAGATGGCTGGATGGCATCACTGACTCGATGGACGTGAGTCTCAGTGAACTCCGGGAGTTGGTGATGTTCAGGGAGGCCTGGCGTATTGCGATTCATGGGGTCGCAAAGAGTCGGACACGACTGAGCGACTGATCTGATCTGATCTGATCCTTTTAAAAAATAGTTTTATTGAGGTCAATTGATAAAGAACTGCATGCATTTAATGTGGACAGTCTGATGAGTTTGAACATCTTGGAACACCTGTGATTCCATCACCATGATCGAGACAATAGACTCAGCCAATACCTCTCAGAGTTTCCCTGTGTCTCTCCAATCCCACCAGCCAGTTGGTTTTATATGATAAGAAAAAAGTCTTTATTATGTGGTTCCCTCTCTTTTCACATTAAAATATTGTATTTACTGGCAGTCATTTGATTTGGTCTTTTCCTCTGTCTATGGATTTTTCAGGCAAGCATGCTGGAGTAGGTTGCCATTTCCTCCTCCATAGGATCTTTCCAACCCAGGGACTGAACCCATGTCTCTTGCATCTCCTGCATTGGCAGGCAGATTCTTTATCATTAGTACCAGCTGGAAAGTCCTTGGACTTTTAGTATTGTTAAAAAAAGACTGAGGCATATTACAGATTTTAAGAGATTTTTGGAACAAAAATCTATCTGAATTGGGCAACCTCAAACTGGAACTGGTTAGAAATGCTCTGCTGACAGGATCAGGGGAGAGAATTATACAGAAACGACAGGAACAAAGTGAGAAAATGATTGGTTGGCTGTAGCCTAAAGCCTAGTTGGCTATTTGTGTTTGGTCGTCCTTAGATTTTGATTTCAAAACTTGAGGCCTTTAGAGGTTTGGAATGCTGTTGGCTTACACAGGCTGCCATGGTCTTGGTGTCACCTCTGTCTAACGGCCTACTTGTCTAACTGATTTAAAGATATCAATTAAATCCAATAAAAATGGACAATGATTAACCATCTATATTTATTTTAAAAATGAAAATACCTTTTATTTAAAAAATAGATTTCCATTGAAGACTAAACGGAGCATAATCTCTGCTTTAAGGAGGTGAGCCCAACAGTTTAGAAACCAATAATCTGGGGATAAACTCCTCCCCCATCCCACACACACTCTCTGCTTCTCTTTCGGGTTTTTTTTTTTTTTTTTTCTCTTTTTCTTTGTTTTAAATTTCTCTCTCACGAACACACACAGTAACTGATAGACTGATGTTAATGGATGATTGCTTTTTCCAGCTCAACTGGGGTTCTAGGGTAGAGATAAAAATATGGTCTATGGGGATCTCAATATATGGACTGGCTGCTCTCACTAGCAACATGCCCCTGGGAGCTCCACTTGGTTGCTCTGGGCCTGAGTTTCCATGTCTTTAAAAAATACAAATGTGACTTCTTATTTTATAAGATCACTTCCTATTCTTTCACCATAAGACCTCCAACTTGCAGTGGCCATTTATCCACAAGCCACAAAGGCAAGGGCTTATTTGCATACAAATTGAAGGCTAACCAGGAGATGCAGATAAAGGCCCTCACAGTCTGGATGGTCTGTGAGGACACCATCCTTCGGGAGGTGCCCAGATAGGACCAGCTCAGGCTGGAGACAGGAACCGAGCTGGAGCGGCAGGGCGATACCAGTTATCGCGGGCTCCAGGTACACTAAGCGGTCTTAGAGTCTTCAGTGCTTAGCTTGGGGGAGGCCTTATCACTCCAGCCCTGGAATTTGGAGCCATTATCTACCAGAGCAGAGGGAGTAAAAATAATGTCTGGGCCTGATGGACAGCAGCTAGCAGCCCTTCACACAATGACCTTGATTGCTCACAGAAAGGCGTCTTGGAAGAAAGAAGCCAGGAGGCCAAGACAGACATTCAGGACCTCTGGGAGATCCCTGGGGGCACCTCGGGAAAGTTCCTTCAACTCCCTGCAACTGAGTTTTAGTCTTCATTTTGTAACCAGTTATTATTTGACTTCTTTTCTCACTGTGCTGTTACAAGAATAAAATAGAATCATGTGGCAATGGTGCTTTGGAAAATTAGAAATAGGGTCCATATAAACCATCAGTTTTCAGGCAAGTGTGTATTATACGCACTATCCTGTGAATGGTAGTAACCGCCAACATTTGTAAAAAGCTCACCATGCAGCAGCATTGTTGTGGGTGTTTTAAATAAATCCATGTGCTTAATTCTTAAAACCTATGAGATAGGTGCCACAACTGTACCCATTCAAGAGATTAGAACATGGAGGTAAAGGGATTTACCTAAGGTTACAGCTAGTATGTGTTTCAGCTGAGGCTCCAACTCCCTCTAGAACCTGCCCTTTTAACCACCAGGTCATACTCCCCTCAATAAAAATCACAATGATAAGGCAATTTAGAAACATCCTTTTATGCGATGTACCTTGTATTTATTTGAGATAATATTATAATCTTGATATATATTTTAGCTAATATTATGTAAGTATATTCCCATGTCTTAAAAAACTATTTCTAAACATAATTGAAGGGCACATATTGTTATATTGAAAGGAATTACTATAATCTACTTAACCCATGATTTAATATTTAGTTTTTTTCATTACAAGTAATCGTAAAATAAACATCTTTTCTATAATTTGTATCACTCCTCAAAAGTGAAATTTTTGTGTTTAGAAAGTGTTTATGTAATTTTATTTAAAAATTATTTTATGCAAATTTTCAAGTGAAAAAAGTAAAAGTGAAAGTTGCTCAGTCACATCCAACTCCTTGTGACCCTATGGACTACACAGTCCATGGAATTCTCCAGGCCTTGCAACCCCGGGGAATTCTCCAGGCCAGAATACTGCAGTGGGTAGCCATTCCCTTCTCCAGGGGATCTTCCCAACTCAGGGATTGAACCCAGGTCTCCCGAATTGCAGGAGGATTCTTTATCAGCTGAGCCACCAGGAAAGCCCAGGGAAGCAAATTTTCAAGTATATAAAAAAGTAGGAAGAATTATCTAATGAACCCTGGCTTCCCATCACCAGCTCCAACAGTCATCCACACCCAGAAAATCTTGTTTCATCTATTCCCTCCGCGTTCCAAGCTATTGTGAAGCAAGTCCCAGATGTTATTTCACATGAAGATATTTCAGGATGCATTTCTAGAGGACAAGGCTTCCTTAAAAAATACCTGCAATATTGTTGTCACACCTAAAATTTTTAATAATAATTCTTTAGTATTGTCAGATATCCTGTCAATTCACATTTTCCTTGTTATTTTATATATTTCAATCAGTACCCAAATTAGTTCCACTTATCAATTCAGTTCAGTTCAGTAGCTCAGTCGTGTCTGACTCTTTGTGACCCCACGGACTACAGCACACCAGGCTTCCCTGTCTATAACTAACTTCCAGAGCCTGCTCAAACTCACGTCCGTCGAGTCAGTGATGCCATTCAACCATCTCATCCTTGTCCCCTTCTCCTCCTGCCTTTAGTCTTTCCCAGCATCAGGGTCTTTTCCAGTGAGCCAGTTCTTTGCATCAGGTGGCTGAAGTATTGGAACTTCACCTTCAGCATCAGTCCTTCAGGACTGATTTCCTTTAGGATGGACTGGTTTGATCACCTTGCAGTCCAAGGGACTCCCAAGAGTCTTCGACAACACCACAGTTTAAAAGCATCAATTCTTTGGCATTCAGCTTTCTTTGTGGTCCAACTCTTACATCCATACATGACTACTGGAAAAACCATAGCTTTGACTAGATGGACCTTTGTCAGCAAAGTAATGTCTCTGCTTTTTAATATGCTGTCTAGGTTGGTCATAGCTTCTCTTTGATTAGGTAATATTTTTAAAAATTTATTATTGAAATACAGTTGATTTATAATGTTGTATTAGTTTTAGGTAGACAGCAAAGTGAATCTGTTTTACATATATACCTGGAGGGACCATTCAAGATTCAGGCAGGAAATTCTTCCATCCTTCTCTTTATCTAGTCCCGAGCCCCTGGAACAACTGGTGTTGGCTGTTTACCCAACAGCAAACCTATCCCTGTCTCTGTCCCTTGGCTTCTTATTTCTTGCCAGATCCATCTTCCCACCATGATATACACAAGCCAGATATGTTTCTAAATCACCTTGATGATTCTCTTAAAGCCAGTCCTGGCTGCAGGGAACTAAAAGGAAAAAATGCTGTATGTATATGTGAGGGATGTTAAGAAAAGTTGATTTTCTAAAAAAAAAAGAGAGAATCCTTTGGACGGCAAGGAGATCAAACCAGTCAATCCTAAAGGAGATCAATCCTGAATATTCATTGAAAGGACTGGTGCTGAAGGTGAAACTCCTATACTTTGGCCACTTGATGCGAAGAGCTGACTCATAAGAAAAGACCCAGATGCTGGGAAAGATTGAAGGGACAAGAAGAAGGAGGAGGCAGAGGATGAAATGGTTAGATGGTGTCTTTGGCTCAATGGGCATGAATTTGGGCAAACTCTGGGAGATAGTGAATGACAGGGGAGCCTGGTGTGCTGCAATCCATGGGGTGGCAAGGAGTCAGACAGGGCTTAGTGATTGGACAACAATAAAAGAGATTCGTAAGAGGAAGTATCAATATTTTTCACTGGATGTGGTTATAACTGTGGGTGATGCCTGGCTCTGCAGCAGTCCTCTTGCAGTCCTAAGAAGGGACATTCCAATACTGGGAAGTGCAGATCAGAAGGATAGAAAGAGCCTGAGAGGCTGTCCCTGACCTGTCGCAGCAGCCTGGGGGATTACCCTTCCTCTGAGCTTCTTGGTTTATGAGATAGATGTCGTTATTGTTCAAACTACTTTCGAGTGATTAGGTAGGAACCTGCATCTGAAAATATCCTGGTATATTCTCTTTGTTCCAACTTCCACTGCACACTCGGGTTCCTTGCTTCAATGCCCAAGGCAGCTCCCTCATCAGAAACACAGACATAGTTCATAGTCCAGGAACAGTCCTTTGCCACCGGGCTTGGGGCTGCACAGACATGCACAAGTTCGCGTGTGCGTGCACGCGCACGTGCACACACACACACACACGGTGCCTTCATTCTCTTCCTTTCAGTTCAGTGTGTGTGTGTGTGATGTATTTAAGTGCCCAGGGAGTATCGATGAAGCCCAGAATCCACAGATGTGAAATGACAGAGGTGATGAGTGGCTCTGAGGCAGGCGGGTCTGGGTAATGAGTGAGATGTCTCACAGACGTGTGGGAGGTGTGTCCTCTTTAATCATGCCTTTCCTGAGGCTCTTGCCAAGGAGACATTTGTATTCTGTTGACTCAGCACTAGCCAGAAAATCCAAGACAGGCTGGATTTGCTTTGAAAGGGCTAAAGATGCCTGAGGAGTGGGCTCCTAATAAGGGATGCAAGGCATTTCTATTGAGGTCAGGAAAGGGAAACTGCCCCTCTGGGTTCACATGACTAACTGGAAGGATTCTTGATGCCCCGCAGAGGCCAGGAGCCTTGGGAGGAAATAGCCGTGCAGTCTTAAAATAAGAGCTAAAGCATGTGACCACTACACATAGTCAGATTTGTACTCCAAATGTTGGGCAATCAGATGTCTGAATTCAAGGGGAAAGAATAAATAAGAGGTTATGGTCAACTTGGCTTATGGAAAAGCTGGCCTTGGATGCAGAGGACTGGATAGTCTGGGAAAGGCAGGACAGGGCACAGACTTGAGGTAGTGAAATGGGAGGAAAAGAACTTAGTCAACTCCAAGGGGAAGAAAACCACCATGGAAGCTTCTAGAGCATTCAGTTCAGTTCAATTCAGTTGCTCGGTCATGTCCGATTCTTCGCTACCCCATGAATCGCAGAACTCCAGGCCTCCCTAACCATCATCAACTCCCAGAATTCACTCAAACTCAAGTCCATCGAGTCTGTGATACCATCCAGCCATCTCATCCTCTGTCGTCCCCTTCTCCTCCTGCCCCCAATCACTCCCAGCATCAGAGTCTTTTCCAATGAATCAACTCTTCACATGAGGTGGCCAAAGTACTGGAGTTTCAGCTTTAGCATCAGTCCTTCCAAAGAACACTCAGGACTGATCTCCTTCAGAATGGACTGGTTGGATCTCCTTGCAGTCCAAGGGACTCTCAAGAGTCTTCTCCAACACCACAGTTCAAAAGCATCCATTCTTCGGCACTCAGCTTTCTTCACAGTCCAACTCTCACATCCATACATGACTACTGGAAAAACCATAGCCTTGACTAGACAGACCTTTGTTGGCAAAGTAATGTCTCTGCTTTTGATATGCTATCTAGGTTGGTCATAACCTTCCTTCCAAGGAGTAAGCGTCTTTTTATTTCATGGCTATAATCACCATCTGCAGTGATTTTGGAGCCCCCCCAAATAAAGTCTGACACTGTTTCCACTGTTTCCCCATCTATTTCCCATGAAGTGATGGGACCAGATGCCGTGATCTTCGTTTTCTGAATGTTGAGCTTTAAGCCAACTTTTTCACTCTCCTCTTTCACCTTCATCAAGAGGCTTTTGAGTTCCTCTTCACTTTCTGCCATAAGGGTGGTGTCATCTGCATATCTGAGGTTATTGATATTTCTCCTGGCAATCTTGATTCCAGCTTGTGCTTCTTCCAGCCCAGCATTTCTCATGGTGTACTCTGCATAGAAGTTAAATAAGCAGGGTGACAATATACAGCCTTGATGTACTCCTTTTCCTATTTGGAACCAGTTTGTTGTTCCATGTCCAGTTCTAACTGTTGCTTCCTGACCTGCATATAGGTTTCTCAAGAGGCCAGTCAGGTGGTCTGGTATTCCCATCTCTCTCAGAATTTTCCACAGTTTCTTGTGATCCACACAGTCAAAGGCTTTGGCGTAGTCAATAAAGCAGAAATAGATGTTTTTCTGGAACTCTCTTGCTTTTTTGATGATCCAGCGGATGTTGGCAATTTGCTCTCTGGTTCCTCTGCCTTTTCTAAAACCAGCTTGTACATCTGGAAGTTCACGGTTCATGTATTGCTGAAGCCTGGCTTAGAGAATTTTGAGCATTACTTTACTAGTGTGTGAGATGAGTGCAATCATATGGTAGTCTGAGCATTCTTTGGCATTGCCTTTCTTTCAGATTGGAATGAAAACTGACCTTTTCCAGTCCTGTGGCCACTGCTGAGTTTTCCAAATTTGCTGGCATATTGAGTGCAGCACTTTCACAGCATCATTTTTCAGGATTTGAAATAGCTCAACTGGAATTCCATCACCTCCACTAGCTTTGTTCATAGTGGTGCTTTCTAAGGCCCACTTGACTTCACATTCCAGGATGTCTGGCTCTAGGTGAGTGGTCACACCATCGTGATTATCTGGGTCGTGAAGATCTTTTCTGTACAGTTCTTCTGTGTATTCTTGCCACCTCTTCTTAATATCTTCTGCTTCTGTTAGGTCCATACCACTTCTGTCCTTTATCGAGCCCATCTTTGCATGAAATGTTCCCTTGTTATCTCTAATTTTCTTGAAGAGATCTCTAGTCTTTCCCATTCTGTTGTTTTCCTCTATTTCTTTGCACTGATCGCTGAGGAAGGCTTTCTTGTCTCTTCTTGCTATTCTTTGGAACTCTGCATTCAGATGCTTATATCTTTCCTTTTCTCTTTTGCTTGTCATTTCTCTTCTTTTCAAAGCTAGTTGTAAGGCCTCCTCAGACAGCCATTTTGCTTTTTTTGCATTTCTTTTCCATGGGGATGGTCTTGATCCCTGTCTCCTGTACAATGTCATGAACCTCAGTCCATAGTTCATCAGGCACTCTATCAGATCTAGCCCCTTAAATCTATTTCTCACTTCTACTGTAATAATCATAAGATTATAGATCTAGAACATTACAGGTCACCAAAAGCTGTAGGCACAGAAAGCAGGTATTTAACACAATGTTCCTCACTAGGAAATAGACCTTGAATGCAGCCCAAGCCTGACGATGCATCAGAGTTATTAGATGGGGAGCTTCTGTAAGAAATTCATGTCCTACCTATTGCAGGAGGTCACCGAGAGGATAAGACCACTGGTCGACCCTCCAGCTGGACTTGGGTCATCGGAGGCTCCTCATCACCCCTTCCTGTCCTTGGAACATACATTCTGCCTATCGTTCCCATGGTGGGAGCTGTCTTCCAGAACACATCCATGATAGGGCAGTGAGTGGCTGAACCCAGTTAAGGCCTCCTATAAAGTTTGATGTGAGCATGTATGGAGGTTCACAGGGTTCTTGCAGGAACCACAGCAAGCCTCGTATGTCATATGTGAGTTCCCTTTCTTCTGAGACCCTCCACCTGCCAGTCTGGACCGACTCCCTCTATTCTGTGTCTCCTTGTCTTCTGTGTGGGGATCAGTCAGATCACGAACCAACACCATCCTCCTTCTACCTCTGGGATTCTGATTCAGTAATTTCGCTGGTTCTAATTTCACTGGTTCCTGGAATTTCTCTTTTGAGGAAGATTTACAGGTGATTCTGATGACCTGTCTGATTTACAGGTGACCTGAGTTAGGCAGGTTGGGAACTCGATGAATTTGCCATCACAGTGTGGACTCAAGGGTTTGGAGCAGGTAGGGGATACACTGAGGGGAAGCGGGCAGTCAGCACTGAGGATCGGGGGTCAAAGATATGAATTCCTCCTCCCAAAATGGGCAGTCACCCAGCCCTGGGCTGGACCTCAACAATCTCGGAGAAAGCATTATGTATTCTTGTCCTGTGAGCTGTGTCCTGGTGTTCTGAGTTTACACCAAATGAAACTGAGGTCAAAGAGAGGAAGAGATTTGCCTAAGGTCACACATCCAGCAGATGGAGGAAACAGAAAGTGGACTCAAGGTTTTCCTTTGACCACTGTCCGTGGGAGGGAACTGGTCACCTGGACCCTAAAGAAACAGAAACTTGAGTGGAGAAAAGAAAGGAAAGAGGAAAACACTGGACTTGATTCTCCCTGGGAGTGGGAAGAGAGGAAGGTATTCCAAAACAAGAGAAAAATCTCATTTTCTGAAGTTGGCTCTGTTTATTCATCATTTCTTCATCACAATCTCCAGGTGAACAGTGAATAACTGTTCACCTCCCTTACTCACGACCTTCTCCTGAGTCCTCACTTCCCGACAGCGGGAAACTCTCCTTCTCCTTCTCCCAAACTTGATTGGTTCCTTCTTCTCATTCACTTTCCCGCTGGCCTCTTGCCACTTGGCAGGATGTTGAGTAATATGGTGTCTCTTCTGCTTTCTTTTTACAGAAGCGCCTTTCCTACTCAGTCCCTTGGGACACAGAGGAAGTAGCGTGGACTGTTGTCTTCTAGAAGGAGTTCTGAGTCATTTGTTGGGTACCAGCTTCTTCTAGTGTTTAAATCAGGGGTCTCCAACCTCCAGGATCTATTGCCTGATGATCTGAGGTGGAGCTGATCTAACAATAATAGATATAAAGTGCACAATAAATGTAACGCACTTGAATCATCCTGAAACCATCCCCCTGCCCATGGTTCACAGAAAAATTGTCCTCCGTGAAACCTGTCTCTGGTGCCGAAGAGGCTGGGTACTGCTGGTGTAAATAATACTTCTTCAGCAACCAAAGATAGAAATCATCCACTTGTCTGAAACAAACAAATCCATCGCTAATTAGTTTTTATGATACTTTTTGCATCTCCTGAAATGCTGTACAAAGAACCATGGAAACACTTACAGCTCTAAAAGAGTCAAATACAGCATATTAATACACACTTACAAGAGCCATTGTGCCTTTTGAAGCATCTGCCTTTCTAACCATGGGTAACCGGGGATCTAGGACAACTGGGATCAGGGACCTTTCAAAGGAAGGAGGGAAATGCCATTTGTTATGGATAGTTCACAGGGCACCTAAGAATCCTCTGTCATCCAGTTAGAGCAAAGGAAAAATAAATGCTGGTCTTTTTTTCTAGAGTTTACCAGCAACAATAAGGTCTATGTTCTTCAGGTTTCTGCAGTAGACATTTTGAGCAGCAATGCATTAGGCCTTAAATTAAAACAGTAATTAAAATATTATGCAAAACATTCCCTTATTTATAACATACTAAATTCATTGTAAAGCAGTTTTTTTTCCTCCATGGCTGAGTGTAATGAGTTTCTTTCAAAAGAACCATAAAAAGCCTGCTCGGAGAAAGGGGACAGTGTTGTTTTTAAATAAGCAATGTAGCTGTCAGCAGATGGTATGAAGATTGATGACATGCATTTTTAATGCAGATAATTTATTAGATAATAGAGGTTTTCCCCTTCTAAATTTCCAGTAGGAGGAAATCATTGGGTTTTTCCATTTTAAATTAAAGGCTTTCTGCAGCTGGTTTTTCACGAAGCCTTACAATGGACGATCCAGTTCAATTATGCAACAGGCACACTCAGGATGAAGCCCACTGCTGTAGCTTCCCCATCATCCGTTTACCTTTTATCTCAGCTTGACTCCCCACACCTGCCCTGACAGCACGAACCAAATACAAGCCATACCCTAACCAACACCCCTAGTAGAGGGCTGTTAGTATATAGTAAGTGCTCCAGGCATGTTTGTTGGTTGAAGGAAGGCATATGCTCTTGTTTTTATTGGAAACACTAATTCATAGATTCCTTCTGCTGAAGACACATGTCCTGGCTCATTTCTCAGTGATGACTGGCCATAATTCCCACTGTTTCCTGTCCCTCTGTATTGCCTCCAGAGGTCAGGAAGCAGACAGAGGCTGAGCCAACTGTGGACTCAGGTCTCTATGTTCACAGACATGGTTAACTCCTTTGCCTACTTGGGTTAAGAATAATGAACCCAGTCGTGTCCCTATTTTCTTTGCTGAATGAAGTTGAAACTGTTCTATACCACCAATGCCAAGTGGTCAGGCTTCACTGAGACAGCTGATGGAAAATTTCCTAATCAAGGTGGCCAAAAACTTGAGATGAATAAGGTGACACTCCACAGCAATTTTTCATAACAATGTTGAAGAAACCGCCTACCAGAATCCTCTTACACTGTTGGTGGGAAAGCAAAGTAGTACAGCCACTATGGAGAACAGTGTGGAGATTCCTTAAAAAACTGGAAATAGAACTGCCATACTACCCAGCAATCCCACTGCTGGGCATACACACCAAGGAAAACAGACTTGAAAGAGACATGTGTACCCCAATGTTCATCACAGCATTGTTTACAATAGCTAGGGCATGGAAGCAACCTAGATGTCCATCAGCAGATGAATGGATAAGAAAACTGTGGTACATATACACAATGGAATATTACTCAGCCATTAAAAGAATACATTTGAATCAGTTCTAATGAGGTGGATGAAACTGGAGCCTATTATAGAGTGAAGTAAGTAATAGAGAAAAATACAAATAGAGTATATTAACACATATATATGGAATTTAGAAAGATGGTAATGATGACCCTGTATGCAAGACAGCAAAAGACATACAGATATAAAGAACAGATTTTTGGACTCTGTGGGAGAAGGTGAGGGTGGGATGATTTGAGAAAATAACATTGAAACATGTATATTACCATATGTGAAATAGATCACCAGTCCAAGTTCAATGCATGAAACAGGGTGCACTGGGACAACCCTGAGGGATAGGATGGGGAGGGAGGTGGGAGGGGGGTTCAGGATGGGGGACACATGTACACCCATGGCTGATTCATGTCAATGTATGGCAAAAACCACTACAATATTGTAAAGTAATTAGTCTCCAATTAAAATAAATAAGTTAATTTTAAAAAAAGAAACCACCTACCAATGTGGGAGACTCAGGTTCGATATCTGGATCAGGAAGATCCCCTTGAGTAGGAAATGGCAATCCATTCCAGTATTCTTGCCTGGTAAATACCATGGACAGGGGAGTCTGGTGGGCTGCAGTCCAGGGGGTTGCAAAAGAGTTGGACACCACTGAGCGACTGAACAACAAAACAACAAAGAAAAATAAGTTTAAGTAGAAATGTCTCTGGGGAAGATGGGGCACCTAGACCAAAAGAGCTTATGGAAAAAAATTTTTTTTCCTTGAAATCTCATTTTATGAGACTCGTTTTAAAAGTGTGTGCAAGTCCTCATTGTAAACTATATGTACCTGTTTGTTATAATAAAATTAAACAGGGTAAACAAAGCAGAAATTTCCTACCCATCTCTGGTTATTACTGAACTGAGTATTATTTCCTGAAAGATAACCTGAGTTTCAACTGAAATGAGGCCACATTTTCAACTACAGTTTGTTAAACCCTGGGTTAGTGTCTCTTACTGAGAGGTTAAGCCACTTGGGTCACATGCTGGTCAATTTTCTGTTAAACTTGGTGAGGGTCCAGATTTTTGTCAAACATTATTTTAGATGTTGATGTGAACTTATTTCTTAGAAAAGGTTATGATTTTAGCCAATAAACTTTCAATAAAACCTGCTAACACCCCGGCTCCCCACCATAAAGTGGATGAACAGGCCTCATCCAATTAGTTGAAGTCCTTTTCCCTAGGGGAAGAGGTGATCCTGCTTTCATTCTCAAATTGCAACTCTTCCCTGGGTCTCCAGCCTGCCCCTCCATCCTGCAGACTTTGAACTTGCCAGTGTCCACATTTAGGAAAGCCAGTTCCTTAAAATAAAATGTCTCTTCCTCTCTATATATCTATATCTTATTTTCTTGCTTCTCTGGAGAACCTGATTCATATATGTTGTGACAATTACATGGTGGATGAAAAGGGTAACTGATTTGTTGATCATCAACCAAGGAAACAGGCATGAAATCTTTTTTTCAGAGAAGAACCATGACTGACTATGGGCATCGGGTCCCATCACTTCATGGCAAATAGATGGGGAAAAAATGGAAATAGTGACAAACTTTATTTTCTTGGGCTCTAAGATCACTGTGGATGGTGACTGCAGTCATGAAATTAAAAGATGCTTGCTCCTTGGAATAAAAACTATGACAAACCTAGACAGCATATTAAAAAGCAGAGACATCACTTTTCTGACAAAGGTCCATCCAGCCAAAGCTACAGTTTTTTCCAGGAGTCATGTATGGATATGAGAGTCGAACCATAAAGAAGGCTGAGCACTGAAGAATTGATGCTTTTGAACTGTGGTATTGGAGAAGACTCTTGAGAATCCCTTAGATAGCAAGGAAATCAAACCAGTCAACCCTAAAGGAAATCAACCCTGAATATTCACTGGAAGGGCATATGCTGAAGTTGAATCTCCAATACTTTGGCCACCTGAATGGAAAAGCCAACTCATTAGAAAAGATGCTGATGCTGGGAAAGAATGAAGGCAGGAGGAGAAGGGGGTGACAGAGGATGAACTGGTAGGATGGCATCACTGACTCAATGGACATGAGTTTGAGCAAACTCTGGGAGATAGTGAAGGACAGAGAAGCCTGGCATGCTGCAGTCCATGGGGTTGCAAAGAGTCGGACATGGCTGAGAGACTAAACAGCAATGGTAGTCTCTACTTATGCTGGAATTTTCAACACATGTATGTGAGTTAAGTCACAGAAGCCTCATCACCTGTGCCCTGATGAACTGCTTGTCAAGTTTTCAAACCACTTTTTCCCTGTGGTAGTTTCATTATAGGTGACCCAACTCAGCTTTGCCCTTGATTAGATGTTGAGAGAAGTCATGCTAGATGATTCACTAAGAAAACTGATGAATGAATAATGAATCCCTTTAATGGATTCCGTTTTTTACCTTTTCTAAAGATGTCCTTTGTTTTCACTTCAAGAGGAAAAAGCTATTGATTCAACCCTGAGTTCCTAAATTCTGATTTACACCTCCCCGTGGGACAAGCATCCCAGTATGCATGGGACAGGGATTTCCTGGGATCCGGGACTTTTAGTGATAAAACCTGAAAAATCCCATGCAAACTGAAATTATTACCAATTTACTCACTTAGTAACTATGCTCTCAAAAGCTTAGTCCGAAACAATGAGTCTTCAAGTCAATAATATTTGTCCCTTTTTGGTCACCTCATTGAACATAGTTGAATGTTGAAGATGGTTGGATGGTATCACTGAATCAATGGACTTGAGTTTAAGCAAACTTTTGGAGATAGTGAAGGACAGGGAAGCCTGGCATGCTGCAATCCATGGGGTCGCAAACAGTCAGACACGACTGAGCAACTGAACAACAATTGGATATGGTAAGAAACTGACGAGGCAGGCAGTCGATTAGTTTGATGAAAGATGGGAGTTACTGCTGGCTCGCAGGATGAACCATGGTCACCAAAATTTTGACTACTCTGATTAGACTCTCATATCCCCTCATTTTTTTTAGTTGACACAGCATGAATAGTGACTTATTTGTTTCTGTTACTGTATAAGAAATGAAAAGGACTAATTTTTTATCAAGTGACACAAGCATGAACTCTGACATACTCTGAGAAATCAGACTTGCCAGATCCTGCTTCTGGGTGGAATAGCACCAGCCGTGGGTTCCAGGCTCATTTGTATAATTCATTCCCCCTCCAGGATGATTCCCCAAACAATTGTAATCTCATTCAGTTAAGTTCAGTCGCTCAGTTGTGTCCAACTCTTAGCGACCCCATGGACTGCAGCACGCCAGGCTTCTCTGTCCATCACCAAGGGTGAGAAATAAAGGAAGAAGTAGGAATAAAGGAGAAGTGAGGAATACAGGAGAAGTAGGGGTCTTACATGACACCAAAGTTTTACACAGTGGTATTAATTATAGGATATGGGAGAGGATTCAGAGGCAATTCAGGATATACATAGAGAGGGTGTCAAATACTAGGAAATGTTCTGTTTGTTCAGCTGAATCTTAATCTCATTCAGTTACCTGCTAATTAGAAGGAATCAAATTACACAACTACTCTCAGCCCCTTATAATTTTTCCACCAGCTTCACAAAAAACATAGTGTACTTTAAAAAAATATATATATATATTATTTATTTGGCTGTGTCGGGTCTTGGTTTGGTCAGGTAAGATCTTTCGTTTCAGGGCACGGACTCTCTAGCTGTGATGGTTGGGCTCAGTATTTGTGGCATTCAGACTTACTTGCTCTAGGCACGTGGGATCTTAATTCCCTGACACAGGATGGAACCCTTGTCTGCTGTGTTGCAAGGCTGAGTCTTAATCCCTGGATCATTAGGGAAGTCCCCCCAGTTGTACTTTTCAACATGGAAAAATGAAATTCTTTACAACTTACTATGCATATGGGATGATCATAACTTTTAAGGGTAAGTGTTTCAAAGGCTTCCCTTAAATAATTGGTGAAATAAGTGTCCCTGGAGAGGTGCGATAGACTTAAGGAGGTCAGGGAAGCATTCGAGTCAGTCTTCAAGGCCAGTGGCCTTTCCTATCTGTTCTGTTATCCTCGGGGTTAGGGCTGGGAGAAAGCAAAATACTCTTTGAACTAGGGTTCAAAAATGGCATTATTTATGGCTTTATCAATTAAAGGGCTAAAGGCTAGAGAGACAATAGAGGATTAACAATTCTGTTAGTCCCCATGAACGTAACAAAGATTTCAAATAGTCACCATTGTAACCAGGGGAATTGTTTGTGTGGACTGTAGACCTCATGGTTCTTGTTTACATATGTTTAGATGCCCCTCAGCTCACTGCCTGGTGCCTGTACAAGGAGAGCATCAATAATAGTGGTTGACATACTGCCAGCAGCTTTCATTTGTATAAACTACCGAAAAGAAATGTGATCTGTTGTCACAGTTCCCTTGTGTGTGCTGTATGTACTGAGAGATAGAGGCCTCTATGGTTTCAACAGCCTGGAAATGCACTGAAACAGCCACAAAAGTTATCTCACTGCTCAGATTTTCTTCTACAAAAATAAAACCGTAGTGAAGGTTCATTTAATTAGGAAAATGTGAAGAAGGAAGATTTCGCTGGTGGAGACAGTGAAGACAATAATCTAGATGAGATAATGGAGGAGAAAAATAGAGCCATGGAAGGTCCTTTAGAGGCCGAAGTATATTTCCACCGACAAGACTAGATACGGAAGCCAGTAGAATTGAGGAATAAAGAAGTAGGAGCCTTAAATGACATCAAGGTTTTACACAATGATATTAATTATAAGATATGAGAGAGAATTCAGAGGCAATTCAGGATACACATAGAGAGGCCTTCAAATACTAGGAAATGTTTTGTTGGTTCAACTGAATCTTAATTAAAATTTTTTTCTTATTGGGGGTAGAGTTGCTTTACAGTGTGGTGCTAGTTTCTGCTGCACAATGAAGTGAGTCAGCTCTATGGATGCACATTCCCTTCCCTCTTGGAATGCCCTTCCAACATCCCATCCAGGGCCTCACGGAGCGCCGAGCTCCCTGTGTTGTGCAGCAGGTTCCCACTAGGTAGCTGTTTTACGGGTGGCAGCATGTATCAGTCCTCTTGCACTGTTGGTGGGAATGTAAACCAGTACAGCCACTGTGGAGAGCAGTGCGGAGCTTCCTTAAAAAACTAAAAAGGGAACTACCATACGATCCTGCAATCCCACTCCTGGGCATATACCCTGAGAAAACCATAATTAATTTTTATTACAGTGTATGCATGCCTGCCTGCTTGAGTAATTCCCTTTTTAGTTTTTAAGGAACCTCCACACTGTTCTCCACAGTGGCTGTACCAGTTTACATTCCCACCAACAGCGCAAGAGGATTGATATACCTTGTGTAAAATAGCTCCAATACTTTGGCCATCTGATGCGAAGAACTGACTCATTGGAAAAGACCCTGATGCTGGAAAAGATTGAAGGCAGGAGCAGAAGGGGATGGCAGAGAATGAGATGATTGGATAGAGTCACTGACTCGATGGACATGAGTTTGAGCAAGCTCTGGGAGTTGGTGATGGACAGGGAAGCTGGGTGTGCTGCACTCCATGGGGTCTTAAAAAGTCGGATGTGACTGAGCCGCTGAACTGACTGATGCACGCCTGCTAAGTTGCTTCAGTTGTCTCCGAGTCTTTTCGACTGATGCTATGGACTATAGCCCAACAGAATCCTCTGTCCAAGGGAGTCTCCAGGCAAGAATACTGGAGTGGGTTTCCATGCCTTCCTCCAGGGGATCTTCCTGACCCAGGGATGGAACTCGAGTTTCCTGCATTGCAGGCAGATTCTTTACAGCTGAGCCACTGGGGAAGCCCTTTATTATAGTATTATTCTTTTAATAATAGACATAATATTAGTACAAATTATAGTATTTATTGACTTTCCCTGGGGTTCAGATGGTAAAGAATCTGTCTGCAATGTGGAAGACCTGGGTTTGATCCCTGGGTCAGAAAGATCCCCTAGAGAAGGGCTTGGCAACCCACTCCAGTATTCTTGCCTGGAGAATCCCCATGGACAAAGGAGCCTGGTGGGCTACAGTCATTGGGGTCGAAAAGAGCTGGACTAAGCACACAGCACATAGTGTTTATTGGACTTCGCAGGTGGCATAGTGGTAAAGAATCTACCTTGCCAGTGCAGGAGACACAGGAGATGTGGGTTTGATCCCTGGGTCAGAAAGATCCCCTGGAGGAGGGCTTGGTAACCCACTCCAGTATTCTTGCCTGGGAAATCCTATG
This sequence comes from Bubalus bubalis, assembly GCF_019923935.1. Lineage (NCBI taxonomy): Eukaryota > Metazoa > Chordata > Mammalia > Artiodactyla > Bovidae > Bubalus > Bubalus bubalis. The sequence goes on from NC_059175.1 coordinate 56,590,395, forward strand.
GATGGAGGACCCTGGTGGGCTACAGTCCATGGGGTTGCAAAGAGTTGGACATAACTTAGCAACGAAACAACAATAGTATTTATTTGATGTGATGTTTTGTAATTATAAAATATTTTAAGATTATCCATTGAAATGTCCACTCAAAAATTAATTAATTAATTAATTAATTCACAATACACTCTGAATATGTTATGTGAGGGGCACTGGGCTTAGTATATGAAATGTGGTCATTGTCTTCAAGGAGCTCAAACCCAGAAACAGAATTTTGCCACTGGAATTCTTGGGTCTACTTGGTAAGATGCGACTTCTTTCGGATGTGATGGGATCCACATGTGTGAATGTTGCGTAGCTCCTGGAGTTGGACTTTGACTTTTTTGTTGATGTTATTATCTGGCTGTGCCAGGTCTTAGCTGTGGCAAGCAAGATCTTCCATCTTCGCTACGGTGTGCAGGGTCTTTAGTTTCGGCATGTGAACACTTAGTTGAGCCATGTGGGGTCTAGTTCCCTGACCAGGTATGGAATCTGGGCCCCCTCCTCTGGGGCCACAGAGTTTTAGCCGCCCAACCACAGGAGATGTCCTCCAGAGTTGAACTTTGGCACAGATCAGATCTTTTCTTTATTCACCATGATCACATAGTACCTAGCACTCCCTGGCACACAGTAGGTGCTTAATGATATTTGTTGAAGTGGAAAAGGCAGGTGGGAGGGTGGCACAGCCACTGGAAATTACAGAAATACCTGGGCAGCCGTGAGTCGTCCCCGTTGCCAGAGTCCCCTGCAGTGGCCAGCTTTCCTCTGTCCTTGAGGATTTTTCTTTGCCTTTTTCTGCCTCCCTAGTGATACCAATGAAAGCCTTTTTGTTCCCACATTTGTCTCCAGGGAAACCAGGCCAAGGGCTTGAAGGTGGCCTCCTGCAAGAAAACTGTGCCTCTTCTCTTCTTGGCCCTCAAGCAATATTTTCTTTCCAAAATCTTCTGCTACCCTCCGTATTCCAATGCACTTAAATTTGTTTTCTTAGAGTATTGTAACCAATTTCTAAATTCATTAGAAATTTGAATTTAGAATTTAGAAATTTAGAAATCAGCCAGATTTAGAAATTTAGAATTTAGAAATCAGCCAGGATGTGCAGACATCTGACAAATAACAGGTATGGTCTTCATTTGGACAGTTCCCTGAACCCAGATATGAAGTTGAACTTCCAGGTTCATATTTGATGTCCTTTAATTCAAATATTCAGTTTGAGGTTATGTGGCTGAATTAGGAAAGGAATGTCTGCTTCTTACATAGTGGCCTTTAGTCATTTGCCAACATGACTCTGTGACTAAACTGATATCAGATTACAGATTAGATCCTGTGTCCTTTTGGATCAGCAGTCTGGAGGAGATGTAATTCTGTTCGGAAAACAAGGGTATGTAAGTAGCTCCTTTGCCTCTTTTCTATTTGATCATCCCTGTTTTCTTTGGACCTTAATCATAGAGATGAGATCATTCAACAACATTTAACTTAGTTCTTGACTTCTGCTTTACTAAATATATACAACATACAACAAATATTACTAAATATATACAACACTTTACCTAACCTGGTGGTTCCTTTCTTGGATTAGGAAAAGTAAGAAGAAAGAATTAAGTAGTTAGAGAAAGACCCTCTACCCCCAGTTTACCCTTAGTAAATTTGCAGGTGGACCATTTGGGCAAAAGAACATCCAGTTTCAGGTGGACCACATGGGCAGGGGGCTTCCCAGGTGGCTGAGTGGTAAAGGATCCACCTGCCAATGCAGGAGATGCAGGAGACATGGGTTCTATCCTTGGGTTGGGAAGATGCCTCAGAGGAAGAAATGGCAACCCACTCCAGTATTCTTGCCTGGAAAATTCCATGGACAGAGGAGCCTGGTGGGCTATAGTCCATGAGGTAACAAAAGAGTCGGACATGACTAAGTGGCTGAGCATGCACCCACGCATGTGGGTAGGACAGCATTCCAAGGAAGATGGGGAGAAGTCAGCAAATCTGCACGTGATGGAAAGATGAGCAAAAATCTGGCCTCCTGCCTCAATGATTCATTAAGATCGTTTCCCCTTTATCCCTTTAAAAATCATCTTGGCTGAGCAGGATCTTTGGAGCTGGTCTCTGGACCTAAGTCCACCATCTCCCCAGACTGCCGGCTTTTCTGAAAAAGTAAATTTCTTCTCTACCGAAGCTTGCCCCTCAATTTATTGGCTATTGAGTGACCAGTTGCTGAAACTGCATTTGGTTACAGTTAGAAATATTGTGGATTTTCCAGCCATTTGGAAAATATGTTGATCCAGTAGGCTCTTGGATTCAAGTTCTCATTAGCTTGTTTGTCCTTTCATCTATAGCCAAGAAAGGAGTGACCTAAGCAAGAAATGTAGAGGGCATGATTTCATCCCTACAGATCTGAAGCCCGGCCTCAGAAGGGGCAGTTGTAAAGAGCCTGCATCCACTTGAGCTACTGGGAATCCTGGTGGCTCAGATGGTAAAGAAACTGCCTACAATACAGGAGACCAGGGTTCAGTCCCTGGGTGTGGAAGATCCCCTGGAGGAGGAAATGGAAACCCACTCCAGTATTCTTGCCTGGATAATTCCGTGGACAGAGGAGTCTGGAGGTCTACGGTCCATGGGGTAGAGTCAAACTTGACCTACGAGTGACACAGCAACTACATTCACTTGACCTTCTCTAAACGGTTAATTTGAGGACACATTCCAACACTGAAACATTGTTTTCTTTCCCCATTTCTTGAACAGGTGACCTTTTCCCTCTCTTTTCTGCTCTGTTCAAATAGTGAAATTGACATAACACATTTGCAGGGAGTTGCTTTGCTGTACTGCAAGGATGCCTTCAAGAAAAGACACTTTTATGACATGTGCACTGAAAACATTGCTGTTGTTTCTTTTAAATCATTTTATTACCAGTGTATGTGTTTCCTTAAATTAATAATAAACATATTTTGAGTACATACTATGTGCCAGATACTGCATTAGAGGTTTTATATACTTTAATTTCAATATTTGATTTGCATATTCCAATTCGTATGCTCAAAAATGTCCTGTTGTGTATTATTTACTATATTTTACAGAAGATGAACAGAAACTCAGAGCATTGGGGTGAGAAAGTCATATTACATGCTCAAACTGGTATTCGAGTTCAATCTGAACACGTAGACTCTTCATTTTTTACCACATGTGTATGTGTGTGTTAGTTGCTCAGTCTTGTCTGACTGTTTGCGACCCCATGGACTGTAGCCTGCCAGGCACCTCTGTCCATTAAATTTTTCAGGCAAGAAAACTGGAGTGCGTTGCCATTTCCTCCTCTAGGGGATCTTCCTGACCCAGGGACTGAACCCACCGCTCTTGCATCTCCTGCATTGGCAGGCAGAGTCTTTAACGCTGTACCACCTGGGAAGTCCGTTCTTCACTATGTTGGCGGCAATTAGCTGTTTCCTCATTCTCTTGCCGTGGTTCTGTACTGATCTCAAAACCAATCAGTCCTCAGTCCTGCGATTTAGCCATGTTAGAAAGGCACATTTAGGGAGAACAGCTAGCAATATCTGAGCATCTATATTTACTGGGCACTGTGCCATGCAATTACATGTACCATCACAGCTGTGCAGTGGGAGGGCTGGGAAAAAGGGGGAAAAAGAAGTTTCCTGAATTGTGGAGAAAAAGGTTTAACTGTTAGTAGATCAGCAATAAACATTTTTAAATTGTCAAACTATTTCCTCCACGTTTCTGAATGTAGGCCTTTTTGGGGGAGGAGCATCATTCTAATAATGGGCTTCCCAGGTGACCCTAGTGGTAAAGAATCTGCCTGCCAATGCAGAAGACTTGAGACACAGGTTTGATTCCTTAGGTCAGGAAGATCCCCTGGAGGAAGGCATGGCAACCCGCTCCAGTATTTTTGCCTGGAGAATCCCATGGACAGAGGAGCCTGACGGGCTACAGTCTGTAGAGTCAGAAAGAGTCAGACACAACTGAAGTGACTGAGCATGAATGCGCGCATCATTCTAATGATAAAGCGTTCAGTCCTGTTTGTTTGGAATTGCAGCATCACCCTGAAAAATAACATGACTCCAGTAGTCTATGTCAGAGATCAGTAGAGATCTTCAATCAAGAACCCGCTGCTGCTCTGGAATAATCCTTTTCTTCCTGACCACTTTAGGTTAATAGAGCAAAAGTCAAAAGCATCGAAGTCATGCAAAAGCTTTTAGGAAAATGTATGTATCAAATAAATGGGTCTTTAGAAAAAAACAATCCAAGAGTTGATGCACGCTAATAATATTAGCTTCAATTATATTTAGCCTTTTTCAAATAAAGCCCACACAAAGAGATAAGAGAGGATGGCTTCCATTTCTGCTACCCCCACCCCTCCCTCTCTACCAGGGATGACTCACAGCTGAATCTGGGACCCAAACAGCAGGCAAAGGGATCAACAGAAGAACCAAAGGAAGATGGTGCCACCCCTCTTTCCTCTCTAATTGCTGACACACAGGCTTCCCAAGAGAGGCTGGAATTGTGCAGGATGTGAGTTCTCTCTATCTGGTAGATTTCATTCTTTGATAATTATTGTCTTCCTCTCCCGATTGTCATTCTCTGCGATTAAGTAAAAATAAATGTTAGCACCATTAGGAGGCTGAGATAATTCTGCGGCATATACTAATTCACCCTGGTCTGTCTGCCGTGTGTTTTCAAATGCCGAGCCCAGCTCTCTTCGTTTCTGGATCTTTAGAAAACACTATTTATAACATGAGTTGTCACCCCGTCGGAGACACTTTCTCTAAGTGATAATGAAGCTTGCTGTGTTTACACAAGAGCCTGTGTCTCAGTAAATCACAGCCTTCCCTTTGCCTACCATTAATGCTATCCAGCCAGTCTGCAATACCAGCACATGGGGTTGGAGAAGGAAAAAAACCAGTTTGCAGATGTCTGATAACTAACCACAAAGGCTTCCTTGTTCATGTTTTTTCCCTAGAATGAATCACTTGTCAGAGGAAATTATGTTGATAGCTTTCATGTAGTTACACTGATAACAAATTAGCAGTTTCCATCGCTGTGTGCATTCATTTGTAGTGATGCCAGTTCACTTCCCTGCAATTCCTTAATATCCATCTGGGTAGTAACAATTTTCATCAGGGAGTTGGAACAATAGGGAGGCCTCGCTCTCCCTTCTGGAAACCGACACCTTTATTTCCCTGTTTTCCATTTTTATTCTCATCTTGGCTGGCTGGCTGCAGTGTCTCATAGCAGTTCGTGACATAACTACTAAGAACGTAAATGATTCTTCATTGATTGAATGTGGTTTACCTGAGTTGTGAGAAGTGTCTCAGGAGGAAAGAAAATAGAAATTGTAATGACAGTTGCAGTTTGGGATTAGCAGATGCAAACTATTATGTATAGAATGGATAAACAACAAGGTCCTAGTAGCGTACTGTACAGGGAGCTGTATTTGATATCCTGTGATAAGCCATAATGGGAAAGAATATGCAAAACAATATATATAAGTGTAACTGAATCACTTTGTTGTACAGCAGAAGTTAATGTTTTGTCGGAACTCTCCATTATGACCCGTCCGTCTTGGGCCCTTCACAGCAAGGCTCATACCTTCACTGAGTTATACAAGCCCCTTCGCCATGACAAGGCTGTGGTCCATGAAGGGGCAGAAATTAACACAACATTGTAAATCAACAATATTTCAATAAAATAAAAAAAAGAAATTGCGATCTCTGATGAATGGTAGCTGCCTCAGCTACCTTTCTTGGAAGGCAAAATCAGGATGCAAAATAGCAATTTAAGTCCTACGTACAGGGTTAACTTATCCATTTTCTAAAATGAATTAGCAGTCAATTCAGTCAAAGAACGGGTTTGATGAGTTGGAAAATTTGGAGTCAGCTAGTCTAATCAACTGAGTCTGCAAATCATCAAGCTTATTCTTTATGTAGTCATAAGCCCCCCCACTATTTTTTTCAGTGATGTCTTATCATTTTGGTTTTATGTACAAATCAAAATGACAGTTACTTTGACAATTGTAAACTTAATTAATAGCTTAGCAAAGAAAACCTGTCTTTTCCAAAATTTTCCTCATAAATCTGCAAAAACGACTCAGCTAGTAATTTCTGTTTACAAAACCAAATTGTAGTATCCAGAATATTCCTAATTAACAGTTGAACTCCAGCCTTCACCCCCTCCCACCATAATTACATAATGCAGGATGAAGGCAAGTCTATTTAGCATTTTGTTTTAGACTGTCAACATATTTGAAATACCTTGTACCAAGAAGAGCTTCCCAGTTGACTCAGTGGTAAAGAATTCCCCTGCCAGTGCAGGAAATGCAGGAGACACAGATTTGATCTCTGGGTTGTGAAGTCCCCTGGAGGAGGAAATGGCAACTCACCCAGTATTCTTGCCTGGAAAATGCCATTGACAGAGAAGACTGGTAGGCTACAGTCCATAGGGCTGAGAAGAGTCAAACTGGACTTAACAACTGAACACGTATCAGGAAATGTCATTTGAGGCAATTTCATAGTAGGTCAACTAACTCGGAGAGGAGAAAATATTTTTGTGTTTATTTTTTGTCTTTTAATTTTGTGGCACTTAGGGGGAAAAATTAAAGCTTGACATATGCCTAATAAATTAACATACTGAGTTAACCTAACTGTACCTTAAGAACAGGGCTTCCCTGGTGGCTAAGTTGGTAAACAATCTGCCTGCAAAGCAGGAGACCCGGGTTCGATCCTTGGGTCAGGAAGATCCCCTGGAGAAGGGAATGGCAACCCACTCCAGTATTCTTGCCTGGTGAAATCCAAAGACAGAGGAGCCTTTTGGGGTTGCAAAGAGTCAGACATGACTGAACAACTAACAACTAGACCTTAAGAAGATGCAGAAAATAATCCATAGGCTAAGGAGTTGGTTCAATTCCTGGCAGATGATCTATTATAATTGTGTGAGCGGTCTTCTTGGGTGGGTGGGTGGGGGGTGGTTATGGGAAGCATGGAGGAGGACTATGAACAGGGGCAATGAGACAGAGAATGTCTGAGAATTCAATCACTTGTTACAATAAGTATAGAATTGATGATCATCCAGAAAAACATCTACTTCTGCTTCATTGACTATGCTAAAGGCTTTGACTGCATGGATCACAACAAACTGTGGAAAATTCTTAAAGAGACAGGAATACCAGACCACCTTACCTGCCTCATGAGAAACCTGTATGCAGGTCAAGAAGCAATAATTAGAACCGGACACGGAACAATGGACTGGTTCCAAATTGGGAAAGGAGTATGCCAATGCTGTATGTTGTCACCCTGCTTATTTAACTTATATGTAGAGTACATCATGTGAAATGCCAGGCTGTATGAAGCACAAGCTGGAATAAAGATTGCGGGGAGATATCAATAACCTCAGATATGCAAATGACACCATCCTTATGGCAGAAATCAAAGAGGAACTAAAGATCCCCTTGACAGTGAAAGAGGAGAGTGAATAAGCTTGATTAAAACTCAACATTCAAAAAACTGAGATCATGGCATCTCGTCCCATCACTTCACAGCAAATAGATGGGGAAACAATGGAAACGGTGAGAGACTCTATTTTCTTGGGCTCCAGAATCACTGCAGATGGTGACTGCAGCCATGAAATTCAAAGACGCTTGCTCCTTGGAAGAAAAGCTATCAATGTATTAAAAAGCAGAGACATTATTTTGCTGACAAAGGCCAATCTACTCAAAGCTAAGGTTTTCCCAGTAGTCATGTATGGATGTGAGAGTTGGACCACAAAGAAAGCTAAGTGCTGAAGAATTGGTGCTTTTGAACTGTGGTGTTGGAGAAGACTCTTGAGAGTCCCTTGGACTGCAAGGAGATCAAACCAGTCAATCCTAAAGCAAATCAATCCTGAATATTCATTGGAAGGACTGATGCTGAAGCTCCAATACTTTGGCCACCTGATGCATAGAATGGACTAATTGGAAAAGACCCTGATGCTGGGAAAGATTGAAGGTAGGAGGAGAAAGGGATGACAGAGGATGAGATAGTTGACAGCATCACTGACTTGATGGACATGAGTTTGAGCAAGCTCTGGGAGTTGATGACGGACTGGGAAGCCTGGAGTGCTGCAGTCCATGGGGTCACAAAGAGTTGGACACGACTTAGTGACGGAAGTGAATTGAGTCAAGGGGTAGTACTTCAGTATCTTAGTCACAAAATATTGACTAAGACACTGAAGTACATAAAACTATTCAAGTTATTAAAATAAAAAAAAACATTTGAAACCACTCATTCTACATAAATACTTGCTATGTCCTAATTATATGTGATTCTTAAATAGCCATTCTTAAGCCATTCTTAAATAGCAAAGTCACTGGGTCTTCCATTAGCCTATACGTGTCGGTCTCTTTCAAGTGAGTGCATGTCCCCAGAAACATAGAAACTGGGCTTCTGAAGTCTGAAATCCAAACTTGCCTTTCCTTCCATTCATGAGTACTATTACATTTTACCTTAATAATTCTTCTTTGGCCCAGGATTGGGGTGGGGCAGAGCTTGGCACATCTTTTCTTTTTTCTCTTGATATGGACTATTTTAAAAGTCTTTACTGAATTTGTTACAATATTGCTTCAGTTTTATGTTTTGGTTTTTTGGCCTCAAGGCGTGTGGCATCTGAGCTCCCTGACCAGCCCAAACAGGGATTGAAGCCACATCCCCTGCATGAGAAGGTGATGTCAACCAGGGAAGTCCCTTGGCGCATTGGTTTTTGGTCGACTTCCATGGAATTCTGGGTTCCTCTTCTCCTGGGTCAGAAGGAGGGCTTCCGAGAATTTCCTTCAAAGGCCACTTTGCCACGTGACCTCTTCACTATCACTGTAGGAAATTTCCAGGTTTTCTAGGAACATCTTAAAGACTATTTGCTACTCAGTTCTTTGATGCTAAAATCCCATTAGCAAACATGCTCACTAATCACCACACCTGCATTAAACTTCCCACATCACAGCCCGGTTCTCAAGGTACCCATCTTCTCCTCTTCCCTCCTGCCTCCTCCATGTAAATTTACGGGCTGCTCTCCCTTCATCTTTTCTGCCTCTTCCTAAACCATGCTTTTATTCCAGCTGTCTCTCCCTCCCATCAAAATAGTAAGTCTTTTCTGACAGCGCTTAAAAATTTATATCCAATTCCCCACCACTCCAAGTAAAGAGGTTAGGGCATTTAAGGTGGGGAGTGTGGGTCAAAACCGATCATCTCATTTAAGTCAGTGAATTATTGCCTGACATGCCATATAACATTAGTTCTGGATGAGGCTAAATGAATTATTTTCATTCCTCAAATGACAGTTTATCTACACGCTGACCAAAAATTACACATGGCTGCCACTCACAAAAGAGAATGACTTTTTTTTCCCCCCAAGTTTGGAAGCAAGGTGAGCCATCCATACTTAATATTTAAAAATCACATCCAAAATGATTGCCAGAATAACATTCTGTGCTCACTAAGAGAGCTTTAAAAAAAAAAATAGCAAAAATATACAATAAGTATATTGACAGAGCAATTTCCAGCTTTTGGTCTTAATGTTTGGTTGTAGGGTAAGTGATCAGGAAATAACAGTCACTATTATTACTTTACATTTATTATTTTAATAATAAAATAAATGGTTAATTTCTCCACTTGTAACCCGTCATGCCTTTAGCCACAGGAACTATGGCTACTTCCAAAAGACTTAAGGTATGTAAAGCAGAGAATCTCAGTGTTCCCTGTTCTGGAGGAAGGGAAGGGAGAGGGAGAGATAAGAGGAAAGTGTGTCCAGGTTCTCCCTCCACACTAAACCATCACATCAGGATGCTCCGTATCTCCTGGGGAGGAAGAGGTAAGGGAGCAGAGAGAGGCCTGGAGGGTTCCACTCCTGGGATTCCCTTTTACTGAAAGAAAACACTAGGAGAGGGGCTGGAGTCTTATCGTGTAAGCACTATCTTATCTCAGGTTATGACTCAGTGTTTATTGCTTTTAATGTCTGTTAGCCACAGTTTTCTGGTCTTTAAAATAGATACAGTATCGATTATATCTACGTAGAATGATTGTTGTATGGGTTAGAGGCAATGCATGTGCACACAGTCGGTCCTGAGGGGAGAAATGTATGCACAGCTATATATACTACAAGATGGAGTATGCGATGTTATAATAATAAAGGAACAAGTCAAGTGCTCTAAAACCCCAGTGAAGGAAAATTTAATCCTAACATGGACTTAGGTAGATGGATGATTTCCCAATAAGGGTGACTCTGGAGTTGAGTTTTAAGATCTCAAGAGAGGCCCTCCACCATTTAGTTTATCTGATGGGCACACATCTTGATCATCTACTGTCTTAGAGACCCTAGGAAAGCAGAGATATGAAAGATAAATAATACAGTTCCTGAATCTGTAGACCTAGTTGGAGAAACATCACATTCACAAGCACACACATGTATGTGTACACAAGACACAAGAGAAATGCAAAGTATATATATGTATATCTGCAAGTGAAGTGATGCAAAATATCATGGAGAGAGGATGGGGAAGAGAAGAGGATGATGAAGGGACAAGTCTGGATGCATTCATCCAAGATGCTTCCCTAGAAGGTGGAGGCTTTCAAGACAAAAGTAAGTAAAGGGATGGGAGGATGGGAGAGATGTTCAGAAGCAAGGCTATTGAAAACCTCTGTGCATAGAGAGGAAAGCAGTGAGCGTCATCAGAATAGCAGAGGCTTGCTGGAGGAGCTTCCTTTGGAGAGGTTTGTTCCTAGGTGATATCAAGTCAGGCTGAAGAATTTGCATGGGGATCACAGGGCATAGGGAGTGTGTGGTTTAGGAAGAAGCCATTTCCCAGCTGTGGGGAGCCATGTCCTTCCCATCAGGATATTCCTTTTTCTATCCTAGATCTTTAAGATCTTTTTATCACAATTGTCAAGTCCATTTAGAAAGCCTGCCAATGATGTAGGACTCCTTCCACTTAAGAACAGAAAGAGACGGTGACATGATATTCTGATAATACATCATTTATGTTTGAATATGAACATATTTTAAGTACATAAGCTGTAGTTGGAAAATCAATATTATTTCTTAATCTACACTTGTTCCTTATTCTGTATGTTGATTCATGTAGAGAATCCCAGTGAAAGGAATAAGTAACTTCCTGATCTACTTAATGAATGGAAATCTGTGTAATGGTGTCCAACATCTTGGAGATGCTGGAGTCAGAGTTCTTGTCTAAAAAAAAGTAAATTGCATGGTCTCAACTCAGCAAACCATGGATCATGGTCTGTGCCATTGCAATAAAGCTGGTGATCAGGGATGCATGTGTGGAGGGAGAAAAGAAGTCCAGCAAGATGAGAGAGAGTACCGCTTTCATGGCTTGGCAATGTCCCCAGCAGAGAGAGCCTGCATCATTTAATAGTGATGTCACTTTATTGACCATCATAAACTGAAGCCTCAACGCATCATGAATAAATAAATGAGTATCTTGAAAGAACGTAGCAGGAGAAGGAAGGAGAGGAGAGCTGCAGGGTCAGAGCGCCCTGGTGTGCGGTGCTTTGGGCGATGCAAGTGGTGAGTCAGGTCTTCCCCTGCCTGGGTGCGCCCCAAACAGAAAGCCTGCCCTGCACACAGACACCGATTCCACGAACCGACTGGTATTTGAGAAATGGCTGCTGGGGAGTTATTTCTGTCACTCTTTTTCACAATTCCCTAATGCCATGAAAGGGGAAATGTAGCAGGGACCAACAGAATTGGACTCCATGTTGGATCTGTTCCTTTAACCTTTGCTTTTCGTTCCTTTTGTTACTATAATCACTGGAAGGCTGCTGTCTATAGCTGTAAGCACACCTCATGGCCTGCCTCCGGGAACCTGCCCCTGTGCCCAATGTTAAATTCAAGTGCCTTTATTCAGCTCATAGGGAGACATTCTGCCCCTGCCCACCTTGATCTCTGATGCTGGCCAAGCCAGGAGATACTTAGCAAGATGAATGGCCTCTTTACCTCCTCACCTCCTCCCCCTCTCTGTTCTATATAGTAACTGGCATCCAGACTCTGATGAGATGGTATTCTAGGTCACTAGTCCACCATCCTCTTGGACTCCTAACTTTCCAAACAAAGCTGCTATTCCTTGCCTCAAAGCCTCTTCTCCCAATTATTGGCCTGTCCTGTGGTGATAACAGAAATTTACAGAGAATCACCTAGGATGTGGGTTACCTCCTGTGGCTTCAGAACAGAGCAAGGCCGAGGCATCCTTCCCCACTGACCCCTCTACCACACATACACACATTCCCCACTGCCCTGCAAAGGCTACTCCCGTAGACCCTCAGATGGGATCATAAATCAGCTAAACCAGATTCACGGTAGTTTGCCCCCCACCCCCGCCCCAGGGTAGTACACGCCTGGGGGTGCTTCCATTACTCGGCTACATGTGTTGCACCTCCAAACTGGCACCAAGTGTTTCTATAAGGATGACACTGAAGCTATGACATTGCTTCCTTTCACAGGAGGGAGAGAGTAAGTTTCTGTTCAACGTTCTAAATGCTACCTGATTAGCTTCATAGGACTGCAGTGACCTCCCCGAGTCCTCCACTGAAGGCGCAAGTATCCTGAAGATGCGCATTTTTCTCTTTTCTGTTAAATGGTGCAGAGCAACAAGTTCATCATAACCCCGATTTGATTGCAAAGTCATCTGTTTAATTAAATATCCTCTCTTTATCCCAATTGCCCCACTCTACCTCCTGCACCCCCTCCCTCCATCAAATGGCATTCTGTCCTAAGACAGAAACCAAGGAATGTGGCTAATTGAGTATTGGGGGCAGTGTGATTTCTATACACAGGTTTTTCTCTCACTTGAGAAATCATACCAGGAAGTGAATTGGCAGTTAAAGTAAACACTCAGTCCTGTTGATGACACAGTGTCCGAATTACTTCTGTTCTACAGACAGGCCACCAGTGCTCACAAGCAGATGGCCAGGCAGCTGGTCCATTTCTTCCCCTGTTGGGGAACTTTTCCCAGGTGGTTTTGGATAATGTAATAGCTGGGATGGGCTAACAGCTGGAGCTGAGCTTTCAGAGACCTTTCTCTCGCAAAGCATCTAGTGGGAAGCTGCTGTATAGCACAAGGAGCTCAGCTTGGTGCTCTGTGATGACCTAGAGAGGTGGGAGGGAGGGAGGCTCAAGAGGGAGGGGACATGTATGCTTAAAGCTGATTCACTTTGTTGTACAGCAGAAACTAACACAACATTGTAAAGCAGTTGTTCTCCAATTTTTTTTTTTTTTTAATACAGGAGCTGCTGTCAGGAGGAAATACTGTACCAACCCTACTCAGTGGCTGGCTCTCCCTTATGTCACGGGCTGCACAGTCTCTGCTCCTAAGGCGATTGTCAACAGGTACAATCGGGAAGGGCTTCCAGCCAGAAGGGTGGAGTGTGTGAAGGCAATGTGACTGATTGAGTAAATTCCATCTTCCTGGGCACCTCTGCTGCTGAGCCACAAGGGAAGACTAAAAATACTGTAGTGGGTAGCCTATCCCTTCTCCAGCGGATCTTTCTGACTTAGAAATCAAACTGGGGTATCCTGCATTGCAGGTGGATTCTTTGCCAATTCAGCTACCAGGGAAACCTGGATGCCGTAAACCACAGGCACACTCCTCACCCATGAGCAGCGGGCCAGGATGACAGATGGTGAGGTGGCCAGGCAACTGCCCAGACATGGCACCTGGAGGATTGCACTGGGGAAGGGCAGCCTTCAGTGGACTCAACCGTGATTCAGTCTGAGCTTTTCTGAAGTTGGAGGAAGCACAGCTCAAGCAGGCTGTCATGAACCAAACATTATAATAAGGGGGCAGGAGGCATGCCAGTTCAGAGTTTTGACCATGCTTAGTTCCCAGAGGTGGCAGGCATGCAGTAAAATGAGTCTCATCTTCATCAGGATTCTTGTTTTCATCAGAGGTGGGGGGATCCAGCCTGGGAGGCTGGGCATAAATGAAAAGGGTGCGTGTGAATGAACATATTTCTAATCAGCTGCACACCTAGTGGATGAACTAGGATGGAGGATGAGCACCACTTTGTGTCAGGTGTTGCCCTGGGGGAGAGGTCTGGGGAGCAAGGCTGGGTCAGTGCACATCTTTGAGGCTCAGGGCTTGCAGGGGCTCTTGTGTGTATGTGAGGTCAGACACAGGGACTGAGATGAAAGCTGACATGTGTCTCTCAGAACCGGCCACTGCTGTCAGGTTTGGTTTCTGGAGCTGAGAGCAGGTGCCTCAGACTTCAGAGTAGAACCCAGCATCTCTCCATGACCTTCCCTTGTGGGTCTGGTTTGGAGACCATGTAGTCTTCCTCCTTGACTGCATCACTGTTTTGGAATGTGGGCACCCTTGACACTTATAGCTGTAATCTTGACCTTGGGGCCTTGGTTACAAGTCAGAGAGAAAGCATTTTGTTCAAACATTTCCTTAAATGTTTACTCCCCAAGCAGGGAAATGGTGGAACTTGGCTAGAGAAATGTGCTTTAAGGCTTCAACATCATGTTAAAAAGTATTTGCAAAGCACTTACTACATACATGCAGAAATATACCAGCAGCTGACATAGGTATCTTCTCAACCCAGGAATTGAACAGGGGTCTCCTGCATTGCAGGTGGATTCTTTACCAACTGAGCTATCAGAGAAGCCCAACATAGGTATTAGACATGGATATTAATTAATGAACAGTTAATTTATTAGATGGGGCTTACCTGGTGGCTCAGTGGTAAAGAATCTGCCTGCCAGTGCAGGAGACGCAGGTTCAATCTCTGGGTCAGGAAGATTCCCCAGAGAAGGAACTGGCAACTCATTCCAGTATTCTTGGCTGGGACATCACATGGACAGAGAAGCCTGGTGGGCTACAGTCCATGGAGTTGCAAAAGAGTTGGACTTCACTTAGCGACTAAACAGCAATTAACTGGACAAATATCTATCAGACACCTACTGTGAGCCAGGCACTGTAACAAACATTAAGAATACAGCAGTAAAAATATGTCCAAATTCTTGCTTTTATGGAGCTTACAACATACTGGTTCAGTTCAGTCACTCAGTTGTGTCCAGCTCTTTGCAACCCCGTGGACTGCAAGACACCAGGCTTCCCTGTACATCACCAACTCCGGGAGCTCAAACTCATGTCCACCAAGTCAGTGATGCCATCCAACCATCCCATCCTCTGTCATCCCCTTCTCTTCCTACCTTTAGTCTTTCCCAACATTGGGGTCTTTTCCAACGAGTTAGTTCTTCACATCAGGTATGCAAAGGTTTGGAACTTCAGCATCAGTTCTCCCAATGAATACTCGGGGTTAATTTTCTTTAGGATTGACTGGTTTTATCTCCTTGCAGTCCAAGGGACTCTCAAGAGTCTTCTCTAACACCACAGTTCAAAAGCATCAATTCTGCAGCACTCAGCTTTCTTCACAGTCCAACTCTCACATCCGTACATGACCACTGGAAAAACTATAGCTTTGACTAGATGGACCTTTGTTGGCAAAGTAATGTCTCTGCTTTTTAATATGCTGTCTAGTTTGGTCATAGCTTTTCTTCCAAGGAGCAAGCATCTTTGAATTTCATGGCTGCAGTCACCATTTGCAGTGATTTTGGAGCCCCCCAAAATAAAGTCGGTCACTGTTTCCATTGTTTCTCCATCTATTTGCCATGAAGTGATGGGACCGGATATCAAGATCTTAGTTTTTTGAATGTTGAATTTCAATCCAGCTTCTTCACTGTCCTCTTTCACTTTCATCAAGAGGTTCTTTAGTTCCTCTTCACTTTCTGCCATTATCTGCATATCTGAGGTTATTGATATCTCCCCACAATCTTGATTCCAGCTTGTGCTTCATCCAGCCTGGCATTTCGCATGATGTAGCCTGCATATAAGTTAAATAAGCAGGGTGACAATATACAGCCTTGACTTACCCCTTTCCCAATTTGGAACCAGCCCATTGTTACATGTTTGGTTCTAACTGTTGCTTCTTGGCCTGCATACAGATTTCTCATGAGGAAGATAAGGTGGTCTGGTATTCCCGTCTCTTTAAGAATTTTCCAAAGTTTGCTGTGATCCACACAAAGCCTTTAGCGTAGTCAGTGAAGCAGAAGTAGGTTTCTAGAATTCTCAAGGAGACTCAAAATAAATAAAATAAATAGGTTAAGTAATGAAGTAGGCAATGGTGGGAAAACCACATCCCTTCTCCAGGGGATCTTTCTGATCCAGGGATCAAACCTGGGTCTCCTGGGTTGCAGGCAGATTCTTTATCATTTGACCCACCAGGGAAGCCCAGGTCAACAGTAGGGCAGTGAAAATTTCTAGCCTGCCCAGAAATAGTGATAACATACAGAATAGGAATGAGAGTAACTCTGTAGTTATCTGCACCTTGCTCTGAGTCCCAGAAGGCAATCTGAGTGGGCTACATCCATGGGTTTTTTGTCCTCTGGCTTCTGAGGAGCTTCAGCCAAAGGGTGTGGGGGCATTACTAGAACATCAGAGAGTGAGGGGAGAGGGAGATTCAGATGTCTATTCCTTCAGTTCTTTCCCTGCCAAGTCTCCAAGGGCTTCTGTGTCCCTCTACTGAAGGCCACCATGCTGAGCTCATGGTCCTCAACACTTCCTTTCAGGGACTTTGTCACTGCCTTTCTCTGCTTGCCTATTTAGGTCTTAGAATGACATAGACCAGCCCTTGCTGGTTTTCATGAACTCTGCCCACATCTTTGCAAACAGAACCGTTGCTAGGCTCTTCTATTACCCCAGCTTGAGTATACCATTCATTTCCTGTGGGACCCCTGAAAGATCTATCTTAAAAATTCCTTCAAACCATAAATATTTTGGAGTCTTGGTCACATCATGGAATAAGTGAAAACTCATGGGAGCACTCCAGTGCCAGCTGACAAAGTAACTTCTTTTCTTTTATTTTTTTTGCTACATACAGGATGGAGGGGACAACATACAGACCTCCCACCTGTAGGTTGTGAGAATGCTGACTCTGAATATACTGCTCTTGGTTCCTGGAATCCTTCCAGAAGGGCTTAGGTTCTGACCATACTTCTGGGCATGGGAATCTATTTTGTGCCTCCAGAAAGTATGTGTTCATCATCTCCATTTTCAAGCAACACAGATGGTGAAAACTCTGGATGGAGGTAGTGTCAAAGGTAGATGAGCATTGAGGGTGGTCGTGCCTTCCTAAAAGCCTGGGGAGTGTGCACCTGTCATGCTGAAGTCAGTGGGGAAGACTGCTTGCAAGTGGCCCCTATGCCAGCCAGTGGGTGAGCAAAGCCACCCCCTTCTCAGTTTCCTTGTCTTCAGAGATTGGAGAGGTTGATGCTCAAGCAACAGCCCACAGAGAATTCATTTGAAACAACGTCTCAGAGACTTTCTACTGAAGTCTTGAAGTTGATGTTGAACAACCACCAACGCCAGCATATGGGTCTTGCTGCCAGAGCGTCAGCCACACTTCACAAGCACCCCTAATGTGTTGAGCAGTGCCGCCTGTCAGCAACTGTAGAAGTCAGCTGCCTCTATAGGCTGAGGATAAAGCCAGCAAATAAATGGTGAGATTCTAGTTTTCCTTTTCTCCTTTTTCAAATGCCGGGCAGGAGAAGCTGATGACATGGATGATCAGCCCATCCTGGTCTCTTCAGGACTTCTTTAGTTAAGTCCTGCTTCTCAGAAACCCCCTCAGTCCCTGGGAAACCCGAATGGTTGTTTGATCACTCAGGAGACGTGATGTCAGCTGAAAGCCTGTGTATTGATTGCTCTTAAATATGCAAAGATTTGAACACTGATTCATTTTCTATATAGTGAAGAGTGACTAGATGACTTGCACTCTTAGTAAATTTTCACAATGAGTAGGATATTGAGATCCACATTTTCTAGGGGAAAGTTTGAAATTAAACCTTCTAATCCTGGGTTCAGAGAGCTCTGTGACAAGCTCTGTGACAATTTATCTTTCTATGTAAGATTTAATAAAACACTCTTTAAGAAGACTGGTGGTGGTGGTGTTGGTTTAGCTGCTAAGTCGTGTCTGACTCTTGCAACTTCATGGACAGAGGAGCCTGGCAGGTTACAATCCATGGGATTCTCCAGGCAAAAATACTGGAGTGGGTTGCCATTTCCTTCTCCAGGGGATCTTCCCAACCCAGGAATCGAACCTGGGTCTCCTGCATTGTAGGCAGATTCTTTACCAACTGAGCTACAAGGGAAGCCCAAGAAGACTGGTAACACTGGCCAATACAATTTTTAAATCACTATTAAATACAGAATTCTTTTTACCTATTGATTCAGCTCACAGTTTATTTACTGAGGCTTCATCTATGTCAGTTAAAAATACTTTTAATACACTCTCTTTGTTCCTAAGAATCCATTATGATTCCAAAAAAGAAAATATTTAAAAGCAATAATTTTTCCCTTGTTTTTGCTCACTTCTAGAGTTGTACTTTCAGGGGACTTTTGGCTTGACTTTCCCTATGGGGAAAAAATCCAAAGAAAAATTGTATCTTGGAGCAGGATGGTGGTGGTGACGAGTTAGAAGAATCAAGTGAGAAGTAAGGCAGAAAAGAAGCCCTTTTGGTCTCAACTCAGTACATTTCAAGGGCTTCTCTGGTGACCCAGTGTTCAAGAATTAGCCTGCAGTGCAGGAGAGGCAGGTTTGATCCCTGGGTCAGGAAGATCCCTTGGAGAAGGAAATGGCAACTCAGTCCAGTATTCTTGCCTGGAGAACCCCACGGACAGAAGAGCCTGGCGGGCTACAGTCTGTGGCGTCTCAAGAGTCGGACACGACTGAGCGACTAAACCAGCACCACCACTGTGCAGCTCAACGGTGGCTGCACATCGGAAGCACTCGGTGCCTGAGCCACATCCCCAAACTCTGGTGTAGCCGGTCTGGGGGGTTCCCCTGAGAAGCTCCCCAGAAATAGTCCCTGAGCAGCATCTAATGAGAAGCTACAACTGAAAACCTCTGCTCTAGCAATGCTGAACATTCGCCAATTGCCATCTTGTTCCACATCTTTCTGTCTTTGCCTGTGTTACTTCCGCCTGTTCATTTCAACTCAGCTTCCCTTTGTGAACCTTCCCTGACCCCCTTGACAAAGCCCTCTCCTTTGCCATTACAGCACCATCTGCTTTGTATTGAATGCCTCCATATCCACACAGTACTTATTGATCCTTTACAAATATTTTGCCTGGCAGCATCTGTTTCCCTTTCTGTTCAGGGAGAGTCTGGCACTGTGTACATCTGGTGAAGCCTCAGGGACAGATATGCCCTGGTTTGGACCCGGGGCTTTGAATCTTGGGATACTGACCATACTCATAGTGGGAGTTCAGAGTTCACTCTGTCCACTGGTGGTGGCAGTGACGCTGACCACAGCAGCGTCCAATGGCCCAAACTGACCGCCTCTCAGCATGACTTTGGCAGTGGTGCCCTCTCTTAGTTCCCGCTCAAACGTTCAGCTGGTCTGGTGGTTCTCTGAGCTACTCTCTAACCTCCTTTAAAAATTCCTTTTGTGTGTGTGTGTATTGTTGAAAATAGCCAGAGTGGTTTCTGTTACAGAGAAGACTAACCAATATCCTATCCCACTAGAACCATCCATGTCCCGAGGGTATGGGCCCTGTCTTTCCTCTTTGTCGTTCCAGTGCCTTGTGTATGATACGTTCACAATAAATGTTAAACCCGAATGAACAAAGTTCAGTTGCATCTGCATGGCCCCTTAAGAAACCATTTGCGAGAACTCACACATATTAGATGTGCTGTTTTCTAATGATGCATAATATATCTTCCATTTTATAATATGCCATTCGGTCATGCAGGATAAATTGGACTGGCAGCATAATTTTTGTGGATGAAGTTATCTTTTTAAAGGAACTGAAGAAAAAGATCTTTGAATCATCTCCTCCCAGGCCAAGCCAAGAGTGGCCAAGCCACTCTTCCTGGGTTAGACATACTAAGATGGATACTATCAGAACTGAAAGTACCTCCTCTCTCTCTTCCCTGTATTTCTCTCTCCATCACATGTCTCCCTTTCCCTGTCCCTTCTCCTCCATATGCTATGACGGATCCACTGTGGAGTCCCAGACTTCTGACTCCTGGCAGGCCCCACATCGTGCTGGCCTGCACATTCATTACAGAAAGTGCAAAAGCTAGACATCCACCATCAACATCGACTCTTGTTTTATGCCCATCAGACCCACAGTGCACATCATCTCAACGAAAACCTCTTGGACCGGGAACAAGTAGAAACAGGGAAAATAAGTACATGACAGTCACTCCCTGCTCTTAATTATATTTCTGTTTCCACCAGACAATGCCCACACATATTTCTCCCCCTCTTCCACCCTCTTCACAGTCTTTCAGTTCCATTTCAGATTGGGAGAATGGCAACTAGCTTGGTAGCCGAAAAGAACAAGGAGAAAGGGTGGATGGGGTTGAAAGCGGAGTGATGAAGATGGAAAGTAGATGGAGGAAATAAAGGTAAAGCATATCCACCAGGTTCAACTTTTTGGCATCAAAGGAGAGGCCCCAGATGCAGTCAAAGAGTAAGGGAGCAAAGGAGGAATCTTCTCTGAGAATTCACTGATAAGCAGCAAACCACTTGATTTTCTCCTTGTCTTCCTCCAGTTCCAAGCAAATGCTACCAACGACGTGGAGACATTATTATTTGAGTAACCAGTGGCAACTTATCTTTCTATGCTAAGGATTGATTTTCACCTGACCCTGGGTGGAGATTTCTCAAACTCTCATTCAGAGAGGCAGCTGGATTACATTGGGGGAAAAAAGAATCACACCTGTTCCTAAATCTTGATATGAAAATGATGAACTCTCAAGAGCTGATAGGCCATAAACTCATTTAATTCAACCCTTCCCTTCACAGACAGGGAAGAGAGACACAAACCTTTTGAGCACTCAGCTGTTTAATGGAAGAGCCCAGAATAGAGACTTTTCTCCTGAGTCATGATAAGAGCAGTGAGGGGGATGAAGTCAAAGAGGAAGAGAAGAAGATTAGGTTGGGGAAGTGCGTGTTAATAATTTATTCTGTATTTGTGTTGTTCAGAATTTGAGAATGCTTTTTGATAAATTATTCATGGTGGAAGAAGTTACAGAAAACATCCAATGCCATAGTGCATCTGATCTGACCTTTTTGAGAAGCATCATTTCCTGGGTCCAGCGTAGTATAATGAAATTAGTCCATCAAGGATCTTTCAATACATTTAGTGAGCATCTCCCATAGGCATCCTGAAATACCCTACAAGATAAAGACAGCATCCTTTTCAGGGACTATTATGGATCCACTTGCATATAAGCCTGAAGAAATGTCTGCTTTTTGAAGTTAGGAGATGACCTCTCTCTGACAGGTCTGCTAGGTGAATGTGGAACACTGGGTTTCTGAAAACCACAGGGCAAGAGGCTGTGCCTATCAGGGTGAGAGGGACATTAGTGCAAACAAGACAGGAGATCACGAAATGATGATCTGAATCATCAGATCCTGAAAAGATGTTCCAGCACCTGCTATACTTCTGTATCATTAGTAGGTGTTTCCTAAAGGCTTGTTGAACAGAGTGAATGACTGAGCAAATTAATGAATGAAAACTAGTGACTACCTTTAGGATCCAGAAAGCAAGATTATCTGAAGTGCTAGACACATATTTCATCTTCTTTTTGCTCTGAGTCCCTTAATCTTGAGAGACTGTGGACTGTATTTGAGACTGAAAAAGGTCAACCTCAAGTTCTATGAGATTAAAATTATGTCTGTAGCCCCCTCTGCTATGTGGGTTAGGTTAAGAGTTTATCACAGGTCTGTGTATTAGGAACATGGATTAAAATCTTGAAAATAAGTTATAAGCCTTTGAAAAACTGGAACATTTTGTAAAAGAATAAAAATGATTTAACTTGGGTAGCTGGATGGGGCATAGTGTCTAAGATGGTTGTGAATACTTTTTCTTTCTGACTTTCAAGAAATTTCCCTTTTAGGTTGCCCTGAGGAGTTCCAAAATAACATTTGCAGATTTCTGCTTAAGAAGATTCATGTTGATATATGGCAAAACCAATACAATATTGTAAAGTTAAAAAAAAAAAAAGTAAAAAAAAAAAATCTTCAGCTTGTAAAAAAAAAAAAGAAGATGCCCAAGGTTCTGGAATGAAAAAATGAAACCAAACCTTGGGGCTGAGTAAATGACAAATAATGTATATGCAGAAATGAACTAATGTCCAGCTTCCCTGGTGGCTCAGACAGTAAAGAATCTGCCCGCAATGCCGGAGACGAGAGTTTGATCCATGGGTTGGAAAGATCCCCTGGAGAAGGGAATGGCAACCCACTCCAGTAATCTTGCCTGGATGGAGAATTCCATGGACAAAGGAGCCTGGTGGGCTACAGTCCATGAGGTTGCAAAAAGTCAGATATGACTGAGCAACTAACACACACACACACACAGGCACACACACACACACATGCACACACATAATGACATCAGTCAGCTAGCAGAGATTCTTTCTTTAAAATGGAAAAGGAGCAGCAGAGTGGAGGTGCCGCTCTGGAAACTGAGCTCGGGTGTGCTTTATTGGTAAATCTGGACAGCAAATGAAAGTAGTAATTCAGCTAGTTTGCTCTGGCCTGGGTGTCTGCCCATCCCTACTTCAACCCCACCCTCCTCACTCATTTCCCCAACCCAATCAATGGATTTGTGAATGTGGGGTTGGAATTCACCCAGTAATATCTGAAAATGCCCTCTCACGTTGCCTGAATCTCTAAGGAGGAAATTATTCAGACGACTGACGCTCTTTGGGGCAGAATATTAAATTGATCGTTTGGCAAGGAAGACCTTATATAACTTTACACCACAATTCCCATAAATACCAATCAGAGTATCATCCAGAAGGCTTACCTCTTTCTCAAAATGAGACAAGTTCTATATACATTTTTGTGTAGTTGTTATGTTTAATATGTGTGTATCTTAACATGCTTAAGCCAAGTGTGACATAAATGACATGAGTGAAAGTATGCTGTCAAGCCCCCAATATGCTTGATGAAATGCTGCCATTGTAGGACTGGTTTTGAGCACTTACCTTTCAAGTAAAATATCCTCTAGGCTGACATTATTTTTGCTTTTTCTAACCTCAGTGGGAATTCTCTTTTCAACAGAAAGTTTTATTGTATTCCCTTCTGAGACATGACTGTATTTTAATGATTTAAACTTGCAGAAGTATTAGTTAAACTTGCAGAAGGTATATTTGATAGCTTTCTTACTGTGAACCTAAAACGTTTGTAAAAGTTTTCTTTCCCCTGGAAGGCATTTCTTGCATCCATTTGTTCATTCATTCAGGAAATAGTCATTCGTGCCTGTTTGTGTCAGATCCAGGGTTCTAGGCGCTGGGTGTTCACTGGTCACCAAAACAGACATGGTCCCAAATAAAGATGAAGAAAATCAAAGAGAGTAGTTCAGTAGGTGAGCGAGGCATGGTGTAAGGGTGCTGTCAGGGCGGACCCTCCAGGCACATAACACCTGAATAGAGACCAGAATCAGGTAAGAAGTGAGAAAGCAGCTATGCCAGGGGAGGAAGCTTGGAGCAGACAGAAAGTGTGCAAAGACCTTGAAGAGAAACATCATGGGCATTTCTTTATTTCTTTGTGTGTGTGTGTGTGTGTGGCTTATAGGATCTTTTATACATAAATAAATAATATATATAATGAATTATATATAAAATATATAGTTTATATTATATATATTATATATAATTAATTAATTTATTTTTAGCTGTGCTGGGTGCTCGTTGCTGTATGAGCTTTTCTCTAGTTGTGGCAAGTGGAGGCTACTCTCTAGTTTCAGTGCACAGGCTTCTCATTGCAGTGGCTTCTCTTGTTGCAGGGCACAGGCTCTAGGGCATGTGGGCTCAGTAGTTGTAGCTCCTGGGCTCTAGAGCACAGCCTCAATAAGTGTGATGCACGGGTTTAGTTGCTCCGTGGCATATGGAATCTTCCCAGACCAGGGATCGAACCTGTGTCTCCCACACTGGCAGGTGGATCCTTTACCACCAATTTTTAAATATAGCCCAAGGAAGCAGAGTTTTATTATTATTTTTTTTCTTTTGGCCATTTAGAGCCTGCCTTGTTTGCATACCCCGTGAAACCGCCCAATGCCTTCTAGAGATACAGAAGATAAGCTCTGGGCCTATTAGGACCCCAGGTTGGTGCTGTGGCCCTTTGGGGACTGTCTGACCCAGAGATGCCCTGTTGGGTTGCTGGGTGATGTCAGACATGTCAGACCCCTCTCTGGTCCCCCCTCTCCTGGCAGTTTCCTTGCCCTCCTCTTCTGGATGGTGGTCCCCATGGTAGGCTCTGCATAGTGTCATTTTGTGAGGGATTTCCCCAGGTTCCCCGACCAAGGATCAAACTCATGACCCCTGGCATTGATCTTCCCTCATAGCTCAGTAGGTAAAGAATCTGCCTGCCAGGTGATACCTGGGTTGATTCTTGGGTCGGGAAGATCCCCTGGAGAAGTAAATGACCACACACTCCAGCATTCTTGCCTGGAGAATCCCATGGACAGAGGAGCCTGGCAAGCTAAAATCCATGGGGTCTCAAGTGTTGGATACAACTTAGCTACTAAATCACCACCTATGATTGCAAGCACCATGTCTTAACCACTAGACCCCCAGGGAAGTCCTTAAAACTTGTCAAGAGTAGTAGAGCAGTGTTGGTCACTCAGTTGTGTCCAACTCTTTGCAACTCCATGGACTGCAGCCCACTAGGCTCCTCTGTCCATGAGATTTTCCAGGCAAGGATACTGGAGTGGGTTGCCATTTCCTTCTCCAGGGCACCTTCCCAACCCAGGGATCGAACCCAGGTCTCCTGCGTTGCAGGCAGACGCTTTACCGTCTGAGCTACAAGGGAAAGCTTGTGTGTGCTACCGCCACCGTGTGGTCATATTTTCCTCCCTGGTGAGCTTGTATATCTTTCCATCATCCCCTGTGGATGGGAAAGCCAGTCACAGAAGATCTGGTCTAGAAGTAGCAGGAAGAGTCCCACTGGGAGCCACAACATCAAGGAAGACAGAGGGACCTTGAACCAGAGAAATAAAGGGGTTTGTTCACACTCACACAGACTATTTGTAGAAGGGCTGGATAATCTTTACCTCTGAAATCTTTCTCCACTTCTAATTCTTTGGATAAACTTTGTAGTTTTCTGAAAACTACACTTCAGGTCTTCTCAGGTAACGCTAGTAGTAAAGAACCTGCCTGCCAGTGCAGGAGACATAAGAGATGTGGGGAAGATCCCTTGGAGGAGGAAACGGCAACCCATTCCAGCATTCTTGCCTGGGAAATCCCATGGACAGAGGAGCCTGGCAGGCTACAGTCCATGGGGTCACAAAGAGTTGGACGTGACTGAAGTGATTTACCACACTTCAAGTATATTTCAAAAATGGGTTTCTGTCTTTCTCATCTTGGGAAATAAATCTTGCCTATATCATTAAGTGCTTTAATATTTGCCGTAGTTGGAAAAGATAGTCGCGCTTCCTGTCACCAGTCTCAGACAAGCAAATATGGAATGTATGAATACGGCTGCATTAAACTGTTATTTGGGCTTCCCAGGTGGTGCAGTGGTAAAGAGTCTGCCTGCCAATACAAGAGATGCAAGAGACTCAGGTTCTATCCCTGGGTTGGGAAGAGCCCCTGGAGGAGGGCATGGCAACCCACTCCAGTATCCTTGCTTGGAGAATTCTATGGACAGAAGAGACTGGTGGGCTACAGTCCATGGGCTCACAAAGAGTTGGACATGACTGAGGATACATATAAATGGTTATGTACTGTTAACTTTGGGTTATTCTTGTGTTTTATATGATATAAGCATTCAGACTTCTAACCTAATGACCTGAGACTAGTTAGCTCTTCTGGAAGCAAGAGCTAACTGTCTATATAGAGCATTCCAAATGCAAAGCAACTTCAACAAAATTGGATTTTCTGGCTAATGTCTTTGAGAAAGAGACTCGGCTATTAAGCCTAAATGCAGACCACACAGCTTTGCTCCAGTTATAAATGGGACCCCTCCATTTACAGCCTCATAAATACACCTTAGCCATTTTGAGAGTTTCACTCTTGTGGAATAATACAAAGATAGATGGAGGGCAGAGGCATTAGTGAAATATTCTGTAGAATGAAGGAGAAATATGAGAGTCAAACAATTAACTCTTCAGCCAGTTGCCTGTGTATTTACCCTTCATCTCATTGAGCAAAAGACTGGGTACTGAAATGTCTGAGTTCAACCTTTGGTTAAACTCCATAATCTGAAGAATGGCACCACATCTTGACACACACTGAGGTTCTTCTATCCAAAGAGTGATGGGAGACTAGAGCTAGACAAGGAGGAGTTTGTAGGAATCTTTCCTACAAATAGAAATAGAAGAAGTTGCTTCATTTTCCTAGGCCATGGATGGCTGCACAGGTGTGCAATGATTCTTTCTGTAAGACTCTGTTTTCTTAAGGTGCCAACTAGTATCTCATTATGCCAGGTGCCACCTGGTAGCAGAATTTAGTAAGAGCTTTCAGCTCAAGTCATGGATGCGTCTTAGCACAATTCAGGACAGAGTTCCCCCTCTGTCCAAAAAGTGCCATTCAAGATTGATGTAATCTGTGCCCAAATATGTTTTCTGTGGCCCTCACATTTATAACCCATACTTATTACTTGACCTTTGCACATCTTACAAGGGATGTGGGGCCTCTTCAAATGCAGAAAGACTTGGGTTAAAATCCTGGCTCTATTTGCTTACCCAGCTGGGTGACCTGGAGAAATGTATTAACCTTTCTGAGTCTCAGTTTCCTCATTTGTAAGGTGTGGGTGACAATGTCTCTTTGATGGGCATCTTGTAAAGATTTCTTCTATTAAGAATTGCCTCATCTTCCCTGTCTTGCTGGGGTTGCACAGTTGCTTGAGCAGCAGTCTTACCAGACACTGTCTTTCCTTTCCTTTGAAATCAGGTTCCATGAAAAAGTATTCCATACTCAGTCCACTTTCTACACTCCCATTTGTTCTTCATCTTGTTCCAGAGCATCTGCTAACCTCATTCTTCCAAAACTGTTTTTGCCAGGTTATTGCTATGGACTAAATGTTTGCATATCCTCAAATTCATATATTGAAGTCCCAACCTCCAGTCAGATGGTATCAGGAGGTTTGGTCTCTGGGAAGTAATTAGGTTTAGATGAGGTCCCAAGGAGAGCGCACCTATGATAGGGTTAGTACCCTTATAAGAAGAGACCAGAGACCAGAGACCAGAGGGAGATCTCTCTCTCTCATTCTCTCTCTCTTTCCCTATCTCTGCCACTATGTAAGGATACAGCATGTGTTAACCTGGAGGAAGGTGTTCACCAAGAATCTGATTTTGGTGTTCACCAAAATCATTCTGATTTTGGGCTTCCAGCTTTCAGTCCAGAACTATGAGAAATAAATGTTTGCTATTTAAGCCACTCAGCCTATGGTATTGTTGTCAAAGCATGCTGGATGACCTGAGTCAGTTGTAGTCAACCTCATTTTCCAATTCGATGATCTGTTTTGGCCTAGACAGCATATTAAAAAGCAGAGACATTACTTTGCCAACAAAAGTCCGTCTAGTCAAAGCTATGGTTTTTCCAGTGGTCATGTATGGATGTGAGAGATAGACTATAAAGAAAACTGAGCACTAAGGAATTGATGCTTTTGAACTGTGGTGTTGGAAAAGACTCTTGAGAGTCCCTTGGACTGCAAGGCGATCCAACCAGTCCATCCTAAAGGAAATCAGCCCTGACTATTCACCAGAAGGACTGATGCTGAAGCTGAAGCTCCAATACTTTGGCCACCTGATGGAAAGAACTGACTTATTTAAAAAGACCCTGATGCTGGGAAAGATTGAAGGTGGGAGGAGAAGGGGACGACAGAGGATGAGATGGTTGGATGGCATCACCGACTCAATGGACATGAGTTTGAGTGAACTCCGGGAGTTGGTGACGGACAGGGAAGCCTGGCATGCTGCAGTCCGTGGGGTTGCAAAGAGTCAGACATGACTGAGCAACTGAACTGAATTGAACTATAAGTCACTAGACCTTACTGATTAATTCCTTAAACTCTCCCCTACGCACCATCCAGGAGGCTCTCTGCTCTCCAGGTCTTACCTCACTCTCCAATCAACCTTCTCAGTCTCTCGCCAACTCCTTTTCCTTTACCTGCTCCTTAATTGATTCCACCACCATTACTCCTATGTTGTTCCCTTCTGCTCACCAGCTGATGTCGTTTTCTGCTATAATTTCAGCTGTTACCCATATGCTCATGATTCCAAATCTGTATTTACCACCTAACTTCTACCCTATACATATTTTGAACTGAAGGTATTTTTCATTTCTCCCTGGATACCCTTCAAGCATCTTATATCTACCAATAAGAATTGAACTCATTATGCCCTGGATCCACCAAAAATTTTTTAATTAAATAAATGGGAAAAAAAGACATCTAAATAGATCTACCTCCTGGTGGTTTTCTCTTGATGCACCTGGCATAGTATCCCAGGCTAGGAATTTATGAGATATCTTTGACTTCTGTCTTTTCCCACCTCCAAATACAACTACCAACCACTCATCTAAGCCTGACTATTTGTGCTCAGGCCTCTGCCCTT
Source organism: Bubalus bubalis (assembly GCF_019923935.1). NCBI lineage: Eukaryota > Metazoa > Chordata > Mammalia > Artiodactyla > Bovidae > Bubalus > Bubalus bubalis. The sequence continues at coordinate 56,619,034 of NC_059175.1, forward strand.
CTTGCCCATGCTCATGCTGCCTTGGTTTATCACCTGCCCACCTCATGTGTCGAGCCTTCCTGCTTGGCCTAGCCTTCCTGTTCCAGTCCATTGCATGTACGTCCTGTGATACCTTCCTAGACCTCAAGTCACATCACATCATTTTCTTGCTTAAAGGACAAGCCCTAATGCCTTGGCAAGACATGGCCCTCCTCATACTCAGGTGTCAGAACTTCATATCTAGTCTATGTCCCAGGACTCTCTTTCCTTTGTGTATAGATTCCAGGCACCCTGAATCTAGTAACTCCTTAGACTTCCATTTCTTCTTATAAACTGAATTGTGTCTCCTCAAAATTCATATTTGTATCCTTAATCCCCAGTTCGAGAAAACTCTGGAAGATAGTGAGGGACAGGGAAGTCTGGCGTGCTCTAGTCCATGGGGTCACAAAGAGCTGGACATGACTTAGCAACTGAACAACAACAACCCCCAGTATCTTTGGATGTGACTGTATTTGGAGAAAAAAGAGGTAATAAAGTGAACAAGAGGCTGTTAGGGTTGGGCTCTAGTCCAGCAGGACTGATATCTTATACAAAGAGGAAGACATCCCTGGGATGCAGGAAGCAAGGAAAGGCCATGGGAGGATGCAGAGGAAGATGGCCGTCTGCAAGCCAAGGAGAGAGGCCTCAGGAGAAACCAACACTGTGGGCACTTTGACCTCAGATTTCTGGTCTCCAGAAATACAACACAGTTCTGTTGTTTAAGACACCGAGCCTGTGGTATTTCATTACAGCAGGAGGGGACCTGAATTCCATTCCTGGTTCAGGAAGATCCTCTGGAGAAGAAAATGGCAACTCACTCCAGTATCCTTGCCTGGGAAATCCCATGGACAGAGGAGCCTGGTGTGCTACAGTCCATGGGATCGCAAGAGTTGGACACAACTTCAACCAACCAACAAAGCAAACTAATACAATCTTTTACCCGAGAAATCATTCACCTTAGCTTTACTTGTAGTGTCTTTCCCTCATTCCTCTACTTGAGAAAGTCATGTAATAACTGAAAAAATAAGAGAAAGTCTTATTTATTTTCCAAGATTCAGTTCAAATGGTACCTTGATGATTATTTTCCTGATTCCCTCAGGAATAAATGGTCCATCTTCTTGCTCCCGCAGAACTTTGCTGAAATTCTACTGCATCTACGCTGAAATTTATCTTTTCCCCTTCTTCTGAGTGCAGCTTCTTGAGGGCAATGTCTTCACTTCTTTCAAACCCTAGTCTAGAGGTCACAGTGTGCCTCATTTAGGTGGGAGGCGTGTTTAGTGCACCCTCATCGGCATTATCTTCTTATAAATTGAGGTAACATCCTAAAGCCAGGAAATTTCACACAAGAATTCTCTGGAAGATTAGGAGGGTGTGGCAGCTTCCCCACCTAGATGTTACATCACATACCTGGATCCGCAGACACGAGCTCCTGACTTCCTTACAGCTGCACCATAACACCCTCCTTGTCGCTGGTGGTGCTCATCTGCTCACCCTTCTCCAACTGTCAGGAAATCCTCAGAATAATAATGGTGGACTTAAAACCCATGTGTTTTTGTTGTTGTTTTTGTTTTAAATGGATAAGAGGTTGCATCAGATCCTGAAACTGAAGCAGCTCTGCCATTCTGGAAAGTTGTTGAGAGTCTCAGGTCAGTCAGCCTTGTTTAGGATTTGATGCAGACTAGAGATCAGACAGGACTCTCTCCTTACTTTCCTAAATGTAACAGCATGTCTCCAAGTCGGCGGCTTCTTTTCATTTTTACATCTACCTTCTACCTTTATCTGGGCTTCCCTGGTAGCTCAGCTGGTAAAGAATCCACTGGCAATTTGGGAGACCTGGATTTGATCTCTTGGTTGGGAAGGTTCACTGGAGGAGGGCATGGCAACCCACTCCAGTATTCTTGCCTGGGAATCCCCATGGACAGAGGAGCCTGGTAGGCTAGTCCATGGGGTAGCAGAGTCGGACACAACTGAGCGACTAAGCCCAGCACATATAATAGACAGGCTTGGTATTGGTATGTTTATGATCAAGCTATATCAGTTGGTTGTTTCAAACTGACAAGACACTGGCTGATTTTTTTTTAAGAACTTAAAAAAAAAATATATATATATATATATATATATATTTTTTTTTTTTTTTGATGTGGACCATTTTTAAAGAAGCCTTTACTGAACTTGCTACAGTATTGTTCCAGGATCTTCCTGACCCAGGGATCAAATCCAGATCTCCCGCATTGAAGGCAGATTCTGTACCATCTGAGCCACCAGGAGAGCCCCAAAACTGCTTCTTATTTCCTGCTAATGTCACCACAGACTCCTCAGTTTGGTCCTTTATTTGACTTCTTACAGACTTTCTCTTCATCTCCTCCTGACTCAGTTTACATTCACTATCTTCAGATTGTTTTGGTGGGAGGAGACGGGTATTCAATTCTTCCTTTCGTTTGCACACCTTTGTCTTTTTCCCTCCTGATTTTAATTTGCTAGTTTCTGGCATCCCTCTCTACTGGGTAGAGAATTGATTCTGGTGCCAACCCATGACTTTCTTCCTTGCTGTTGGAGATCCTTTAATGAAATAATCACAGTGGAGCTTTGTAAACTTCAGGGGTTGTTTGGAAAGGAGAGTCAGTTTTTACTGGGTCCAGCTCATGAATCACAAGTGAAGTTTTGTAAGAGATCCTGACGTTCATACTTTACCATAACTGGGAAGCAAGCTATATACCTAGCTTAGCTATGCACAAGACAGATGGTAATGACTACAGAATCCAATAATGATTTGTGGGGCTGCCACTTTCCTCCCACTTGCTGAAGCTGCCAAATGTCAAAACAAAAGTTAATTTCACAATTTAAACAATTAATTATGTGGAGAATAAAACTAATTCCACTCGTAGTCTGATTTGACATATCACACTTTTGTTAAAATGGCACAATTTTAAATATAAGCAACGATTGTTAAAAGGGTGGTGAACTCAAGCTAACAAAATTTCAAGCATTCCAAACTATGCAGCTAACAACGCACCAAATGATACAGAGCATAAAGTGACCCCGAGGAAATGTTAATGAATGGATACCACACCAGCGCAAGGCAAAAACCCAACTCTGCCATAGGAGAGACAAACAAGGTCAGTGGAATAAGAAGAGATGATACTGTGCTTTAAATACTGTGATAGCCAGTTCAGTTGGGTGAACCCAATCGAAACAGTCCTAACAATAGAAACAGAAAATATTGTTTAGAGGCATTTGCTGTGACAGAGTGTAAGGGGGAGTATTCGTTTTTTTATGCCGGCGTAACAAACTACTGCAAAATTAGTGGCTTTAAAACAACACTCATTTATTAATTCACAATGTGTTAATTCACAGAAGTCTGGGGGCTCTGAAGGCTCTGGGAGAAGGCTCCAAGCTCATTTAAGTGTTTGTTGAGGCAGTCCCAGCAAGGGCTGGAAAAGAATTCTCCAGACACAGAGCATTTCAGAAGGGAGTGAGGTTATTAAGAGCAAAGATCAGCGATAACCAGGGCACAGCAAATGCAGTTGCCGACCCTCTGACAGGCCAGAGAAGGCGTCGCTTTTCCTGGGTTAGTGGTCAATTTTTATCGCCTCAAGACAAAATTTCTGGTGATTGGTTAGGGCGATATAGGCTGATTACTGGGGTGAGCATTTTTATCTAATTTTTAGTCAGAAAGCCTGCTGGGGATGATCAGGGGTGGCAGTGGGTGAGGGAGGGCTGTCTTTGGTAATGGCTACAAAGGGGCTCAGTCAGCTTTGGAGACAACCTTGGTCTGGGCTCTGCTTCTGGGCCTTGGTACCAAACCTCGGCCCTGTGGCCTTGGGGCAGAACTCAACAGTGTTGGTAGAATCAAGTTCTTTACAGGTGTGACACTGAGGTCCCCATTTCCTTGCTGAATTCCCAACCCCTTTGTGTGGCCTCCTCCAACTTCAGCCATCAACGGCACGTAGAATGCTTCTCAAACCTCAGCTTTGCCTGACTTCTTCGTCTTCTTCTCTGGCCTCCCTTCAATGTCAGCAGCAGGGGAAATTGCTCTACTTCAAAGGGCTAGTGTGATTAGATCAGGCCCATCCAGATAATCTACCTGCTTAAGATCAGTTGTGCCTTATAACATCACACATCGCTGGAGTGACATCTCATCACAGTCATAGGTTCCAGGAATTTCCCATAAATTCTGCCTCCTGCAGTGGGTACTGAAGTCACACAGAAATCTCTAGCATTATGTTCGTGGGAATTAGAAAGTACTACAAAAACACATTTATGGAGATATTTTGCTATTGAGCTTTCTTCTGAAAGGATGTTCTGATTATAAGATAATGTCAGTTCAAACTTTTGCATTATTTTAGGATTTTTAAGGGTTTTTTCCCCTCCTTGAGTAACTAGTCACTGGACTTTTTGAACAATATCTTTTTAATACCAAGATGAACATAAACTTGGAAAAGTGGCTAGACTCTTCATGAATACAAATTTTGTATGTAATAAAAACTTGGAGCTAATATGCATACATTCAGTAATTATTTTAATAATCTATACCTTTTTACTGTTTCTGTTTGGGGATAACATCTCCTTATGAAGTAGCATAATTGGGATTCCCTTGTGGCTCAGTTGGTAAAGAATCCACGTGCAATGTAGGAGATTTGGGTTCAATCCCTGGGTTGGGAAGATCCCCTGGAGAAGGGAAAGGCTATTCACTCCAGTATTCTGGCCTTGAGAATTCTATGGACTGTAGAGTCCACGGGATCGAAAAGGGTCGGACAAGACCAAGCAACTTTCACTTTCATGAAGTAGCATGGTCTACTAGAATTCCTTCTGTGTAGGGTTTTGTGGAGGTCATACATTGATCTGAGGAATATCTGAATTCATGTAATGTGGCTAAGGCTACTTACATAATTATGATGATTTAGTTGCTAAGTCATATCCGACTCTTGAGAGTTTATGGGCTGTAACCTGCTAGGCTCCTCTGTCCATAGCATTTTCCAGGCAAGAATACTGAAGTGGGTTGTCATTTCCTTCTCCAGGGGATCTTTCTGACCCAGGGATCAAACCCTGGTCTCCTGCACTGCAGGAAGATTCTTTACCGACTGAACTATTTCGAATCCATGGGGTTTTATTACCTACCTTTTCTAAGGTAAATGAAAATGCCAAGCAATGCAAGCTTGCCTTGCACCTACCTTTATCTCTTAATAATAAATACTCTTTTCTTTATTTTTTTCATATCTTCTCTGGAGATATCATGTGTTTATTTCTTTACTATGTATCTTTCTCCTGCCCTTCAACTAGAATGTGAGTCCATCAGGGCAGAGCTTCTGTGTTTTTACTTTTATAATTCTTGTACCTGAACAGTTCCTGACATATAGTAAGTGCCCAACAATATATGTTGGATGAATGAATGAATATATGAAAATGGAACATCAATTGTTTTAGAGACAGTTCTAGCACATGGAGCTATTTATCTATTTTCCTAGAAGCTATTCTATAGAAGCTATTCTATGGGCTTTCCCCATAGCTCAGTTGATAAAGAATCTGCCTGCAATGCAGGAGACCTTGGTTCGATTCCTGTGTTGGGAAGATGCCCTGAAGAAGGAAATGGCAACCCACTCCAGTATTCTTGCCTGGAGAATCCCATGGACAGAAGAGCCTGGCAGGCTACTGTCCATGGGGTCGCAAGAGTCAGACATGACTGAGCAACTTTTGCTTCACTTCACTTCACTCTGTGGAAAAGTGAGATGTTTCAGATGATTTAAATGTCAAATGTAGATGTGTGTGAATTTGACCCTTGGTAAGGAAAATAAGAATCACCTCTCTGGAATACTTCAGGGAAAGAGGCAGATGGGTTTTCAAGGAATTGTGACTTAAGTTTACCTATGATTCAGATAGAGGTGGGTGTTAGCTGGCTAACAGGACTCATTACCGGTGCAATTTTTGGTGACCCAGGAACACAGTTGAACATCAAGAGTAAAACAACTCTAGAAACAGTCTAGATTAAAAAAAAAATAAAAGAAACAGTCTAGATTAAAATCCCAGTACCACTTCTTTGGACATGAATTTGAGTAAACTCCGGGAGATAGTGGAGGACAGAGGAGCCTGGTATGCTACAGTCAGCTGGGTTGCAGAGAGTTGGAAATGACTGAGTGACTGAACAACATCACCTCTTAGAGTGGTGTACGCTCACGGAAACTTCTTAACCGTTTTGTGCCTTGGCTTCCTCATCTATCAAATGGGAATGGTGATAATCTATCCCACAAGGGGTCATTATGAGAATTAAATGAGTATGTAAATGTGTTAGACCAATGCCTTGCCCCAAGCAAGAAATAGTGTTAACATATTTAGATGTTATTAACTTCTGTTTTACTGGCTCTTGACCCTCTTGTTATAATGGAGAACTTGAGCTCCCGTAGAGTTGACCCAAAGTATTTCTTAGTGTTCTGAGAAATACTTAATTGTGTCCAGAAGCAAATCTTGCCAATATCTGATCATCTGTTAATACGATGTGCTGTCCTCTTCTTTTGCTTTGATCCTCTCTCTGCTACACAAAGCACTTTATCTGAGCCCAGGCAGTTACAAGAAAATACCCTAGGCTTAAACAATACACATTGACTTATCACAGTTTTGTAGGCTGGGAACTTCAAGATCAAGGTGCAGGGGGTGGGGGTGATTTGGTTCTTGGTGAAGACTCTTTCTGGCTTGCAGTCCTTTGTCTTCTCATGGCAGGAAGAGAGCATGTTCTCTCTCCTCCTCTTATAAAGCTAGTGAAGACTCTGTCTCCCACTGCAGAAGACACAGGAGCTGTGGGTTCCGTCCCTGGGTCAGGAAGAGCCCCTGGAGCAGGAAATGGCAATCCACCCCATTATTCTTATTTGGAGAATCCAATGGACAGGGAAGCCTGGTGAGCTACAGTCCATGGGCTCGCAAAGAGTCGGACATGACTGAGCACACACACAGAGATACATAGATAATGTCACCATGAGAGTATTGCTGACATGACCTCATCTAAACCTAAGTAACTTTCAAAGGTTTGATCTCCAAATATGTTCACACCGAGGGTTAGGTCTTCAACATACATATTTAAAGGAAGACACAGTTCAGTCCATAGCACATCCCCATGCCAGTGCGATGTTCTGCTGCTTCTGATGGTACATAGGCTCCTCCTGGTAAGGTTGGTACTTGAGTTCTTATGTCTGCTGGGAATGGTCAAATCTGTCTGGTCCTATTGTCCAGTCAAGAACCAGAATGTAAAGTCTGTGTCTAGATTCATTTTTTTGCATGTGAATGTCTGGCTACTCCAACACCACTTTTTGACTATCTTTGCTCCACTGTATTGCCTTTGCTACTTTGTCAAAGATCAGTTACGTTTATCTGTTTGAGTATATTTATGTGACTCATTTTCTGGACTCTAATTTTTTTCATTGATCTATTCGTTTGTTTGTTAACAAGTATCACACCCTCTTGGCTACTATAACTTTATAAATGAGTTTTGAAGTTAGGTAGTGTCAGTTTTGGAGAAGGCAATGGCACCCCACTCCAGTACTCTTGCCTGGAAAATCCCATGGATGGAGGAGCCTGTTAGGCTGCAATCCATGGGGTCGCTAAGAGTCGGACACGACAGAGCGACTTCACTTTCACTTTTCACTTTCATGCATTGGAGAAGGAAATGGCAACGCACTCCAGTGTTCTTGCCTGGAGAATCCCAGGGACGGGGGAGCCTGGTGGGCTACCGTCTATGGGGTCGCACAGAGTCGGACACGACTGAAGCGACTTAGCAGCAGCAGCAGCAGTGTCAGTTTTCCAACTTTCTTCTTCAATATTGGCTGTTCATCTTTTCCCTCTCTGTATAAATTTTAGAATCAATTTTTCAATATTTACATAATAGCTAGATAGGATTTTGATTAGAATTGGAACGAGTCTATAAATGAAGTTAGAAAGAAACGGTATCATCACAATATTGAGTCATCCTATCCATTAACATGGAATATTTCTCCCTTTATTTAGTTCTTTTTTCTTTTTTTCCCAAAAATTATTTATTTATTGTTAATTGGAGGATAATTGCTTCACATATTGTGTTGGTTTCTGCCATATATCAGCATGAATTGGCCATAGCATTTAGTTCTTTCTTTGATTTTTCATTAGAGTTTGATAGTTTTCCTTACATGGATCTTGCACATATTTGTTAGATTTATACCTAAGTATTTTATTTTAGGGGGAGGATGCTAACGTAAATGGTAACTTAAAGTTTCAAACCTACATATTCATTTCTGATATATACAAAAGCAATTTACTTGTATTTTAATCTTGCAAAACAACAACTTTGCTGTTATTGCCTGTTAGTGCCAGAATATCTTTTTGAGTCAATTTCTTTCAGATTTTCTACATAGATGATCTTGTCCTCTGCAAGCAAAGACAGTTTTATTCCTTTCTTCCCAGCCTTCTGTGTACATTTTTCTTCTTTTTCTTTTCTTATTGCATAGCTGGTACTTCCAGTATGATGTTGAAAAGCAGTTTTAAGAGAGGACATCATTGTCTTGTTCTAATCTGAGTAGAAAGCTTTGCACTCTCACCACTAATCATACAGTTAGCTGTAGGTGTTTAAAAATGTTCTTTATCAAACTGAGGAAATTACCTTCTAGTACAAGCTTGCCGAGAGTTTTTATCATGAATGGGTATTGGGTTTTGTCAAATGCTTCAGTTGTGTGGTAGTAGATGTGGCTCTAGTTTTATGATTAGGTTTGAGTCTTTAGGAGGGCCTGTGACTCCGGACTGTGAACTTCACCAGTTCTTCCAGTTTTTTTTCTCCCCTTTAGGTGGAAATGGATGGCTAAAGGTAGCTGTAATTGGGTATTTCTCTTCCTCTATGTGGAAGGCTAGAGCTGGCTCCAGTTGGGAATTTCCCTTTCTGCAGGTTGTTCTGGTTAGCTAACTTTCTCCTGAGGGCAGGCCTTGTTAAAAAGAGAAAACTCTGGAGTATTTTAAATGGATTTCTTTTCCAGAAGCACAAGGGGATGTTTCTCCAACTTTCATGATGAGGACCTCGTTCCTAGAGGTAAAACTCACAAAAGTGACTGTCTCTGACTCCCCACCACCACACCTCTAGACCAAATTCTCCTGTAGCTTTTAATTCTTGCATGCATGCTCAGTCGCTAAGTGTGTCCAACTCTTTGTGACCCGACAGACTGTAGCCCTCCAGGCTCCTCTGTCTATGGTATTTCCCAGGCAAGAATACTGGGGTGGTTAGCTATTTCCTTCTCCAAGGAATCTTCCCTGACCCAGGGATGGAGCCCATGTCCCCTGCATTGGCATGGGTGGGTTCTTTACTCCTGAGCCACCAGGAAAGCCCAAGTTTTTCACTCTTATGCTTGTCTAAACTGAGCCTCCATCAATTAAACTACAGTTCGGGTTTTCCTACCTCAGCACAGGTCCAAGCAATGGTTTCTGCTTATGGATTTCTGTTCAATAAATTGCCATTCTCCCATTGTGCCCATCTGTCTCTCCAATATTGGGGCCAGCACTTTGCCCTGTGACCTCACTTCTCTGACAGATCTAAGAAGAGTTGTTGATTTTTCAGTTATTCAGCTTTTTGCTTGTTGTTAAAAGTACAGATTGAAAGGTAACTTCTAAGCTCCTTACACTTTGGAGCAGACTCCCAGAGTTCTCAAATTTATATTTAGATATGTTGATGATGATATTTCAACACTATTGGTTTATGATTTTGAAGAGTTATTACTCTGAGCATACAAATTTTACAAAAATGCCAAAGGGATCCATGTCACAAAAAAATGTTTAAAAATCTCAAATCTAAATGAATAGGGGATGAAAAATGTACATTTGAATGTATTTTGCTCTGCAGTTGGGTCTTCAAGTTTTCTGGAGATTTTATTAAGTGTCAGGGCCATGGGTGATAATGATTTAAAGCAGTTTCTCAGAATAAATTAGTCTTGTGACAACAGATACATGCTAAGGCCTTTTGTGCATAGAACTCATGCTCTGCTTGTGCTGGGGTCCAGCTAGGAGCTGCTGTAGCCCGGCCCTGACTCCTCTTGGATAGTAATTGAAACATTAGTGAGAGGGGAAGGGAAATCAGTGGATGAATCAAAATATGACAAAGTCTGTTAAAGGAAATGGTCCGCTCTCAAGGCCTGCTTTGTAAGCCATTCAACCCTAACTTGTAAATAGAGAGAATGAAACAGAATGTGATCTTCCTGCAGAAGCCACTGTGATTCTAATAGATGGCTCCCTTGATAGACAAAGCCAGCATGCTGTTTCAAACAGTTTAAAGAACTCTTTGCCAGAGAGGCTTTTGATTATGTTTCTGGCCAGCCTTTCTTTCCCAACAGAGCTCTCAGCTAAGGAAGAAATGAGTGTCTCAGGGCTGACTAGGATCTGGAGAGAGGAACGGGGTGGAGAACTCGACAGGTGCGCTCGCCATCTGACAGCCAAGGATTCTCTCTGTTTTCCACGGTGCTTCCTGCTCCTCTTGGCAGGGACATTACTCCATTAAGGCTACGGAGTAATCCTTGGTAGATCCTAAGGATAATGTTGCTTTTCAGAAAGGCCAGAACAAATTAAGCGTCCAGTGGAGAAGAATGTGGCCTAAGCCCATTTTTCAAAGTGAACGTTGAAGCCGTACTTTTGGAGGATATAGACACGGATCACTGGAAGAAGATTTAGTTTAGAGGGAAGAAAAGTAATAAAAAGGTACAGCTCATTTCTTACTTCAGTTCCTGTATTTCTAAAATAACTAATGCAAGAATACAATCTAAGGAAATGGTTTAGTGCTTACCCATGTCCAACTACGTAATATATAACAGTAAGGCTTGTATCCCTTGTCAAAAAGAAGCCACTAAAGAATTGATTTCTTTATTTGAATTACTTTCTCAATGAGATAGTTGGGGAAAGAAGAATTCAAGAGGTTTTTTTTTTAATGGACAATGTAAATAATCTTCATTGGTCTTTCAGCTCTTCCTTCCAATTTACCAAAGAGAGAATTTATTCATCTAGGAGTTCATGGCAAAGATAGTAGAAAAATTTCAAATTGTCCTCTGATTTTTTAGTGAAAGTCTAACACCCTCAATGATAAAAAGAATGTACCCTAAAGAAACCTGCATATACTAACAAGGGAGAAGAGGAAACCTGAGGCGTGGATGTGTGCATGATTAAAACACCGTGCTTGTAATTCACGTTCATGTTTTAGGTGTGTGGCTTGAGCAGCTGTGTTCAAGAGGGAAAGTCCAGGTCGTTGCTATAAACACAGAGTAACACTTTGGTTCATCACTCTCCTCCCCAAGTCAAAGAATGTGGCTGATAAGACAAGAAATAATGGCATTTGCAGCAACGTGAATGGACCTACAAATTGTCATACTAAGTGAAGTAAGTCAGAAAGAGAAAGACAGTTCAGTTCAGTTCAGTCACTCAGTTGTGTCAGACTCTTTGCGACCCCATGAATCGCAGCACGCCAGGCCTCCCTGTCCATCACCAACTCCTGGAGGTCACTCAGACTCACATCCATCGAGTCAGTGATGCCATCCAGCCATCTCATCCCCTGTCATCCCCTTCTCCTCCTGCCTCCAATCCCTCCCAGCATCAGAGACTTTTCCAATGAGTCAACTCTTCGCATGAGGTGGCCGAAGTACTGGAGTTTCAGCTTTAGCATCATTCCTTCCAAAGAAATCCCAGGGCTGATCTCCTTCAGAATGGACTGGTTGGATCTCCTTGCAGTCCAAGGGGCTGTCAAGAGTCTTCTCCAACACCACAGTTCAAAAGCATCAATTCTTTGGTGCTCAGCTTTCTTCACAGTCCAACTCTCCCATCCATACATGACCACAGGAAAAACCATAGCCTTGATTAGACAGACCTTTGTTGGCAAAGTAATGTCTCTGCTTTTCAATATGCTATCTAGGTTGGTCATAACTTTTCTTCCAAGGAGCAAGCGTTTTTGAATTTCACGGCTGCAGTCACCATCTGCAGTGATTTTGGAGCCCAAAAAATAAAGTCTGACACTGTTTCCACTGTTTCCCCATCTATTTCCCATGAAGTGAGGGGACCGGATGCCATGATCTTCGTTTTCTGAATGTTGAGCTTTAAGCCAACTTTTTCACTCTCCTCTTTCACCTTCATCAAGAGGCTTTTTAGTTCCTCTTCACTTTCTGCCATAAGGGTGGTGTCATCTGCATATCTGAGGTTATTGATATTTCTCCCGGCAATCTTTTTTCCAGCTTGTGCTTCTTCCAGCCCAGTGTTTCTCATGATGTACTCTGCATATAAGTTAAATAAGCAAGGTGACAATATACAGCCTTGATGTACTCCTTTTCCTATTTGGAACCAGTCTGTTGTTCCATGTCCAGTTCTAACTGTTGCTTCCTGACCTGCATACAAATTTCTCAAGAGGCAGGTCAGGTAGTCTGGTATTCCCATATCTTTCAGAATTTTCCACAGTTTATTGTGATCCACACAGTCAAAGGCTTTGGCGTAGTCAATAAAGCAGAAATAGATGTTTTTCTGGAACTCTCTTGCTTTTTTGATGATCCAGCGGATGTTGGCAATTTGATCTCTGATTCCTCTGCCTTTTCTAAAACCAGCTTGAACATCTGGAAGTTCATGGTTCACGTATTGCTGAAGCCTGGCTTGGAGAATTTTGAGCATGACTTTACTAGTGTGTGAGACGAGTGCAATTGTGCGGTAGTTTGAGCATTCTTTGGCATTGCCTTTCTTTGGGATTGGAATGAAAACTGACCTTTTCCAGTCCTGTGGCCACTGCTGAGTTTTCCAAATTTGCTGGCATATTGAGTTTACTTACCACTCCCTAAATATTTTTCACCTTAGTCTCTACAACTGATACTTTCAATTTAATTCTATTTGTTGATTGAGTATCTGCTATGAAGTAGATGTTATGTAAAGCTCTGGGGGCTACAGTGATTGCAAAATCTTTCAGGATTTTGGAGGACTCTGGCAGGTAATGATAACTATAATATAAAAAAATGGTGTGGTAATTTTTTAAAATAGAAAGATAAGAAGCAATGAATCAATAACTTACTTAGATTCTGTATGTATTGGCAGGGATGTTAAATCCTCCTGGTATTCACATATGCTTTCTTCTGTTCCTTTGTGGAACCAGTTTTTGAGCATCCACCTTGGATGAAGGAGGTAGTGTTTTAATAGGCAGCTGCTGCTGCTGCTGCTAAGTCGCTTCAGTCGCGACCGACTCTGTGGGACCCCATAGACGGCAGCCCACCAGGCTCGCCTGTCCCTGGGATTCTCCAGGCAAGAAGACTGGAGAGGGTTGCCGTTTCCTTCTCCAATGCGTGAAAGTGAAAAGTGAAAGTGAAGCTGCTCAGTTGTGCCCAACTCTTAGCGACCCCATGGACTGCAGCCTACCAGGCTCCTCCGCTCATGGGATTTTCCAGGCAAGAGTACTGGAGTGGGTTGCCATTGCCTTCTCAGCCACACAGGGCTAACATCCTCTTCCTTGTGATCTTATGAAACTCTAACCAGGTAAGATAGTTCTCTCTCTTTAACTTCCTCATCCAATTCTCCAGTTAACTTGAACCTATGAATAAAGAAACTGTAGAAGACTGTAACATATTCACTCTTTTTGAACCACAAATAAAAGCTTGTTCCTCAACAATGGTGGCCCAAAAGTATCATCTGTGTCAATATAGGCTGTTTTAGAATAATCTAGACTTTATCAGATTTGGTTGACTCATTTGATTTGTGTTCCTTATTCAAGAAGAGACAATTAATGGGAAGATATTGAACATTTCAGTTGAAATGCTGAGTCTCCTGGTTTGTTGCTGAGAGAGCTACTTTAATTTTCAAAAGAGATCGCAAAAATTGACTCTTTTAAATGTTAGTTTAACTACACAGTATTTTAAGAATAATCAGCGTAGACAATAGAACACTAAGATCACATACCACTCAAGGCTTAGATAAACCCAGAATATTTCACACCATGCTTGCTAGCAAGTGGAATATATTAAAAAAATACTTAAAGTACTTATTTTTTGGCATCCCTTGCCCAGGTGAGGATGTACATCTCTCCCCAGCACTCTGAGGAAGTTCTCCAAGTCCTGGTCCTCATATTCTCTCCGGCACTAAGAAATGGAGCCACTGAAACTCGGGCTCTCAATGCAGTAGAATTTCAGTGCTGTGCCAATTGTTAGGCTAAAAGCTCTATAGCTCATGCGATCTTGGGCAAGATAATCTTGCCCAAACTCCAGTTTTCTCATCTGCAAAACAAGCATAATAATAATAGTATCTATAATACTTCACAGGGTTATTGAAGGGATCAAATAAGGTGATTCATGTAACATGCTTAGCAAAATGTCTTGCACACCAAATACTTTTTATCACTTTTATTATTATCACTTAAATTATTATCAAGATCATTTATGCTCTCCAAAAATCATTGACATTCACTTTACTATCTTCACAGTCTCTTGCCCACTATACATTTTCTCCAACCCATCCTTATATTAGTCACTCAATCCCAGAATTATGGATACTTCCTCCTAACAAGGTTATGTTTTCCACCTGGATATTTGACCTTATTCCCTCAGATTTCTTCTTCTTCGACCTTCAATCTCTTATTTCCTTTTGCCTTTTTTTCTTTAGTTTCTCAGCATGGGCAAGTCCGTTTGTTGTGTGCTGGTTTCAGCACATTGGTAACCAATGTTGTGGCTGGACTACTATGGTTGCAAGATGCCCTTAACGATGAACTATCAGGGCACTTTGCAAAAGAAAAGTTTATTACTTCCAGGTCCTAGAAATTACACAGGACACTTAAGGCCACACTCTACGGAGGAGCCAACCTTCCTGATACCTTTTCTAGGTTGTTAGATAAAGTAAACAATGAAGTAAATGAATAGGTAAAATTTTTCTCTCTCTTTCCTCCCCCAGAGAAAGTAACCATCAGTTAAATAGGAAAATCTTTAGCTTAAACATATTAACATACATACATGTTATTAGTTTTCACATCATAAATGAGCAATATTATTACATATGGTGTTACATATGTCAATAGATGAATTGATAAATGCATGGATGTAGCAAATAAATGGGAAGCAAGAAGCTTGAGTTCCAGTTGACTATGTGAATCAGCTCTGTGCTGTTAGAGAATGCACTCTTAATTTGTTAATTAATTAATTTCTTAATTTCACCTTACTAATACCTTTCTTTGGAGAAGGAAATGTCAACCCACTCCAGTATTCTTGCCTAGAGAATTCCGTGGACAGAGGAGCCTGGTGGGCTGCTGTCCATGGGGTCGCTGGGAGTCGGACAAAACTGAAGCAACTTAGCATGCATGCATGCATTGGAGAAGGAAATGGCAGCCCACTCCAGTATTCTCGCCTGGAGAATCCCAGGGATGGAAGAGTCTGGTGGGGTGCCGTCTATGGGGTCGCACAGAGTAGGACACGACTAAAGTGACTTAGCAGCAGCAGCAGCAGCAGCAGTACCTTTCTTAATTTCACTATCCATAAATATGGAGATGAAAGCATTTACTTTGTCTACATGATGGAGTTGTTAAGAGGTTCAAATGAGACAATACAGTCACACTGGTTTAATGTCAAAGTGTCCATGATGGCACAGTGTTGTGTTAATACAGACATAATTGTTATTCTCAAATAATTTCTAATCTAATAATTTACAGTTAATTGGGTAGTTATTTCCATTACAATGATTAAATCATACCAAGACTTGCCACTATCTTTGTGATTATATTTGCCTGTTTGTACTAATATTTCTAAAATAATTTAAACCCATTCTTTGTATTTTAGAGATAACTAGGGATATAGATTTATTTCTAGGCTGGAGTTTTTGTTATTTTTATTAGCTATAAATAAATACCTTGAACACCCTATTATGTTTTCCAATTAAAATTAAATCAAAACTTAATTTACTGTTTTAAGTGACTTTTTTAAATCTTGCTTTTTCCTCTAATTCAGTTGAAGTTCACTTGGGGAGTGTGGTGGATGTGGCTGGTTCCTAGCCAAAGGCCAAATTCCCTTCTTTATTCTTCCTTGCTAACAGAATACCAGTTTTGTTCAGCGAACTGTCAGTGATGGTTTATTAGACTGTTCTTAGCCAATCTTAGCAAACCCATTCCTCTTTGCCAGTAATTGGTTTAGGGGTTAACATCCAATTGTCCACCCAAATCTGGTTCATAAAACCTGAGAAGTCTGCTGTTGAAGGAATGAAGGATGTTCTGGGAAGGGTTTTCTTCCCAGATAAAAAGAAATAGACATGTAAGAAAAAAAACCCCTCTTCCTTCCTTCTTGCTTTTGCAAAAACACTGTTATGGGAGGGCATATTGGTTGGCATTGTGGCAGCTGTCTTGAAACCATGGAGGAAAAGTCACGAGCCCTATGCAGAAGCTGATATTGGTAAACTACTGAATTAACCAACTCTGGAACTACTTACCATTGGGGCAGGCCATATAATGGGGACGGTGTTTACAACAAAATGTAGAGAATTCTTAAAAATCAATAAGAAGAAAAGCTATGAAAAATAGGTAGAAGACTTGAATAGGCTTTTTGCAAATAATACATACAAATCACCTATATTTATATGAAATAGTGGTTAAACATTACTGTTCTTCAGAAAAATGCAAATTAAGACCACAAGACGCCACTGTATAACCACAAGAATGGATAAAATAAGAATGACTGACAAACCAAAGATATGGAGACACTAGAATTTTCTTAAACTACTAATGGAAGGATAAGTTGGTACAACCACTCTGGAAAACTCTTTAACAATATTTACCAAAACTGAACTTATGCATGCCTCTTAAACCAGCTGTCCCACTCCTGGGTACCACCCAACAGAGGTGTGGACATGTATCTACCAAAAATATTTATAGCAGCACTCTTTTTAATAACCCCAAATCAGAAACAGCCCAAATACTCAAAAATAGAATGGATACTTAAATTGTGGTGTATTCATGTTAATATTTATATAATAGGATACTAGAGAACAATGTGAATATAACTACTGCTACACACAGCAACATGGATACATTTCATAAACTCAATTTTGAACAAATGAAGCCAAGACATGTCATATAATTCCATTTGTATAAACTAAAAAACCCAGCAAAACTAACCTCTGTTATTAGAAGTCAGGGCAGTGATTAGGAAGGTTTTTCATGCTGTTGGCAAGGCTCTGTTTCTTGATGTTGGTTTTGATTGCACATTGTATTTCACTTTACATATAAAAATTGAGGTGTATGAGCCTTCAGCAAGGCTGTGTGAAGACTAGCATACATGGAAGAAAAACCAAAACCTGCCAATAACCCAAGGCAGACAGCATATAACTCATTGGTCAACAGTGAGGACTAGGGGCTAAGTTGGAGAAATCCAGAAGAGAAGCAAGTCATCAGTTAAGGTCTGCGACATTAAAAAACAAGCAAACATAACTTGTTAGTTGATGAAATCTTTGCCTAAATTACAAATTGATTAAGTACACTATATCTAAAGTACTATTCTTCCATAATAGGAGAATATGTTGCCTTTGTTAGCAAATCAGTCTGCGGTACTGTGCTTAGTCACTCAGACGTGTCTGACTATTTGTGGCTCCATGGACTGTCCATGGGGATTCTCCAGGCAAGAATACTGGAGCGGGTTGCCATGCCCTCCATGTGAAGGCTCTGTAGATTAAAGGCTTCCAGAGTCCTCAATTTGCCCTTTGACTGTCTCCTGTTATTGTTGAAGGTAAAGAACAACTTTATTTGCTCTAAAAGTTTAGAATTCACTGTTTGGAGCTAGTCCTCTGCCAGAAGTAGTCAGATCTTTCTTCTCTGGTCCTTGGATGATTTCATGATTACAAGTTCATTTCTATCCCTCAATTAGTACCTGATTTTAGATGTATACACTTAATTTGTAATGCTTGGACTAGCTGGTAAAGAATCTGCCTGCAATTTAGGAGACCTCAGTTCAATTCCTGGGTCAGAAAGTTCCCTTGGAGAAGGGATAGTCTACCTACTCTGGTATTCTTGGGATTCTCTGGTAGCTCAGCTGGTAAAGAATCCACTTGTGATGCGGGGATCTGGGTTGGATCCCTGCGTTGAGAAGATCCCCTGGAGGAGGGCATGGCAACCCACTCCAATATTCTTGCCTGGAAAATCCCCATGGACAGAGGAGCCTGGTGGGCTACAGTCCATGGCACCACAAACAGTCAAATGTGACTGAGTGACTAAGCACAGAACATCAGACTACTTTGCTAACAAAGTCAACATATTCTCCTATTATGGAAGAATAGTACTTTAGATATAGTGTACTTAATCAATTTGTAATTTAGGCGAAGACTTCATTGACTAACAAGTTGTTTGCTTGTTTTTTAATGTTGCAAGACCTTTACTGATGACTTGCTTCTCTTTTGGATTTCTCCAACTTTAGCCTCTAGTCCTCACTGTTGACCAATGAGTTATATGCTGTCTGCCTTGGGTTATTGGCAGGTTTTGTTTTTTCTTCCATATATGCCAGTGTTGGCTCCCTATCCTGACCATAAGTCATTTGAAAGTAGGATCCATATCTTATAATCTTTAAAAAATTTCTCTAACTTTGGACTTTCTTCATAGAAAGTGCTCAGTTGTTGTTGAATAATTACTGGTCACTCTCATGCTTAGGTCATTTCAGATAAGCAAGGAGCAGGCTCATGGGCGATTGGCAGGGGACTTGGCAACACTGAAGGATGGAAGAGGCATTCTTCTGCTTATAGTCTTGCAGAAACTCAAGGAAATGAACTATGAAACCCATGACAGTCTCTATCAGTTCTGTGGCCTGTGTATGTGACAAAAATAACAGGCAAATTATTGTCTGGCCTATCCAATACCAAACGACCCATTTGACTTTTTTTTTTTTTTTTAAAACAGACTTAACTAAATTACCCAATTGTTTTGTCTTTGTGTAGACAGAACCTGGGATTCTATTGATGAAACCATATTTCATGCTCATGAGCTGTAACAGCTGTAGTTCACCGATTTGAAATAACTTAATGAGGTATTGATTTGCTGCTCAACAGGCTCTAAACAACTACCAAAATTGTGAAGTCAACATCATAGGGACGGGGGGGAGAAAGAAAGGTGAATTTCTAATGAATGTGCTAGATGAGTTCCTGCCTATTTATTATTTGAATTGGATGCTTTAGAATTAGATGCTTTAGAATAGACACATGAATTATTTAATTGGAGAGGAAAACCATGAGTTCGTTTTGCCTATTTGGAATTTGGGACTGAATCACACACCCTTTAGGAAGCATAAAAGTTTAAAAGAAAAACTAGTTCAGAGATGAATTATCGCAGTAAGTTATTTTTCAAGCCTATTTTTAGTTGTTCAAACTAGCAGAACTGGAGAAAATATTAGAGTGGAAATGAGACTCCAGGGGGAGGAAATAAGGAAATGTTCCTTTTGCATGTTTCCTAAATACTCCCTGGCGACTTTTAATGAGCTGCCTTATTGTCTCTTGGCTTTGGATTTGGATGGAGCTCTGCCATAAATTAGTGAGATGGAGGGAATTTGAATGCAAATACTGCACGGACAGGTATACTGGAAACCTCTTTCCCAGATTCCATTTGGCTGGATTCTGATTTCAGGCATAAACGATTGGCATCCGGAGGGCTATCTCAGAAATACCCAACTTTGCAAAGTACTTTCTAGAATCACCGGGTCAAACACTCTGCTCACCAGGCACATTTCCCTAAGCCACTTCCCCACTCTCTTCCCAGTCGCCCCATCTCCTTTCATTAAGAAAACCCAGCATTGATTATTTGTCTGAATGAAATAAATCTGGCGTTCCCCACAAACACAGAGTGCTTCTATTACAGGACAGTTTAGAGCCAGCAAGGATGACACGGTAGACCACAAGAGGAAATGGTCCTGAAACACAGCAGAGGAGGCTCCAGGGTCATAAGGAAGAAGTTCCAGTGAATTGCATATGGAGAGTCCTCCCGGGCTAAGAAAATTATTGGGAAGGAAATAAGCAGCCTCCTCTCATGGGGGATGAGTCCTCTGAGGGCCCTTCAAGTCTCTGCTCTTTTCCAAGTTTAAATTTGACTTGTTTTCTTGATTTCAAGCAGGTTACCTTAAAGCAGTGGTTCTCAGCTTGGGGCAAGGGTGATTTGCCCCTTGGGGCACATCAGGTGATAGCTAGAGATGTTTTGGTTGTCACAGCTGGGAAGAGAGAAGGGGCTACTAGTGTCCCAGGAGCAGAGACCAGAAATGCTGCGAAATATGCTAGAATGGCTGAAATGCCAGTCCCATTGCCCTGACAAAGATGGTTTTGGCCCCAAATATCAAGTGATAGGGCTCCCCTTGTGGCTCGGCTGGCAAAGAATCCGCCTGCAATGCGGGCGACCTGGGTTCGATCCCTGGATTGGGAAGATCCCCTGGAGAAGGGAACGGCTACCCACTCCAGTATTCTGGTCTGGAGAATTCCGTGAACTGTATAATCCATGGGGTCGCAAAGAGTCAAACGCGACTGAACGACTTGCACTCCATCAAGTGACAAGGTTGAGAAACTCTGGGAGGGAAGACTGATTTCTATAGTCATGGAAGAAGAAAGAACTATTAAAAAATTAGAAAGAACTTAAGCTGTGCTGGCTAAATTAGGGAAAGGCATGATAAGGTGATGTGCCGTTGTGGCAGGTGTGGGGAGTTCTGTGATGGGTGTCTGGATTGTGTGGCTTAGAATCACTTTGGCCACTTGCCCAGAGCTCCAGTGCTGCCACAGGTGTTCATGTAATGATATGTTTATATAAAATATATAGTGAGTGTTACATAAAACAACAGTGGGTCGGTGTCTTTTTTTAATGTATCTCTTCCATTGCCAGATAAGGATCATCTATTGAGCTTCTGGTGGGCTTTGGAACTGTGTTTGATATATTTTTTTCAAGCTATTCATATTTGGTCTCTTTTTATTTCAAAACGACAACTTGCATCAGATATCCTCATGAGGGTAATTTAATTGTTCCAGAAACATGAAGGAACTTCTTTGGGGTCCCTGGTTTTCCATCTGTAGAATAAGTTGTTGTTGTTGTTGTTGTTATTGTTTAGTTGTTAAATTGTATCTGATTCTTGCAACCCCATGGGCTGTAGCCCGCCAGGTTCCTCTGTCCATGGGATTTCCCAGGCAAGAATACTGGAGAGGGTTGCCATTTGCTTCTCCAGGAGATCTTCCCAACCCAAGGATGAGTCCTGTGTCTCCTGCATTGGCAGGCGGATTCTTTACTGTTGAGCCACCGGGAAAGCCTGTAAAGTTAGTACAGAGGAAATACAACTTTGAGATGGAAAGACTTTCAGGGTTTCTACACAAGGGGAAATAGGCCTCATGCACTTGAAATATTAATGACAAAAGGAGCTTAAAGGGATTTGCATGTCACAGCCTAAACCAAAATTATTCTAGGTCTGCTTCCTAGAGCCTAAAATGAGAAGTCAGTTCTGATGAGCTTTGTCCCTGAGAATCTAGGATCCTGTCCTTCTCGGCCAGCCAGTTAGAAGAGAGGCAGGTGGGTCACACGCTCATCTGAGTAGGCTGCAGGATTTGTAACCATTATTTCAGGGGCTTCAGGAAGATGGTAAAATTAGATGCCAAACTTTGTGAATATGTGCATTTTCCTATGGAGACATTTCTTATCTACTTGATCATTGAATAGCCTATGCTTTTACAAAAGTGAAGATCTACTGCAGGAGGAGGTGATGCTCATACTTTTAGGATGACAAGCTTCTACTCTCTATGGCTATGAACAGAAAGGACATTCTATCCTATAACCCTCCACCCCACAACTGACCCTGGGGAATTACATGGAAATGTGTATTAGTCACAGAGTTGCAAGGGAAGATGGCATATATGGGTTAACAGCCCCACGGCCTCTACTGAATATGGTGCTCGCAGATGAAGAAGAACTGTTATGAAACTTCATCAATCAGAGCTCCATGTGGTACTTTGGACGACCAATAAATGATACTTATCTTTCTCTTCAGATTCTAGAGCCAAGAGGGAGAGACACGCCAGAGAATACAGACAGATGGAGAGTAAAAAGAAAGTTGGCTTTATTACTGATTAAGTTGGTGGGGAAACATGGATTTAAATGTGGGCTTAAGAGGCTTAGAGATACTCCTGCTAAGTTCAGAATGCTTCCTCCATTTGACCCTGGCTCAGCCCACACACAGGAAGCTCCTTTCCTTTAGCTGAACAGAACGTCTGGTCTGAAGGCCACGTCTCCCTAAAGCGACTGAGCCTGGCGCTGCTCAGCTCTGTCTCCTGACCTCACCTGTCGGATGTGTCTCTCCTGCCAACAGGAGCAAAGAATGAAAGGTGATGAGAAGTTTTCCCCAATAACTTTCACCTCTGGGGTATTGAATGCACATCATCTGCTCTCTTTAGAACATCTCAAGTTGAGCAATAATGTCTTCCTTCCAAATTAAGTGCATCTCTGCCTCAGTTGCAGAAGGAAATACAATATTGGCGGGGAGATATCTGGGAGTGACTTACTTTCAAAAATGAAAATAAGAGTCCTTCAAGGCCATGTAAAGCAGAAAAAGAATTGATCAGAGGTTTCTAAGAGCCTGCTCATAGTAAGGTGGATTTCTTTTGCAAATACCACTTAAGGCAAACTGATGAGAGTTAAACAGTGTTGTTTTTTAAAAAATATATTTATGTCTCTTATTTATTGATTTCGCTGCACTGGGTCTTAGTTGCAGCAGGCGGGATCTCCCTGCCTCCTGTGGGATCTTTGGATGCGGTGCGTGGACTCTCTAGTTGTGGCATGTGAGCTCAGTAGCTATGGCATGCAGGTTCTCCAGGCTCTAGAGCATGTGAGCTCAGTAGATTCAGTTCATGGACTTAATTGCTCCAGCATGTGGGATCTTAGTTCCTCGACAAGGGATCAAGCCTATGTCTCCTGCACTTCAAGGAAGATTCTTTACCACTAGGCCAGGTGGCTTCCCAGGCTGTGCTAGTGGTAAAGAATCCACCTGCCAATGCAGGAGACTCACGAGACCTGAGTTTGACCCCTTGGGTCAGGAAGATCCCCTGGAGAAGGGAGTGGTGCCCCACTTCAGCCGTCTTGCCTGGAAAAGGACAAGAAGAATCTGGTGGGCTAGTCTATGGAGTTACAAAGAGTCAGACGTGACTGAACACAGATATCGCTTCATTTCAACAAGGATCAAACCTGTGTCCCCTGCATTGCAAGGCAGATTCTTTACCATTCATTGGGCACCAGGAAAGTCCCAATGTTAAGCATGGTTAAAAGGAGCTAAAATGTGCCAGTAGGAAGTGTTTTAAAGTGAGAAGTACAGGAATGGGCATGGAACCAGTCCCCCAGGTAAAAGTCTAAGTCGTGTTTTATAAGCATATGCTATGTTCTGGGAGGGAGTTTTAGTTCCATTTTCTTTATTTTACTTTACCTTCCTTGGCTCTACAAAAATTTCTGACTTTCTAGCAAACATTTTATAAACTTTAAATACTTTCAAGTTGTCACTCATCTCAAATTATAGAGTAGTTCCCATTGGGGAAGGTGGAAGACCCACCCTTTATTGGGTAAGACCCAAAAGGATCTTCTCATGGTGTTTTCATTAGGGTTCTTTTTGTCCCAATGTTCTTACCCATGTCCCAGTTTGCGTGATGGGTCTTAGGTTATACTTGACGTCCTGGTATAACAATTAAAGGTCTTTCCATTCAGCCTCAAGAGTGTCTTGGTTGGGATAATACATTCTATGGCCACTTAACTTTTTCTTTTTTTCTTAACAATTTTGTGCATTTATTTATTTGGGCCTGTGCTGAGTCTCTGTTGCTTTTAGGGCTTTTCTCTAGTCCCAGTGAGCAGCGGCTACTCTCTAGTTGCGGTGTGCAGGCTTCTCATCGTGGTGGCATCTCTTGAGCATGGATTCTAGGCACAGGAGCTTCAGTGGTTGTGGCAAATCGGCTCAGTAGTTGCAGCTCTTGGATTCTAGGCCACAGGCTTAATTGTTGCGATGTATGGGCTTAATTGCTCTATGGCATGTGGGATTTTCCTGGACCAGGGATTGAACCCATGTCTCCTGCACTGGCAGACAGAATTTTTTTTGCCCCTGAGTCACCAGGAAAGCCCTCAACTTTTTCTTTAATGTTTGGTATTTTTCTTTTTTAAAAGAAGAATGGATTTATTGTTGCTTGAGTAATTAAAATTAGTTTTATAGAAAGCTATGACATGATTTCTGCTTCAAGGGGAACCAACTGCTTATTATGAGATTAAAGTAAGCATTGATATGGTGCTTTTCAACTTTTAGAACACTTTAACAAGTCTATTTAGAGGGTTGAATGGGAAGGTTTCAATATATTTTGAGTAGATGAATGAGTAGGTGAAGCTGGAGGGATGGGTGTGGCAGGCATCAATATATTAATTACATATAAATTGTCAACATCATTGCCAACAAATGCTTGTGTACATTTGTTCCTACCTAAACTAGTGACTCTCTTGTGTGAAGCTTCTTTCTTTCTTGCCTTTTTCTGAGTGGCCAATGAGACTTGAAATTATGCTGGTCTTTCAAAAAGTTGGCATTTCTCCACAACTCCTAATTTATACTTCCCTTAACGTCTAATTAGATCTTTTTATTTTTTCCAGATGTCAAAAAGGTGCTAACTATTGTGGGCATTATTGTATAATGTGAAATAAAATTGGTAAGTGGGTGAACAGCACTGATCTCAAAATAAATGCATGTGGAGTATTGTTTCCTAGCTTCTCCTATCTGATATGGAGTCATTGAAATCCTCTCTGTATTTGGCCCTCCAGCGAGATCTTCCTTGTATGTCATGAAATCCAACTAACCTTTTCCCCATTTATTAATGGCTGTTTCACACAAAAGAGAAGGAAGAGCCTAGATAAACTAAGATGGACTGTCTCTCTTTTCATTCCTTTCGACCTCTCTGTCAAGGAGGAGAGTGGGTGTCATGGGGTTGATAGTATCTAGATTCACACTGGTGGTTGTTCCAAGATTGATCTTTAGGCACCTACTGTGTCGGTACTGCTTGTTAAAATAGGAAAATATTTCTAAACCAGTGGATAAATAGCCACTGTTTCAAAGTTTCCCTTTAAGTTGTCCTGCCCCCAGTTTTCCTGACTCTAACCTCAGCTACCCCTGGATGTCTCCAGACCCAGTAAATAAGGGTCAACCCTTGGCATAGCATGGGACTACTGGGATTTTGTTCCAACCCATTCTGATTAGCTAGTGTCTATGCTACATAAGTTGTTGAATATCACCCTTGGTTGTGAGAGAGTGAATTTCTAGGCAGGTTGATAAGAAGTCTGGAGTCCCCAAGAAGGAGAGAGGAGTCTGGAATTCTCAAGGAGGAGGAAAGGACAAACGTCTTTTTTCCCTCTACATTCCTTAGTCTTAAAACATAAACGTATGTTATGTATGTTTTTAGTACATATTTTAAACATTTCAGTATTTTAAATATCACATAAAACATTTTTTTAAATTATTCTTTAAGCCCTGAACTGATGATTACACAACAAAACAACTCAGACTAAACTCTGTACTAAGGATTATATAACAAAAACGTATCCTGCTTGAGGACAGTTCCTCCTTCCTGAAAACCTTCTGACTAATCCTGTTACCTTAAAATGTAAATTGTGGGAGTGGGTCTAGTAAGATCTTGACAACCTTGAGACATTCTTTTGATTTATTGTAATAACCAAGTAAAAAGTATATAGCTCTGTCCCTAAGAATAGCGAGGGGGGCACTCTCCATCCCCCTTCTGATGTCTATGTCAGAAGCTTTCTCTGTCTCTTTTCACTGTAATAAAACTTCTGCCATACAAGAGCCTTGAGTGGTCGAGCCTGGTCTCTGGTCTGGAAGCTAAATCTTCTCTGGAGATCATGAATCCAACGTCCTTCACCATAAGCTATCAGTTGTTCTCTTGCATCTCCTCTTTAGGGTGCTGAAGCATGAATCTGGCATAACATTGCACACTTTAAAAAACAGAAATCAAGCTAGTACTGCAGAATTAAGCTTATTTCTTCCCCGAGAGAGAGAGTGTGGTATGTGTGTGTGTGCATGCATATCAATGGCTCTAACCCATTTTCTCTCTCTCAGGGTGTCTACAGTTAACACTGCTCATCAACAATTTGGTCAATGGTTTTCATAGCAGGCATCCTTTAGGGGTCTTCTCTTCAAACAATATTTGGGACTTTCTTCTAGTACCTGACAAATGGTCATCAGTTTTTGGATAACTTTGGTAATGGAGAGATCACTATCCATTTTCCCCTTGGAAGTGACTTACACAGGACCACCTACTCTCATTTCTCAGAAATGTCCCAATCACAAAGAGCCATAGCTGAGAGCCAACAATGGGCTCAGTCTCTCTCTGTGTAAACAGGCTTCTCCAGCTCACTTTTTCTTAGCCATGGTCTCCGTGTACATATTCATGCATGTGTCACAACATTTGAGAAATACAAACTTAAAGAGACCGCGTGCTCCGGAGTCCTGACTTTTGGATGAGAAACATGCTTTGTACATATTTAGAGAATCAGCAGAAGGGTAATCGATCATTTCTAACAAAGAAATGAACGAACGAATGAAGGGCTTCAGGTGGAAAATTTGTTTTTAGCCTCTATAGAAAATCTCTCAAAGATATAAATTTCAAGACTTCTGGTTGGCCTATTTCAGTATTTTATCATAGCAAAGATCAAGACTCTCTCTTATACTCAATGAAAGTCATTATCTTTCATTTAGGCTAATTTCTTTTCCTAAGTGGGTGTCCTTCATCTGACTCCAGTCTCAGATCCTTGTTTGTGTGGACAGGGTGGAAGCAGAAGGAAGAAAGTTCAGACCTGTGTTATAGGAGCCTGGTGTTGTAGAGAACTCTTTTTATTACCAAACTTATCTCTCCAAGAGAGCATTTTCCTTATAATCTTAGGTCTCTGATTATATTAAAATGCTTAAAAAATGCTATTCATTTTGTGATAGCAAGTGAGGCCAGTTCTTTTTATAAATTAGGTCATATTTCAGACTTGGATACTCAGAGATGAAAAAAGTCTAACACTGTAAAAAAGTAGGGGAAAGTGGGTTTTCTTCTTCAAATTTTCTAGAAAAATTATCTGTTACACTGTATGCTAAATTTAAAGGTTAGAATTATGTGTTTTGTCTTTTAAAATTGATCTTCTAACTCTTAATTAGGCCAATTATACACTGTCACTGATCTCAGAATATAATAAAGAAAGCACAGAAAGAAGTTTTATCATGAGATTCCTAGTTGTGGTCATGTATTGATGGATTCTTTAATGACAAAACCCATGATTTTATTCGACTTTTAGTTTCTATGATTTTGAAGGGATGTTAAGTCTGAAAGAGACTGTAGATATTCGCCAACTTAACCCTCTGTTTTGCAGAAGAATTTGTTGCTTGTGCTTTGACCATACACGAAGGATTGAGCATTGAGGCACAGTATTGGTC